>NW_022109491.1:10643603-10646145 GCF_000313985.2 Echinops telfairi
TGGCCAGAGGCTGTGCTCTGCCGTGACCACTAGTCAGTGTGAGCCACTGTTGTGTTTTCCCGAGTGCCTTCCGATGCAGGGGCCTCATCTTCCAGCGCCATATCAGACACTCTTCCGTTACGATTGTAAGGTGTTCATCAGCTAGAAAGAGATCACCAGATCTTTCTTCCCACTCTGTCTTAGTCGGGAAGCTCCACTGTACCCGTCCGTCATGGTGACCCTGCTGCTACCTGAAATACCAGTGGTGTCACTTCCAACCCCGGAGCCGTGCACGAACCACCGCAGTACGACAAACTGACAGACAGGGCTCACATCCTCGTGGGGAAGACATTTGATGAGCACATTGAAGAAGTGAAAATAGAGGGTGCTGGGTACGCACTGCAGACAGCAGTCAAGCAGGGGAGGGCAGGGCTGTCTATCAGGACAGTGTCTCTGAGAAGAAGATATGTGCAAAGACCTGAGACGGCGAAGGAGTGAACTTGGAGCAGAGCCAATGCGAGGACGAGGGCTGCAGGTGAGGCAAGGAGGCGACAGGAAGCAGGTGGCCCTGGGAGCGAGCAGTGAGGCAGAAGCAAAACCTTGAAGCCAAGTAGAATTCTGAACCGTGAAAGGCAGGACCGTCTGGTCCTTAGAAACAAACCCTAGCTCCGTGAGTCGTTCCCTGTGAGAATTTGAGCAAGTTGTAGCCCCCCTCTCTCTCTGCTGGTTTCCTCCTCAGCAAACGGGCGATCAGAACAGTCCCTCCTGCCTACAGTGATGGCAGGGTGAAAGGGTGGGTGCCCGGCCTGTGCTCGCTAGGTCCTTCTAGGAAGGAGCACCTTGCTAGGAGACCCCCGACAGAGCCAGCAGATCAGTCCCACCTCTCTGCCCTTGTCAATGGCCCAATCTCCCAAGCCCAGCTGGGCTTCAGTGCCCCTGGTTGGGTAAGTGATTCTGCCAGGGGTGGGGATGGGCCTTCCTTGGAAGGGACCCAGGAGCTCATGGTCTACAGCATTCTCTCTAACCCCAGGGCCTTTGCACACGCTCTTCCTAGCCTCACGCTCCCTCCACACCACTTTGCCTGACTAGCAGCTAGTGAGGTTTCCGCCCCAAGGTCAGTTTCCCCAGAGGGAGCAGCCCTGCGCCCCAGAACCCCCTGCACCACACACATGAGCCTTTTCCTCCTCGATCCTTATCACCACGTGCTCCTGCCATTCGATGCACCCCGTCGGTCCCATTCACCACCCTGTCCTTGGTACACAGCAGATACTGGATTCATCATTGTCCGCAGAAGCCATAGGTCCAAACCACTCGGGCCAAGCCCCTGTTGGCTTTCCAGAAGGGACTCCGAGATCCACGTGCCTGTCCACTCTGCACAGTCGGTCTCCTGCCCCGTGTCAGGCTTCTCCTGAGGTTGCCACTGGGTGGCCCAGTCTCCGGGGACCCCTCAGACTCCGGGGCTTCCCCTGCCGCCGCCCTGGCTAGACAGTGAGTGGGCTCCGGGAGGGAGCACCCGTCCGGAACATGCTTCCTTTGCCTTTAGGAACCGGCTACGGTTGCCGGCCTGCTCATCGCCGGGCTGTCAATCAGCTCTCCTCAAGGCTGCATCAATTAGTTTAAAAATATTGAATGTAATTTTGCCTGACACAACATATTGCAGCTACTGCAAAATATAATTTATTTTAGAAGAAGAAATAATTAAACTAATTTGCATGTCAGTCAGCTGAACTGAGATGCCAAGAGGGGAGCAGGGCCCTGTGGGAGCCTGGACCCTGGAGGCGACACCTGCCTGGAGGCAGTGGGTGAAGTCAGCTCCTGCCTGAGACCGAGCAGCAGCCGGCTGGACAGAGAGTTGGGCAGCAAGCGGGTGGGCTGTGGCGTGTTGGCACCTACCTCGGCACCCAGGCCCAGCCCTGCCTCCCCTTTCTGCCTTCTGGCTCTCGGCAAAGGCCTGGCCAGCCCTGGGCCTCAGTTTTCTCATCTACAAGATGGGATTAGCAAGTCTCCTTCGTGCCGATGATGTCATGCGCGTGAAGGTTTGTAAGGAATTGGCAAGTCCAGATTAATCAACTAACAGATCCCCATTTGATGCGAGATTGCGCTAAGGCGGTGAAATTGTGAGGGCTTTGATCAGTTATTACAGATGATGCAGGCTCTGGTTGGTGCTGCCTGGCCTAGTGTACGGGGCTGCCGGGGTGGGGGCAGGTCTCCATTTCCTGGGGACCCTTGGGCCCTCTCTCCCCACCCACCCCTGCTCTGCCACCCAGCAGGGAGGGATTCCCAGGGAGGGCAGTCAGATCACACCACTCCCCTCCCCTCCCTCTGCCCCCTGGGGGGAGAGGCCTGGGCTCTGGGCACAGCCTCGCCCCTCAGCCGGCTGTCTGTTTTAGTTCTGTGGCAGCGCACCCTTAAAAATAGCACCTCACCCGGCATCCCCAGTCACGACTCCCCGCGTTCGCCCCCGGAGAAGCCCCCCTCTAATCACTGAGGCAGCGGATCTGGGTGAGCTCAGAAGATAAAGCGCCCCGGCTCAGGGCACTCCAGAGGGGAGCCCTGGTCAGAG
>NW_022109491.1:10647278-10651485 GCF_000313985.2 Echinops telfairi
GGCTGCAAGATGTGAGCATTAGAGGCTCGTTTTGAAAAGCTTCTCACGCTTTAGTTCTTTCCATCATGAAAGGCGAGAAAGTGTACAGCCCACAGGATTCTGCAAGGACCCTAACATTACAGGTCGGGCTGTTCCAGGGGCCTTCTGTGCACCGGGTGGTGATGGGGCTAGAGGTGGCGGGGGTTAGAGAAAGGTGCTGCTTCAGGTGGGGGTGATGGGATGGGAACGTTGGTGATGATTGTGGGGATCGTGGTAGCCGTGGTGGTGATCGTGGTGGTGATGATGGTGGCGGTGATGCTGCTGCTGATATTGGTGACAGCTGGATGGCGGTGGTGGTGATGGTGATAATAAAGTGGTGGTAATGGAAAAAGGTGGTAGTGGTGATGGGATGATGGTGGTGGTAATGGTGGTGATGAGAAGGTGGTGGTGATGATGGTGGTGGTGGTGTAGCTAGTGTATATGATATACATCAGCGGGGCTGATGAGGGTGTAGCTAGTGTATATGATATAGTGATAACGCTCATGATGATGGTGATGGCAACAGGTGTGGTGGTGGTGATGAGGTTGGTGGTACTGGTCGGGTGGTGGAAGTGGTGCTGATCATGCCCGTGGTGATGGTCTGATGGAGGCGGTGGTCCTAGTACTGGTGAAGATGGTGATGATTCTAACGGTGGGGATGCGTGCGATAGGACTGGTGATGATGGTGGTGAGGGGGGTGGTGATGATGCTCACAGTGATGAGGAGCACAGCAACAGCTGTGGTGATGCCTATGGCAATACACAAAACAGGCTCAGACGTCCCCATTCCTGGTCCTGTCAACCCACCAACCGCTCAGTGGGACCCATCTGCCTAGGCAGGGCGGGGGTGCGGGGGGGGCTCATAGCCCTCACACTGGACACTACTGATCCTGTGCCTTGTTCTGGTTGCAGACAATCATGCCCAGCTATCCCGGGAATCCCTAAGGATACGGATCCTGGATGTGAATGACAACCCCCCTGAGCTGGCCACGCCTTATGAGGCATCCGTGTGTGAGGACGCCAAGCCAGGCCAGGTACCTCCGAGGGGCTGGGGACTCCATCTGGAGTGCTGCCAGGACTGACCAAGAGCACCCTTGGCCCAGACAAGAGTGGGCTCAGCCTCCTGTCCCTCCCCATCACCTTTCAGCTCATCCAGACGATCAGCGTGGTGGACCGAGACGAGCCCCAGGGTGGCCACCGCTTCTATTTTCGCCTGGTGCCTGAGGCTCCCAGCAACCCCCACTTCTCGCTGCTCGATATCCAAGGTGAGTTGCCTCTGAACCACCATGAAGGGAGGGGCCTGGCTTCCCTGTTCCCTCCCGTGTTCTGGGTGGACAGAGACTGGACACCCGGAGAGCCAGTGTTGGGTCAGTGATCACGCAGAAAGACTCGGCCAACCCAAGGCTGTTACTCAGTCCCCTGACCCAACCGGAGACAGCAGGCAAGGGTGGATGGAGAGGGAGCCGTGGGCAGGACCATCAGCCAGGGGCGTGCTTGAGGAGTGGCTGCTCCTGGAGCCCCTCCTGGGGTGGAGGGTGGGAGGGGGGAAAGAGGATGAGCCGCTGGTTCTAAGGCAGGGGTGATGTTGCTGGTTCCTACTCACAGCGACCTGGGTCCAACGGAAGGAACCCCTGCTGGTCCTGAGCCGCCCTCACAGTCCTTCTTCCCTTTGAGCCCATCAACGGAGCCCCATGTCAGTCCGTCGCACGGAGGGCCGTCTTCTTCACTGACCCCCTATTTACCAGGCATGATGTCCCTTGTCAGGTCCCATGTCTCCTACAGACACGTTCAAAGTACGTGAGATGAAGTCTCGCCACCCTTACCTCGACGGAGTGTCCCGGCCACACTTCTTCCAAGACAGACATGCTTGTTCTTTTGGCTGTCCATGGTACTTTCGATGTTTTTTGCCAGCACCAGAATTCACCCACATCCGTTCTTCAGTCTTCCTTATGCCATGTTCAATTACGACCTCAAAGTCGCATCCTTGCGTGTCCACTCTTTAAAGAAGTCTGGTGCCGCAGGTTTGCCCAGGAGACAGAAGCAGGTGCAGGCAACCTGTTTTGTGCCGAGGGCCGTTTGGACATTGATATCATCATTCTTGGGCCCCACTGATCAAACATTTAATTAACTCGGTCCTGCTGTGATGCTGAATGGCTCCACTTGGGTGCGGCCTTTGATGTTAGCTGGCATGGGTGACGTTGCCCAACTGCTCTAGACAAGCAGCACACACACCGCCCCATCCTGCAGTTTAAGAACTGCCTTCTCTGCTCGCATTTCCCTCTGTATCCTCACGCCCACTGTGGGAGGGTCTAGTCTAACCCTGTGCCCCATTCCACAGGCAGTGAAACTGAGGCTCGCAGAGGGAAAGGGGCCTGCCCAGGGGGTCCGTGGGAATGCAAGCACGCACCTGTCAGACCCCCGTGTTCTTCTGTCTTACCCCTGCCAGCCAAGCTGAGCTGATGCCATTGTGAGATGTGCCCCAGAGGATTCCCCAGGAAGCTCACCTTTGAACCTTTCCAAGAAGGGGTCGAAGCAGGCAGGGGGAGGGGAGAGGAACGGACTGGGAGTTAGGGCCAAAAGGCCCAAACTAGATGCATGGTCATGGAGCCGATTCTTCCAACTCTTAACGGCCCTACAGAACAGTGTGGAACTGCCACTTTGCGTTTCTGAGGCTGCAAACCCTTACAGGAGCAGAAAGCCTCATCTTTGCTCCTGAGGAGCAGCTGGTGGGTTTGAACTGCTCACCTTGCAGTTGACAGCCCAACATGTCACCCACTACACTCTCCAGGGCTGCTTAGGAGTTGGGAGAGCTGTGCGCAAGTCCAGGGGCAGTGGATGGCTCTCTGTGGTCATCCCTCTGCCTCTCAAAAGCTTCAGTTTCATCATCTGTAACAGGGGATGGTGGTCCCTCAGGGGCTAGGAGGCGCCAATGTCATATGTACAACATGTCCATTCCATCATTCTGCGACTATTTATTGAGCATCTAGTATGTGCCAGCTCCTGTAATGGGCCCTGGACATACAGTGGCAAATAGGACAGCATCCCTGTCCTCCTGGGGTTTACATTCTACTGAGGGGAGATAGAAATTCAACAGACAAATGTTGGGGGCGATAACAGAAGGTGATGGGGTGGGGGTGGGGCGAAGACAACCCACACAAGAGTCTGGGTTTTCTAAATTGGGGTGTCTGGAATGGCCTCCCTGAGAAAATCAGCAGGTGGTGAGGAATCTGAAAGAAATCAGGGAGTGGGCTGGGCAGATAACAGGACAAAGGGCAACTTTTGGCAGAAACCAAAAGTGCAAAGGCCCTGGGGCCAGGGCAGGCTGGGGTGTTCCATGAAGAGGAGGAGACTACCAGGAGATGTGGTCAGAGAGCCATTGGGGGACGGAGCAGGCTGGTTCCTTCTTGCCCTGCATGGGATCAGAGAGCCCCCTGGGAACTTTATACCCCACAAAAGGTCTTCCGTGGGCCCATCCGTGGTCCCAGGAGTCATGTTTAAAAAATATTTAACAACCAGTGCAGCTCAGAGAACCCATAAGAAAGGCCACTGGCCAGAATGAATAGCCGGTTCCCTTGCTGTGCAGGCTTTAACCCTTCATTTGCTTGCTGGTTTCGAGGTTGGGAGAGTATTGAGGAGCCAGAGGAAAGGCTGAGGTGACAGAGGGACATTTGGGGACCTCAGGGGAGCAGCTGTTTAAACCTTTGGGGCAGTGTCTCTGTGTTTTAACATCCGGGACAGTTCTGCTCAGTATGCCGGTGCTGCCCCAGTCTGTCCGGGAGGCACCGATAGCCCTGCCTCACCTGGCCAAGTTCCTGCGTTATTCCACCCCAGAGAGCCTGATGTTCTGCCCCTCCCCGCCCCCCTCGCTGCCTCTGTTGCTCAGGGGGCCGCCAAAGCTCACACCGGCGTGACCACCTGCTCCCAGCTCCAGACAAGGGTGGCAGCGGTGGGCTTGAGGTCAGCGTCGCCGAAAAGGTCCCCCTCCAGCCCCCCCAGCAGCACGCCAAGCCCCCCTCCTCCTCACCATATAAATATCCTGGATGACAGGCGGCTACCCCAACCCATCTGTTTCTTTGTACAAATGTGTAGCCAGTTTGGAAACGTGATTTATAAATATTGCTTCTGCAGCCAGGGAGTGACACTGATGTACGTCAGGCCAGATGGATGGAGGCGGCGCCAGGCGTCAATCC
>NW_022109491.1:10653882-10660487 GCF_000313985.2 Echinops telfairi
TGCTGTACTCTGAGATAAATTCTTCTGGAGGGAGGAGCAGGTGTCCACGTAGTAGCTGGGATTGGGGCCAGTCCCTCAGACCTCTCCACTGGTTCCCTACTCCATGCCCGCATGTTGCATTCACATCTTGGAGCACTGGGTTGAAGTCTGATCCCTCTTTCCCCGTGGAGATATAAACAAGACCCTCCCTTGGGTGGGTTAGTGCCCCGTGCCCCCACTACCCATTTCTTTTCTTTTCTTTCCCTCCCCCCTCCTGATGAACATTTTCTATGGAATGAATGAATGATACAGTATCAGGTCATTTTCCTTGTTTTTTTTTGCGGGGGATGGGGGGTGCTTCAAACCCACCAACCTGTGTCCCCACCACCACCACATTGATTTTAGGGAAAGCATCCAAATTCTGGGCCAGATCTGCCACAGTGAGTCTCTGCCTCCCCTCCCACCCCATCTTGGCTCACACTGGACTGCCTTCGGTTCCCGGAGTGCACGATGTGCCGGCCGGCCTCAGGGCCTTTGCATGTGCCGCTCTCTCTCCTGGTGAACGCCTGTTTGTCGCCCAGGGTGCAGCAGTGTGGTATCACTTCTTCCAAGAAGCCCGCCCTGGCTCCCAGGCTGGCTCAGGTCCTCTGTTGTGTGCTCTCCCGGTCCTTGGGTACACTTGCCGGGGTTTGTAGTTGTAGACTGAATTGTGGGGTTACTTAACAGTTGCCTCTCCCATTAGAACATGAGACCCATCAGGCTCTGTGTTTAGTGATTGTTTTGCGAGTGACTAGCACAGTGCTAGCTCGTGGGCGTTAGTCAATACAATGATGGGTGCGTGGATGGATGCACAGGATGATGATGAATGATTTGATGGATGCATGCCAAAGGTAGCTCTGCTACCAATTCAGTGGTTGGCAGGGTACATGTATAGCTGAATGATCCATGTGCTTCATCATCCCTTAGCCATGGCTTGGCGTCCTACCAGGCACCACCACACCTGATGGTAGATACTGGAATTGAAGGCACAATGTCAAGGATTACTTCAAACACTTCTCGCTGAGACTCAATGTCCACACCGTTCTATTCCATAGGAATAACGCCTTCGCTTTGGGTGGTTGTAGGCATTAAATGGGGCTTTATTCAGAGTCCCCAGGGCCCTCGTTCTGGTCAGAGCGAATGCATCCACACCCACCTCTCCTCTCGTCCTGCTCTTGAGCCGCCTGTCTTCCTCAGGGATGTTTCCCAGCTGGACCTGTCTCACCCTGTGAAGGAAGAGGTGTAGCGCCCAAGACAGAGCTTGAGGAGCTGACTCAGGGCCGCCAGGTAGCCCAAAGGTGTGATTCCCACCTTGCTCTTCAGGACTGGCTCAGCGCTGGGAGCCAGCTGTCGGTGTAGCGGAGTCCGGCACACACTCCTGTAACACAACGTGACAAGTGCTGTAACTGAGGTGTTTCTGGACCCTTAGAGTGGGGGGAGGATGTCATAAATCCTTTCTTCCCAGGCAAGCCGAAAAAGGAGGCCACAGGAAGGAGATGGCATTTCTCTGGGGGATGACGGATGAGGAATTTGCCCAGGCAAGAGGGTGCGAGGGCATTCAGATAGCAGGAACCAGGGGAGGGGAGGCAGGGCGGTCTAGCCGGAGGGTCATGGCGTGGTGCGACACCAGGAAAACCGAACAGCCAGCCTCTCTGTGCAGGGGCTGTTCACAGGGGCAGGGGCGGACCATCCCGTACGCTCCACCCTCCCACCTCTAAGGATGGAACAATATACTGAGCCTCCATTTATAAATGAGAAATCTGATTCCAAGAAGCTGAGCTTCCCTGGCTGGTCAATACTAGGCTCCCTATTATTATTTTTAAACATTTTCTGGAAAGTTGTCGAACTGCAGTGATTTCTTCTTGCCTTTCCACTTCTGACTCCCGGCAGCCCCACATGCGTATGTCAGAGTAGGAGGGCCTGCCTTGGAGTTGTCCGTGCCTGACACCTCAGAAGTCTATGGCCAGGCCTTTCTTCCGAGGCACCGGTGGGAGGACTCCAACTGCCAACCTCTTGGAGACGTGGATGTGCCCACACCTAAACCCCTGCTCCCGAATCAGACATTCCTCTGCCCGATCCCCACCTGACCCTTCAGCAACAGGCTGAAGGAGAAGCAAACCAAGAACAGTTCGTGTCTGTTCACTGTCCATTCCAGCCACCTGCTGCCATGTGTAAACACGAGGGGTCTTTGGCGTGCTGGGGTCCCGTGGTGTGCCCGGACCATTCACGAAACCCTTCGGACTCAGCCTCTTCACCAGAACGTCTGCCTGGCCTTGGGACATAGGGCAAAGAAAGATCCTTCAGCCAGCATGCCCAGTCCCCTCCAATGACCTGGGGACTTGTCGGGGCCTGGCAAGCCACAGCCCAAGGACCCCAGGACCCCAGGGACCAGAGCACATCGGGACACTGGGTGGATTCTGGGGAGGAAGAAAAGCAGGCTCTTGAGACAAATGGCCCAAAAAAGAATGTCTGACATAGTAGGAACAGGACCTTGGCCCAGCCAGCGACAGAACCTTGGAATAGCTAGGGACAGAGCCTTGGCCTCGCCGGGGACAGAATCTTGGAACCGCTGAAAAGAGAATCTTGCGACAGCTGGGAGTAGACTCTTGGGCTGACTGAGGACAGCACTGTGGGCTGTATGGCTGGGGACACGATCTTTGGACAGGTGAGGACAGAATTTGGGAGACAGCTGGGAGCAGAGTTTTGGGGGAGCAGGGAATAGACCTATCATCAGCTGAGGAGCAGCAGCTGGGGGTGGAGTAAGTCGGACCTGGAGGTGGGCTCAGGGGACGGCTGGGACAGGGGAGGCTGAGCCCAGCCCCGAGTCACAGCCAGCCCTTCTTCCGGAGCAGACAACACAGCTGCCGTGCACACACAACACGTGGGCTTCAACCGACAGGAGCAGGACGTGTTCTTCCTGCCCATCCTGGTGGTGGACAGCGGGCCGCCCACCCTGAGCAGCACGGGCACGCTCACCATCCGAATCTGCGGCTGCGACAGTTCAGGCACCATCCAGTCCTGCAACACCACGGCCTTCGTCATGGCCGCCTCGCTCAGCCCCGGCGCCCTCATCGCCTTGCTGGTCTGCGTCCTCATCCTTGTCGGTGAGCACCCCCCAGATCCCCCACCCCCAGCTGGGCCTGGGTTTCCTCCCCAGCTAGCCCCTGAGGGACCTCAGTTGCCTTCCCTGTACAATGGGCTAGCTGTAGCATACAGTATCTTCTGACCACTGATTCCAGGGAGTGTCACCTCCCACGGCCCACCTGCCACTCAGCCCCACACCCTCCCTGAAATTCAACATCAAATTCTTTTATATATATATAATTCTCTATGACTATGCTCCTTGTGGCAGAGTGGTTATGCATTAGGTTGATAACCACAGGGTCAGCAATTCTAAACCACCAGCCGCTTCTCGAGGTTCCCTATGAGTTGGCCTCGAGTCTATGGCAGTGAATTTGGGATTTGGGGTTTATCTGTGCTCATTGCCATCAAGCCGACTCCGAATCATATCAACCCCACAGGACAGGGTAGAACTGTCCCTGTGGGTTCCCGGGGTGGTAACTCTTGACCGAAGTCCATCTTCCATCCTGCGGAGCAGCTGGTGGGTTTGAACTGCCATCCTTTAATGGAGCACCTGAGTGCTTCACCGCTGGACACCCCCCTGCCCCTGAGGCTTCCTCCTTCGGTCTACAGCCCTTTTTCAGACTCTGTGTTGGGCTCTGAATTAAAAGGGCTCTTTCTGGTCAGGCCCACAACTACTCAGTCAGATACATCACCCCCCTTTCTCAGAAGAGGAGACTGAGGCTCAGCGAGGCTAAGTGGCTTGCCTAATGGTGCGGTTAGCTTTCTGAGTTGAAATCTCTCCATCAGTCCCACCACATGCTAGATGTCCTCTAGTTGGTTCTGAGTCGTCGTGGCCTGTAAGTTATGGGGCAGAGCAGAACTACTCCTGTGGGTTCCAAGACTGTCCATCATTCTGGGAGCAGAAAGCCTCATCTTTCTCCCACGGAGCAGCTGGTGGTCTCGAACTGATGACCTTGAGAGAACTAGGGCAAAATCTTGACATTTGAGGGTAAAATCTACTCTGATACTTGTCCCACCAGCAGCCAACTGAACCCACACATATGTGTCCCCAGTAAGAGATCAGGTTGTCCGGGAGCTAAACTGGCCAAAGTTGAACGAGCTCAAGTGGCCAAAACGCCAGCTATCGCCAACACAGCCACCCACCAAGGGCAGAAAGACTGCTGCCCCTCTGCTCTGACTACCAGGATTCCCAGGGCAGCTGGGCTGAGAAACTCCAGGGAGGGCCAGGTTGCACATTCCATCCAGTGGTGCTGAGAGAGAAGGGCCTGGAGATCTGTGTCTATAAAGCTGGCGTCCAAGGAAATGCTCCCGAGCAGTCTACTCTGTAACTCACGAGGTGGCCACGTCCTAGAATTGACTCAACGTCAGCAGGCTTAGTTCCCTCTCTCTCAGCACAGACCTGCTGTGACGATGCATTAATGTGTCTGTCTCCCCACAGAAGCAAAACAGAACCAACCAACCTACAGGGACTGCTTCTCTAGCCTGGTGCCTGGCCCCCAGGGCTTGTTGAAGGAGTGAATGAATAAATGAATGAATGGCTAGATGAGGAGGCGGGGTGGGGGGGTGGGGGGACCTGGGTGAGTGAAAGGGTGAATGGGTGTAGGAGTCATCCCCCTTGGCTTCCTTCACTTCACTTCCAAGACTCCATTTCTCTGGATCCTCATCCCACCTCCCAGATCACTTGCTCTCCATCTGCTAAGCAGCCTTCTCTGGCTCTCTCTGACTTCTTAACTGGGTCCATTATCCATGTTCACGCCCTCAGTGCCCCCTCCAGTCTTGTGACTGTCAGTTCCATTTAGAAGCCGACAGCTCCCATATCTCAGCCTCCAGCCAGGCTCGCTCCCCTGAACTCCACATTGTAGCTCCAACTTCCTATTCAACATGTCCTCTCGATTGACCGGGAGACGCTCGAAGTTTGCATGTCTGAAGTCGGCAGAGCTATCTTTCCACTTCCCTCATCCCATCTCCCCATCTCAGTGCAGGCAACGCCAGCTTTCCCAGTGCGTGGGATGTTTAGTCTCTCTTTCCACTGATGTGGTGTCATGGGTAACGCATTGGTCTGTTAACTACAAGGTCAGCCGTTTGAAACCACCAGCTGCTCTGAGGGAGAGAGATGAGGCTTTCTTCGGCCATAGTTACAGTCTAAGAAACCCACAAGGGCAGTTCTACTCTGTCCTATACGGTGGCTATGAGTCCGAATTTGCTCTATGGCAGTGAGTTTGTTTTTGTTTGTTTGTTTCCACTGATGCATCCCAAGCACCTGGAACCTTCTAGCACAGAGGAGGAGCTCACAGCAGGGAAAAATAAGTAACCAGATGAAGGCGTGAGAGGATTCAATGGCTGGCTGGCTACCTGGCTGGATGGCTGGAGGGATGGACAGACAGAACACTGGACAGTTTGGGGTCCTTCAAACCACTGCTGCTGGACCAGTAGTCAGAGGCAGCTGCCGGGGCCACAGGACAGGGTGCCGGCTCACCACCTAACAAGGGGGCATGTGACAGGGAAGGGGCGGAGGCCGGGGACCAGAACCCAAAGGAGGACAGGAGGGAGGGCAGGTGTCAGGAGAGAAGTGGGGAAGATGGATGGGCGGCTTTGGGAGCTGCGGAGGGGGTGCCCGAAAGAGCAGATGGTGGGAGTGTGGGCGGCGGGCGACAGATGTGCCATGCCTGATCAGCGATTCCACCCGTCACCTTTAGAGCACTGATGTGCACTTTCTCCGTTTGTGGGCAATTAGGCAGAAATTTGTTTGCACTGCCTTGGAAAACGAAACTGCTATAAAGTGCACCCTTTGAAAAAATGGGTTTCTGAGCCACAGGGCCGGGGGGAGGGGGGAGGGGCCTGGCCTCCAGCCAGGAGGGACTGCACCCAGGAGCTTGGTCACAGGCAGGTTGCTGAAGGATTGGCAGAGGTCATGCTTGTGGTAAGCAGTGAGGTAGGGACAAGGGACATGCTGGCATGTCCCAGGAGACTGAGTAAGGCTGCCACGTGCCACCTGGCCCTCCCTAGAGTTTCTCCGCTCTGCTGCCCCAGGAAGCCCAGCGGTCAGAGCTGAGGTGCAGCGGTCTTTCTGCCCTTGGTGGCTGTGGTGGTGATAGCTGGCATTTTGGCCACTTGAGCTAGTTCAGCTTTGGCCAGTTTAGCTCCCGGACAACCTGATCTCTTACCGGGGACACATGTGTGGGTTCAGTTGGCTGTCCCGAGGCTTCGCCCTCAGTCCAGACACCCAGCAGGTGGTGCAGTTAAAGAAGCGGGAGACCGTGTTGGCAGCCAATCACAGTCCACTGTGCGCCCAGAGACCAGCATTGCCCAGAGGCCTTGTTAACACTTCAGCTGTCGGGTCTCACCTGGGAGATGGAGGCTGGGCCCTGAGCTTCTGCATCTCATCACCCAGGTGATGCTAAGCTGC
Organism: Echinops telfairi; assembly: GCF_000313985.2. Lineage (NCBI taxonomy): Eukaryota > Metazoa > Chordata > Mammalia > Afrosoricida > Tenrecidae > Echinops > Echinops telfairi. The sequence goes on from NW_022109491.1 coordinate 10,660,391, forward strand.
TGGTCCCGAGGCCACACTTTGAGAACCACTGGGCCAGAGGGAGGAGAACATTCTCCAGGGCCTGGAGGTGAAGGGAGGGGGGCCAGCCCCAGGAAGG
>NW_022109491.1:10661104-10689091 GCF_000313985.2 Echinops telfairi
ATCCTCACCCTGAGGCGCCACCACAAGAGCCACCTGACCTCGGACGAGGACGAGGACATGCGAGACAACGTCATCAAATACAACGACGAGGGCGGCGGCGAGCAGGACACGGAAGCCTACGACATGTCGGCGCTGCGGAGCCTCTACGATTTTGGCGAGCTCAAGGGCGGCGACGCGGGTGGCGGCGGGGGCGCGGGCGGGGGCGCGGGCAGCCCCCCGCAGGCCAGCCTGCCCTCGGAGCGCCACTCGCTGCCGCAGGGGCCGCCGAGCCCCGAGCCGGACTTCTCGATGTTCAGGGACTTCATCGGGCGCAAGGTGGCCCTGGCGGACGGGGACCTGTCGGTGCCGCCCTACGACGCCTTCCAGACGTACGCCTTCGAGGGCGCGGACTCGCCGGCCGCCTCGCTCAGCTCGCTGCACACCGGCTCCTCGGGCTCCGAGCAGGACTTCGCCTATCTCAGCGGCTGGGGGCCGCGCTTCCGGCCACTGGCCGCGCTCTACGCCGGCCACCGCGCGGACGATGAGGCCCCAGCCTCCTAGCGCCCCCCACCCCACCCCCGAAGGCTGAGGACCAGAAGCATCATCACCGCTGCTCACCTCCCCCACCCTCCCACCTCCGGGGGCAGCCCCAAGGGCGTGGAAATTAGGACCAACGTCATTAAAACTGCAGCGACACCAGGCACTGAGTGGCTCTGGGTACAAAAGGTGCTGGGGTGGCGGTGCTGCAAAGGGAGGGGCCGGTTATGCCATGCTGGCCTGGGGTCTCTGGGTGGAAGACCCTGCTGGGCCCCTCCCAACTTTCCCCACCCTCAGAGTAAGAGGGAAGAGGGCGGTTCATTTACTAAGCACCTACTGTGTGCTGGGACGCTGCCCAGTGAGTGTGGACACCATGCGGTGGGGGTCTTCCAGGTAGCAGATGGGGAAAGTTGCCCAAGGACACTGAGCCAGTGAGTGGCCCAGCCTCTGGCCTTCCTCAGCTGCTCGGCCTTGGGGGAGTCCCCTACTTCTCGGAAGCTCAGTGTCCTCATCTGTCAAATGGGGTAATAACAGAACCTACCTCGAAGAGTTGTGAGCATAAAGAGGATTGGTACATGGTAAAGCGGTTTGAACAGTGCCTAGCACATAGTAGGTGTTCAATAAATGCTAGCCGACGTTACTATTTCTATCCTCGGATCACTATTATTATCTCTGTCATTACGAGAAGCCCATCTGCCTGCCAGATCAGAGCTCTCTCTGGTGTCCCCACCGCCCTTGTCCCAAAATCTTGAAGAGAGGAAGAAGTGATCCCAATGGTCAACCAACCCCTGCCCCTGTCCTGAGGGGAAGGGAAGCGCCCAAAGGCTGTGGAGTAGGGCACCTGGGGGTGGGGGGCAGGAGCAGGTGAGGGTGCTGGGGGGCTCCAGGGACTCCGGTTTGGGGGGGGGCAGGTTGGCAGGAGATGGAGGGGACAGAAGCCACTGGATTGGGTTTGGATCACATCGATCCTGTCCACACACCCTACATACCCCCTCACCCATGGGTCCCAAGTTAAGAACCCCTAGGCTTAGTCATCTCGAGGAGCATCTAAGCAGAATTCACAGAACCAGGCGACCGGGGGAAGAAAGGCTGAGGGCTTCCCGGAAGAGGTGCCATTCACCTGGGACTCCAGGAAGGAGTGTAAGGGGGAGCATGCCAAGCAGATGGAGGGGCATCTGCACAAAGGCACTGGGGGCAGGGCGAGGGGCGGAAGCTCATGGTGGCTTTGGGAATGGTGTGTGGTCCCAGGGGTCAGAGCCCAGGTTGGAGGAATGGCGACTGGGAGGCAGGGATGTCGAGAGGCAGTGAGAAGACCCTGGAGACCAAGCTGAGGAAGATGGTGCCTGAAACCGACCAAGGACAGTGAAGGCGAAGTGTGGGCTGGCTGGTAGGCCCAACTGGGGGAATAGGTGACACCCTTACCATGTTCTGTGTGGGGCATTCAAGCCAGGGCTGCAAATGGGTGTGGTTATTGGGCCTCAGGGGATTGCTGCCCTTCCCTGTGGGCACCCAGTTCTCACATATGGAACCCCAACATGGAGTCCGAGATGTGTTGTCACACCCGCTGTGCTGACGGAGAGACTGAGACTCCGAGGGGTGACAGGCTCAAAGTTGCCACCTGGTATGGACAGGAGGGGACACCTCCCTTGACTCTCAATCCTCGTTCCTTCCCCACGCACCAGTTGCCCCCCCGCCCCAAGGCACAGGCAGGGGTCATGTTCAGAGAGACTCACAGACATGGATCCACACGAGAACCCTCGAACATCATGTCCAAACCCGGCACGTGGGAAATTATCTGCCAAGGTCACACGGAGTTATAGACCTGAACAGAATTCAAGACCCGCGCTTCACCCTCTTCATCCACATTCACTTCTGAGCCCCTGGCTCTGCAGCGTCCCAGCTGCAGTGGGGGACAAGTCATTGACCTTCTTGGTGCCTCCATTTTCTTAATAGGACTTGGTCCCGCTCCCAGGGTTGGAGGTGGAGGGCAAAGTCACTGGCCGAGGTTCTCAGGCATTGCTGGAAACCCTTCACCTGCACTAACTCTCTGCATCTTGTTAGGTAACTTGCCCGGCATCAAACTAACAAATGGAATTGCCAAGGGTGACACCTGGGCACCCAGCCCAGGGCCTAGCCCCCTAGCAGCACGCCCCGTGGCTGGCACCCGGCGGCGGCACTTAAGGTATGTCCCAGATGTGTCCAGACACCAGCTGCCTGTGCTCTGCAGTGCTTGCCCCTCCATCCCCCCTCACCAGTCCTGGTCCTCCTCCATGATTTCTGCCATCCCAGGACTGGTGGAAGGGGAAGGAGCAGTGCCCACTGAAACCCACCTGTCTTAGCTCCTATGTCTCCACTTCCTGTCTCCTCTGGGCCCAGAGCCAACCCGGGAGCGGGAGTCCGAGGCGCCAGCCCCTGCTCTGGGTTCCAGACGACGTCCACTCACACCAAGAGTTTTATGAGTGTTGTAGATTCCCGTCTCCCTTGATGTGGGGTCTCTGGTGAGAAAGGTTATGTTGTGGGGAACCCCACCCCTGGTCGTCTCTGGAGTTCCCTCCACATTCCCCAGTAGCTCAAACCTGTCTTCCTGTGTTATGCTGAGAGTAGGCCCACCCCCAGCACCTGGCCCCCAAATGTCTACGTTGGCTCTACCAAGGGGTCTTGAGCACCGAAAGCTTTCCAGCAGCCCGCCCTACCTCTTGGCAAGGCATCTGGGGGAGTGACAGACAGGAGGAAATCCTCCTCTTGTGTCTAGGGAAGTACTGACGTCATTGTCATCAGTACTCACTGCCATCTGACTCATAGCGACCCCACAGGTCAGGGTAGAACTGCCCTTATGGGTTTATAAGACTATAATAAATCATTTCATTGGGGGAAGGTCTTACAGCTCTTATAACAATCCATACATCAATTGTATCAAGCACATTTGCACATTTGTATATATGTTGCCATCATTTCCAAAATATTATCTTTCTACTTGAAGGCTGTAACTCTTTACAGGATTAGAAAGCCCTGTCTTTCTCCCGCAAAGTGGCTGGTGGTTTCGAACTGCAGATCTTATGATTAGCAGTTCAATGTGTAACCACTCCATCACCAGGGTTCCTGACGTGATCATGGGGTAAGCTCGCACTCGGGGCCATGAGCAAGCATTCATGCGTAACTGGGTTAGCCAAGCAGTCCAGAGCCCCGGCTATCCATGGCTGTGGGATGCTGCTGCGCCCCGTGGCCCACTCTGTTCTAGGGCTGCCCTTCCCATGTCCTGACAGAGGGGAGGCTCGTGGACTTATCACGTTGCAGCTATGAACTTGCTTAAGCAGACACTGGTTAGCCACCTTCTGCTGATCAGGAGCCCTGGACCCCAGGTGGGAGAGCCTTGCCCAAGGTGCCAAGCTGATGAGGGCCGGGGGTGCTTTTCCACACACCCCATCATGACTCTTCCCTAGGCCGGGATGACTGGGAGCCTGGAGGCTGTGTTGGGGAGTGAGGGGAGGTTGGGGAGGGCGTGAGCAGGGGAGAGAAGCAGGTTGATGGTAAGAGGAAGCTCGAAATTCACATGGCGGAGCCCAGAGCAAGGTGGAGGTAAGTAGGGCCGAGGGGGGCTGGCCTCAGGCCAAACCCTGTGTGTGACTCGGGTGTGCAGTCCTGTGTATGTGTACTCATGTGGCTGTGCACACACACCAAGGAAGCAGGGAGCCGTCTCCAAGCCCCACAGGTCAGGAACTGACCTCCCCACCGCCTGATGCAGGCAACTCTGAGCTGCTGTGACAGGGGGCAGCTAAGCGCCCGCCCTCGCCCATCAGCCAGCCTTCTCTGTTGCCCACCCCAGGTCACGAATCAGCAGCTCCACTTACCTCCTGCCAGCAGGCGCTCTCTGGCCAGCTCTGTCACTGGCCGCTGAGCCTGTCAGCCTCACGCTTCAGTGCACACACGTGGGTGCAGGAGCATGCCCCCACACTCAGACCAGCAATGAGGCCGCAGGCGCTCCCACATATGGGCATGGTGCAGACGTGCGTGTCTACAGCCATGCCCCCAGCCCAGGTGTGTGGGTGGATGAGCATGCCGTGCGTGTGCCACACATGTATCCACATGTGCTCACATTTGCACAGAAAATGTGTGTGTCTATACAGAGCTGTGCTCACCTGCGCACATGTACATACACGCTTCAATGAGTGAGCCTGCCTTCCAACCATGAATACACTCTTGCACACTCATGAACATCTGTGTGTAGCCAGACACTGCCAATCCAGTACACGGCACATGTGTGTAGATACACACATGTGCTTACACACTTGAGCACAGACCCCCCCATGCACGGCGGCCCAGGGAAGTGTGTGCAGATTCAGGAGCTATCCATGGATGTGTGAACACAAAGGCCTGTGTGTGCACACATAATACACATGCTTGCCCACACGTGTCTGCACATGTGAGAACATAAGCTGCCCCCAGCAGGTGCTCAGCCCTCCACCTCGCATGCACTCACTCGCAGGATATAGACTTCCGTACATCCCACATGTGAGAGCCTCCACTGCCAAGCCACATGTCCTCAGGTACCCAGCCACCGCTGTCTGTGTGGTTCACCCACAGCCAGGCCACATGTGCCAACGCCACAGACAAGCCTGCCCCCATCAGACACGTGGCCCTGAAGCCCATCTCCCACATGTGTGTGGATCAGCGCCCAGGCACGTGGATGCCCACATAGTCCTGGGGTGCAGCCTGCCCCCGCCCCAGATTGTCAGGTGTGCTGGGGACAGCAGGAATGGTGCCCGCCCGCAGAAATCGCCACTCACGCAGAATTGCATCTGCCGCAAACTTCTCATCTGCTGTGCAAATGATGATTAAATGTTATTGTGCAAGAGAAAACGGCAAGGAGGGACTCATTAGCTTTATTGTCAGGAAGGACTCTGTGAGCTCTGGCGCCCAACTCCAAGGCTGGCTTAACTCCCTGTATGCTGGGGACGGCGCCGCGTGCAGATGTGGGCTGGCAGAGGACGAAGTCCCTGCAGAGAAAGCCCACCTGACGCAGCTCAGGGGCAGGAGGCCAGGGTGGCCGCTCCAACCTTGACCTTCATCTGCTGCGCAGCCTGGGCCTCATCATTTCCCTCATTAAATCACCCCCTTCTGGGTCCCAAAGAACGTAGATCTGCTGATGCCGTGTCCTCTGATGGAGAAGGACATTCGGGCAGAAAACACCACTTCTGCAAGGGCACGGTGGCGTGCAGACACAGAGGCAGCGAGGCAGCACTTGTTCAGCAAACACTGGCCTGAACAGGTCAGTTGGCAGACAGATAGCAACACTGGCGGTCCTGCCAAGAGCTTGGGCATTTCCTGGGAACACCAGGAGCCAGGGGAGGTGGGCGGAGAGGAGGGCCAGCTAGCAGGCAGGGCTCCCGCTGAAATTCCAGTCTCAGATAAACGATGAATCATGATGATTGGTCTTCCTTAGCATAGATCTTCCACAGAACACGCTTGTACAAAGGAAAAAGTAAAAGCACCCTTTGTTTATCTGAGAGTCGCATGTCACTGGGCAGCCTGTGATTTTCTTTGATCCATTTGACAACCTTGTGTATGGGTTGACATCTTCGAAAGCTTACCCCGGCTCCGTGTCCGAGATACTTTAGAGCAGAGGTTCTCAACCTATGGGTCACGACCCCTTTGGGGGTCCAACAACCCTTTCACAGGGTTCGCCCGATTCATAACAGTAGCAAAATGACAGTGATGAAGTGGCATCGAAAATAATTTTATGGTTGGGGGGTCATCACAACATGAACTGTATGAAAGGGTTGCAGCATGAGGAAGATCAAGAACCACTGCTTTAGAAACTGAGGGAAGAGGCTGGAGGCCAGTGAGGAGGTGTGGTGGAGATGCAATTCAACCACACACTCAGCATCTTCTTCAGCCCACGTGTAGCTGGGTACGTGGCCATACGTTTCAAGGACCATAGTCCCTAGCCTAGTAACCTGCATGTCGAAAGCCACCCATTGAAACCCTGTGGAGCACAGGGGGCACATGAGTCAGAGCTGGCTCAGTGGCAAGTGGTCCTTGTGTCCCACATAGGTAGGTATTGTATGGACTCGGTCCCAACCAATAAGCTCTACACTGAATTGTCATATGGCAGTTCCTGGAACACCTTCTTAAAACGCTGTTGACAATGGACTTTGGGCCTCCACTCAAGTACTCCCTCAATGCAAGGACACTTTGTTCTATTAAACTGGCATTCCATGATGCTCACCTTCCCGACATGATCGCTGAAGACAAATGGGTGCATAAACAAATGTGGTAAAGAAAGCTGATGGTGCCCGGCTATCAAAAGACGTAGCATCTGGGGTCTTAAAGGCTTGAAGGTAAACAAGCAGCCATCTAGGTCAGAAGCAACAAAGCCCACATGGAAGAAGCACACCAGCCTGTGTGAACACGAGATGTCAAAAAGGTCAGGCATCAAAGAACAAAATATCAACTCATTGTGAATGAGGGGGAGTGTCAAGTGGGCACCCAAAGCCCATCTGTAGGCAACTGGACATCCCTTTACAGAAGGGTCTCAGGGAGGAGACGAGCCAGTCAGGGTGCAGGGTAGCAATGATGACACACACAACTTTCCTCTAGTTCTCAGATGCTTCCTTTCCCCCCACCACCACCACCACTATCATGATCCCAGTTCTACCTTACAAATCCTGCTAGACCAGAGGATGTACACTGGTACAGATAGGAACTGGAAACACAGGGAATCCAGGACAAATGAATCCTTCAGGACTAGTGGTGAGAGTGGCACTTCCGGGAGGGCGGAGGGAAGGGGGAACCGATTACAAGGATCTACATATAACCCCCTCCCTGAGGGACGGACAACAGAAAAGTGGGTGAAGGGAGACATCAGACAGTGTAAGACATGACAAAATAATAACATAAATTATCAAGGGTTCAAGAAGGAGGGGGGCAGGGAAGGAGGGGGAAAATGAGGAGCTCAAGTAGAAAGCCAATGTTTTGAGAATGAGGAGGGCAATAAATGTACAAATGTGCTGGGAGGAAAAACAGATGTATTCTATGATGAGGGCAACAATTGTACAAATGTGCTTGACACAATGGATGGATGGATGGATTGTGATAAGAGTTGTCTGAGCCCCCAATCAAAAGATTTGGTTTTTTAAAGGCTGCTGGCACATGCCGCCTGCCTCTCTCTCCTTTTGGATTGAACAAGCTGAGGCAGCTGGAGCTCAAGCAGCCACGGCCACAGCCCAGGGACAGCCAGAGGGTGGACCAGAAGGAGACGCTGTTCCTTTTGGAATTGCTGTGGATTGAATTGTGCCCCACCCCCAAAACATGTGCCACCTTGGCTAAGCCACGATTCCCAGTACTGTGTGGTTGGCCTCCACGGTGAGATCTGATACCGTCATCTTCTACTTTCGGGTGTGCGCGAAAGTCTAACTTCTCTATATTCAACACTCACTGCCATCGAGTCTCTGCAGATTGAGTCCATGTCAGCTCATAGCAAGCCTATAGGACAGGGTAGAACTTCCCCGGTAGGTTTCTGAGTTTGTAAATCTATACAGGAGTAGAAAGCCTGGTCTTTCTCCCTCGGAGCAGCTGGCAGTTTTGAACTGCTGACCTTTCAGATCACAGTCCAATGCATAACCACCAGGGCTCCTTCGTGACATTACAGGACAGAGTAAAACTGCCCCTGTGGGTTTCTGAGACTGTAAGTCTTTATGGGGATCAAAAGCCTCATCTTTCTCCCACAGAGCAGCTGGTGGTTTCAAACTGCTGACCTTGCAGCTATCAGCCTAACTGGTAACCCAGTAGGCCTGCTGATACCTGGTCTATATGTTAATGAGGCAGAATTAGTCTGGGGGCTATCTTGAGCTACACAGCCTTTCTCAAGTCCCACCCTTACTTAAGTGACACCCTTAGGTGAGTCACACTTTTTTAAGAAACTCAGAAGCCAGCATCGTAGGAGGGACCTGGCTGTCACCTGGGGAGAAGAGTTGGGAGCAGAGCTTGTCCTTTGAACCTGGGGTCCCTGCACTGAGACTTTCCAAAACCCAGTGGACAATTGATGCTAAGACACACAGCAGTCTCCCAGCAAGGACCTTCCCCAGAGCTGACAGAGAGACAGCCTTTCCCTGGAGCCTGCACCCTGGGTTTGGATGTCAGTCTCCTACACTGGAGAGAGGGCTTCTGTTTAGTAAGGCCATCTACTGCAGTAGCTCTGCTGTAGCAGCTCCAGATAACTAAGACGAATATCAGCCAGCTATGGTGCCAGCCGGCCCGGCACTTGGCTTACGTGAGCGAGAAATAAACTTCCAACTTGTAGAAGTCACTGTGGTTTGGATTTTCTGTTCTAAGCAGCCAACCCTAATTCTAACAGACACGGGAGGCTGAAGCAGGCATCCGGGAGACAGACGTCGAGGTTTAAACTGCGCCAGCCCCAATGGGTTTGAGAGACGTGGAGGAGGGGGTCACCGCAGAAGTCAGTCATTGATTGCATGTCGGGCGGCGGGAAAGAAGCCCAAAGGCCCAGGCTTGAGTGGCAAGGACAGGAGACACTGGTGACGAACCAGGGAACCTGGGGGGAGGAGCCTGGGGTCGGGGTCAGGGGCAGTCAGATGGATTCTGGACATGGTGGAGCAGAGGGGCCCGCAGGCATTCCTAAGCAAGTCCCAGCACGTCCAGGTTTGGAGGTGAACGTCTTCTGCTTGTTGATTCTCGTCTGTAGGCCAGCTGACGTGGTGAGAGCTTGTGAGACCGGGAGAGCGCAGGTAGTAATGGGTTCTGAGGGTCAAAGTGCCCTCTGAGGACCGGACAGAGGGAGAGGAGCTCCCTGGACCTCAGTGTGTCCACCTGGGGAATGGGCCAGGGGAGAGAAGCCACCTGGCTGGTCCCTGCGGTCTCCGCTGGCCTGTCATTAAGACTTGGAAGGGTGATCATGGAGTTCTCCTTCTTGGGGTCTCACGTCCTCTTGTGGAGAACAGGGCTGGCCCCAGCCTCCTGGGGTCCTTACAGAGGGCTAAAGTTATGGGCTCGACCCTGGCACTCAGCCGTTAGGGCATGGACAGGGGGCTTGGTGGAGGTGGAGGTAAGATGAGGCTAAGTCCCTTCCCAAGCCCAGAAAGAGGGTGGACGCCCTCGCTGGGACGTCCTTGCTGAGACACCCAGTGGTACCTGTTGTGTGTAGGATACGGCGTGGGCAGAGACAAGGCGACAGGCTGGGAGCCTTTGAGAGGAGGGGAGGAGGCCCCCGAACAGGGGAGGGGCTGGGAGGAGGGCCAGCTGGAGTTATCTCGAAGGTCTCCCAGAGGTGTGACCACTGAGGATGTTCAGGAAGCGGAGGGGAAGGGCGGGAGGAGAGGCAGCCTCTGATTCTAGCCCACACACCTGTGAAATGGGCCTTTGGGGAGGAGCGGGAGGGAGAAGCGCTTTTACAGCTGCTCGTGCCTCACGCCAGGTGCTCTCAGCACATCCCCTCATCCAAGTCCCATCCCGGGCTGTGTGTGGCCTTCCACCCTTGGGTGGGTGCCTGCGCTGGTGTGCAGCCTGAGGGAGGAGGCCCAGGCACTGGGACAGGGAGGAGGGAGGTGGCAAGTGACCTCCTCTCTCCTCTTTCCCTCAAGCCCACTGGTTCACTCAACGCTCATAATGAAATACCCAGCGAGATAAATGAAGGCACATAAGATGCCCACACTCATATACAAAGACACACACACACTCACACACACACAAACACACACACACACGCTCACAAATAGGAGACACGCACTGACCATACATAACTCATATGCACTGCCTGACATACATGCAGGTCAACACAACACCCCCACCCACCCACACACACACATATGGAAGGGACATCTCGGTGTACTGGCTGTCCCACCCCCACCCCCACACTCCATACTCCTCCTACGCAGTCTCCCAGACACACAGAAGCACAGGCAAATACAGAGACACACTGCACCTCCCCCCACCCCCAGACCCTCTCTGGTTCTTTGCCAGCACGGGGCTTTTAATCCCTGTCGTGGCTGGCAGCTCCTGGCATGCACGCCCCATCCCTCCAGCCTCACAGCTCACCATTCACTCCCTGGTAATTGGAGGCAATTTAATCCCCATCCCGCCCAGCCAATCACAGGCCCCGCAGAGCGGACAGCCATCAAAATGCCCCCACCACGGGGGCAGTGAGGCAGAGAAAACCCCCCCACCCTAGTTTCCTCTGCCACCTTTGTAGCTAAGATGGGATTTATCAACCTCCATGTGTGCACAGGCACGATTACACACCCACACAGTCACACACACGCTCATATCAACACACAACCACGCAGAACCTCGCACACAATGACAGACACACACACAGGGGCACAGAGTGTGCCCAGCAGACACACACGGGCGCACTGACATGTGTCGGTGTGCATCTGGGCAGTGGACAAGTGCCCTGGAGGCAGTCTCCGGTGCCACAGCTAATGCAAGGGTGCACACACTACACCTGGCGTCCGCTCATGTGTGTAAACGTACACATACACACTGAGAGGACAGACACACACAGACACCCACCGACCACAGTCTGGGCCAGGCAAACGCCTCCCACCCAGGGTGGCTGCATGCCCGAGGCTTGGGGACACTGGGGACACATGTGTGCAGAGCTCCTCACAGCGGGGCCCAGAGACAGCCCAGCTGATGTCCTTGGTGGGGCAGGCGCCACAGCCCACCTGTCAAGCTGCAGTTTGTCACTCCATTGCGGCGGTGTGCTGACATTCAGGGCCCGGCGCGGTGCCGCTCACATTTCACGGTAATGTACCACAGATTGCCCTGACATTTGGAAAAGATTCCGCCTTGGGACCCATTTGACTTCAAACTTTTTTCCTGCAGAGAGGGGTCCCGCCAGGGCCTGCAGGGTTCTGGAAGGGAGAGGTTTCCCCCGCCTAGCTCCCTGGGGTGCTGGGAAGCCTGGCCATGGGGCTACCCCAGGTCTGCATGTGCCTGGGGACAGGGACTTACAAAGGAGGAACAGAGTGGAGCAGCAGTGAAGCACTCCGCTGCTAACTGAAAGGTGGGCGGGTCAAACCGACCCACTGGCTCTAGGGAGAAAGGACCTGGTGACCTGCTCTCGGAAAGATTGCAGCCAGGGACGGCGAGGGGGCAGTTGTGCCCTGCCGCACGGGGGTCACTGTGAATCAGAATCCACGCGGAGTCACATCGAGGCAGAGACCAAGTTTTGAGCCAGGACAGCCCAGAAATGTCCTCCCACCAGGCCAGGGCCCCTTCCACTCAGCACCTGGCCCAGTTTTTACCTAACTCATTGGACAATCATAGCAGCCTGGTCAGGTAGAAACTATGATTGCCCGCCCCCCTCATTTGGATAAGGAGGAGCCCGAAGCCCAGAGAGGTCAAGTAGTCTACCCAAGGTCACACAGCCTGGGAGGGCTCACGCCGAGATTCGAACCCAAGTCTCTCTGGATCCTGAACCTGCCTCTTTCCAGCTCCACGGGAGGAGCAGGTGAGATGTGCCACGGAGTCAGACTGAGGCGGGCTTCTCCCCAGGAGTCTGCCCTGCCGATTCCTGCCTCCCTTCCTCTCGCCTGCCTCTCTGAGCCCCAGGACTTCCTTCCCAGAAAAAGGCTGGGGAGACTTCCTGAGAGGGAAGAGAGGGCCTGAGCTGCACCTGGAAGCGAGCAGGCTGGAGGATTGGCATCTTGGGGGGAGGGGGGGCATGCACCCAGGGGAGCAGTCTCTGGAAGGCTCTGCTTTTATAGTGCATAAAGCGGTTGGACCCTTCCCCGCGTGACAGCTGGGAGAGCTCAGGCTGGAGAGGGAAGGCCTGCTAAGGCCGTGCCAGGACCAAAATCCAGGCAGTGAGGCCATCGGTGTAAACCAGTGACTGCTGGAAGTAGGCACGGCCACCACCAGCCCCCACCCCCCCACCCCGCCCCCAGGTGCCATCCCAGAGCCCTGCTTAACTAAGCAGATTGGACCACAATGGCAGAAGGAGGTGCGATGACAGGGAGTAAGGGAAAAGATATTTCCAAGGCAAGGTGTAAATGACATTGCCCCAGATCATCCAAAAAGAGATGGGGGAGGTGGGAAGGCAGAGTGGTGCTCTGATGAGCTGATTAATCTCCTTAAATAACAGGGACCCCAACTTCCCAAAAGGCAGAAGAAAGTTAGGTTAATCTACTCTAAATGATTCCTGAGCTTCTCGGGGGCGCCGATCAATAAGTGCACGCTCTCGCTCTTCATAAGTAATTCTCGGTAATTGCAAGAAGGAGGGCTTTTTTGTGGAAAATGACATTCGAGCTGCAGAGAGACTCCCAGGCAAGGAGATCAATTGGCCACCAGTTGGGGAGCCAGCCCTGCCAGCAGGGAGAGGCGGGGGCACAGCCATGGGGTCACATCACACTGCCCGCTGCCACGGCCGCTGCCGTGGAGGGGGTCAGCCCAAGGACTGTCTGCTGCAGGAACTTGAATTGGGTAGGGAAGGGAGGCATCGGGGAGGGTGAGCTGAGGGCCCAGCGGAAGCATGGAAAGGCTCCTCCTCCCGGTACCCACCACGACTGCTCAGGGGGACACCGGTCATCAGGAGCACCATCACTGTTCATTACCAAAGGCCCTGCGGGCACATCAATACCTCATCAATGGAGTCCTTGGGGTGGGGGGTGGGGGGCGGCAAGGGTCATGGCCACAGCCTTTGGGAGTTGCACCTAGAGTCCCAGATATACCCATCAGCATCCCTCCTCAAAGCCCTGGATGGCATCTTCCCGGATGCCCTGAGGATCTCCGTGTTTCCCTTTGGATCCTCACTGTGTCCCCCGCTACCCGCAAAGCCTGGCCCATCACAGAAACTCTTCTGTTGAGCAGGTACATTCATGGATGAAGGTTTTGGGGAAGGATGGGAACTTCTTCTGTCTTGACCACTGTCCAGTCCTTGGCCCTTACCCAGTGCGGGGCCAAGATTACCGCTCTGGAACTCTCTGTTGGGTGGGTGAACAGACAGACCAGCTGACGGACAGGTGCGTGCAGGCACGGAAGGAAGGAAGAAGAGATGAGCTTGGGAGTAGTTCGTGCTCATCTGGAATTCTAGCACTCAGCTTCCAAGGCTCCAGAGCTCATCATAGGGGTCCCCGGAAACCTGCCCTGGCCTCCTCACCCCATCCCCTATCCCATGCACACCTAATGCTCGGTCCCCAGCTGGGCTTCATCTGATTCTCCTTTTTGCAGAGAGGCTGGGGCGAAGGGAGGAAGAGCCTGCGCTCCCTCTCCTACTCTCTAGCCCAAATACCTTTTTCTAGAATGTCCCCAGGTCCTGGAGGGGAAGCCAGCGGAACCTCTGGCAGAGCTGACTGCCCAGTGCCCCGGGCCCAGCCATCTCAGGGCAGTCCACCTACCAGTTGTGCAATACCCACTGGGTGCTGCCTGCCCCTCAGGACAACCTTGGGAGTGAGGCCCGATCATCATTGAGCCCATGCCACAGGGAAAGAAACTGAGGCCCAGAGAAGTGGGGGAAGTTGCTTCCGGTCACACGACAAGAAGGTGGCAGTGTCAGCACTCAAACCAGGTTGCTCTAACTAACCCACCTACCGGCCTGGCTCCTGTGGGTGACAACCTCCAGCTTCTCTGCCACCAAGGTCATGGTCGCCACACAGCAGCTCTGTGGGGAGAGCTCCCACTTCAGTGACTTCTAACCTCTGACCTCTGCCAGCCAAGTCATCTAGCTGTCTCCAAGATGGCCCAGCCCCACAGGGCTTGTCTCTCAAGTCAGAAGGCCGAGACTCAGGGACGTGGCTGCATCTTCATGTAAATTGGATGAAGAGGCGCCATCATCTGCTGAAAGCCTTGGAGCCTTGTGCAATGGTCAACCTGCCCCACCGGACCCAGCAGCCCTAACCTGCTTGAAGAGCATGTTCTGCTCTTAAACCTGACCCTCAGACGCTGCTCTAGAAGAACGTCAAACTCAACCCCCGTGTTTTCCCAGTTTCAGCCATTCTATTTCCATATTCATGACTTCTTCCCTACCCAAGTACCGCTGGGACTATTATTTACTTAATATTTCTCTTCAAACAACTCTCTTTTAGACTTGATTTTATTTTGAAAGCAAAACCTACATCAGTACAGTAAGTGGGGACAGAGTAACGCAGGACTTAGATGGTGGCGCGAACACAAACGCAGTAAATAAAGCAATGCTGTTACAGCCCGGCCTGCCTGCTGGAAGGCTTCGGCCTGACTCTCGCTCCTGCGGGTTTGTCCAGGAAGGTCCCTGCGTGTGATGGAGTGGTTATTGGCATCGAGTCAGCTCCAAGGCATGGTGACCTTGTACATAACCAAAGGGAGTGTTGCCGGGCCCTGGGCCATCTTCAACGCCCTGGAATGTTTGAGCCCATGTTGTGGCTATTGGGTCAACCCACGTCCCTCATTCTCACTGACCCTCTACTTTACCAGGGACTAGTCCTGCCCGGCAGTACAGTGGTTATGCGCTGAGCTGCAAACTGCAACGTCAGCAGTTTGAAACCACCAGCAGTTCTTTGGGAAACAGACAAGGCTTTCTACTCCGGTCGGGAGTTACCAGCTGGGAAACTCAGAGGCAGTTCTACGCTGTCCTATAGGGTCTCTGTAAGTCGGAATTGACTCGTGGCCGTGAATTTGGTTTGGGTTTTGCTTCCAACACGATGTCCTCTTCCAGCACCTGGTCTTGCCACACACACAACACATCCAACCAGCCAGGGTCACCGCACCTTCACTTCCAAGGAGCATGCTGACTGCACTTCTTCTCAGATGGATTTGCTCCGTCTTCTGGCAGGCCACGGAGTCCTTGATCCGCCTTCCCTTCACCAGGATGTGAGTGCTTCCATCTGCTTCAGTGTCCCTCCCCCATCGCCCGGCTTTTGCATGTAGATGAATGATTGCAAAGACCCTGGTTCGGGTCAGGCGCCTTTTTCTCAGAGAGGTGTTAGACACCCAACAACCCTTTCTCTTGGGCATCATCAAAAGGGGAGAGTGAATGGGATGGAGGAGCACCCACCTTTCCCACCAGGTGGTAATTCAGGGCGATCAAAGGCTACACGTGGTTCACCAGGGGCACACAGACCATGCCTTTGTAAGGACTGGGCTTGATGCTCACTCTCGGGGGCTTCCTGCAGCTAACGTGCATGGCTACTGCGTGGGCTCAGCCCAAGGGTCTCGGATCCTCACCAGGTTCTTCCACTGTTTGCTGTGCGTCCTTGGGGAAGCCCCTTCCCCTCTCTGTGCCTCCACCCACCGGACAGATACGCTCTACAATGCTTTCGGCTCTGATGTTCTAGAATTCTGAGGTTAGAAGGGAGGGGGGATGATCTATGACCGTTGTCTGCAACCTTTTTCCTGCAAAAGACTAGGTGGGGAATATTTTCGGCTTTGCAGGCCATGTGATTGCTGCTGCAACTACACCACTGCCGACTCTGACGTTTGAGTCTAAGAGCAGCCCAGGGCAGCAGGTAAGCAAGTGGGTGTGGCAATGTGCCTGTGGGTGTTATTTACAGAAGGACCAAGCATTAAGTGTGTGTGGGGGGGTGGAACAAGATCTGGATGTGAACTCGGCCTCCTTCAATGATGATCTGTGTGGACCTGGACAACGAACGCTTCACTCTCTGGACCTGTTTCTTCTACTCTTAAAGGAGGACTAATATAGCCACCTAACGGGTAGTGGGTTAAGTCTTAGGCTATTAATGCAAAGGTCCTTAGTTTGAACCCACCAGCCGCTCTGCGAGTGAAAGATGAGGCAGCCGCGTCTACAAAGATTTTCAACCTTCGGAAACCCGAAGGAGCAGCCCTGCTCTGCGGGTTTGCTGTGAGTCCTGATAGGCTCGGTGGTGGCAGTGCATTTGGTGTACCCGACACATCAGCCCCTCGATGCCTCACAGAGAGGTTGATGAGTGCGTCCACATGGTCTGGAGCCCCTCAAAAGAAAGGCCTGGCGTCTGCTTCTGAGACGCAGCCACTGCTGATACCCCCGCCCCACCCCCAGCATCACTGTGCTCTGGTACACACGGGAATGCCCATGCCCTGAATCAGCGTCGACTCTCAGTGACTGGTTTTGATTTATAAGGTTAATTGCAAGGATTAAAGTGTTAATCCCTACAAAGCGCCCTAGCATATCGAGGGCATAATCAGCCCTCCCTGTGTTTCCGCAGTTCTCATTAGACCGGGCTGGGGCACCACAGGCTCTGGGCCCTCCTAGCCCACTCTTGCCACTCAGCAGCCTCACTACCCCATCCCCAGGCTTCCCCACGCTGCGTCTGCTTCACAAATCGCCACCTTTGACTTCTTGGAAGGCAGCCTTAGGGTTTTTGAAACTTTTTTTTTTTTTTGGTTTAAATCCTGGTTTACTCTTAGCGCCTTCAGGGAGGAAGTGGAGACTGGGGAGGGGGCAGGTCCTTCCTGACCAGTGCTTCTGCCCTTCCAGCCTGCCCCTCCCCATACCTCTACTGCTCAGCATAACTTACCCTGACCCTAGGAGAGGGCTCAGGGGCAGAGTCAGTGAGGGGGACTGGAAGTCAAGTCCTGTCCCCGGTCCTCCTGGCTTTGTCGGGCCTCTCTTTGTTCCCCGGCCCTTGGGCTCAGGGCACTAGTTCATGGAGCCCCCAAACTCACTCCAGCTCTGCCCCTTCCTCGCCGTGCGGTCTTGGGCCTCCCGTGAAAACTCCCAAGGCCTCTGTTTCTTCTTCCGTAAAATGGGTCTAGAGGGGCCAGCGTCCGGGGCTGTGGGAAGGGCTCAGTGAAGGCTCTGCGGGCGCGGTTCGAGTGAGCAGGCCTGGCTGGCGAGGCCGGGTCCAGGTGGAGGCGGTGGAGGCCCTCCCAGCTGGATCTTTCAAGCTCAGGCTCCGGAAATGTTGCAGCTGCCACTCTGCTACGACCCAGCTGGGACCAACTGACAGCATCTTAATTTCTGCCCAAGCTCTTTTCCAGACGGGCTGCTAATTAGGGCTAATGGGCAGCTCTCCCTGCTGACTACTGCTGCCTCCTCCTCCCCCAGTAAGGCAGGCCACTGAGCAGAGTCGCTGGGCCCTTTGGCTGCGACCCTCCTCTGAGTTAAGGGTTGCTCCCCAAACCTCTTAGCAGGAGAGAGCTTCCCCACTGCTTGCTCACCTGAGAAGTGGACCAAGGGCTGGGGGAGGGGAAGGAGCAGGGTTCATCCCGGTACTTGGTGACCACGCTATGTCAGGTCCTTGGGAGGCTCTGAGGGCAAGCAGAAGTGCTGAACCAGAGCTGGACGTCTGTGGAAACGAATCTTATTCTGGCCGTGGGACCTTGAGCAAGTGACTTAACCTCTCTGAGCCCAGGTGTCCTTGCTCGTAGCTCACATGCAACCCATGTGTAAGGATGGAATGGGACAGCACACATGCTGCCTGAACCCAGCAGTTCCCAGCGCAGCCATGAAGTTGGAAAAAAACCCAAAAACAACCTCACTGCCATCGAGTCCATGAAGAACTGCCCCTGTGCGTTTCTGAGACTGTAACTCTGTACGGGAGTAGACAGCTCTGTCTTTCTTCTTCCATGGAGCAGCGGGTGGTTTCAAACTGCTGACCTTATAGCTAGCACGACACCACCAGGCTCCTAGCAGGGGCCAAGGGGCCCTAAAGGGCCTGGAATGCCATCTCCAGAGGCTGGTACTTCATGCCAAGAGCACTAACAGTAGCTGTTTTTCTTTTTCTTTTTTCAGATGTAAGTATACACAGCCAAAGACGCAGCACCTCGACAACTTCTGCATGTGCATCTCAGCGACGATGGCGGTGTTCCTCAAGTCTCTCTCTCTCAGGGGACAGTCCCCACCACGGTCTCCAACACCCTCTCAGGTTCCTGCCAACGTGTCTGGCTGCACTGTCTACTGGATCTCACTCGCTGGATCACGCTCACATCAATTCAACACCTGATCAAGCTCTTTCTGGGTGTTCAGAGAGAATACCTGGAAGACTAGTGAATGACTCGTTAGGCTGTGAGCCACACGGTTAGCGTTTCAAAAACATCAGTCGCTCCATGGGAGAAAAGCGAGGCTCTCTATTCTCGTATAGAGTTACTGTCTCAGAAACCCACGGGGGCGATTCACCCTGTCCTATAGGCTCACGATGAGTTGGGGCCGACTCATTGACCGCGAGCTCACGTTTGAGAGGTGCTCAGAATATAATAAGTAGGTTAAGCATTGGGCCCAAAGTTCAGCAGCTCAGACCCACTCTTGGCTCCATGGGAGAAAGAGGAGGCAGCCTGCTGTGCTTCCTTAAAGACGTGCCGTCTCAGAAACCCTGTGGAGCAGGAAGACGCTGTCCCATAGGGTGGCTGTGAGTGGCGATCAACTCAATGGCTGTGGGTAGACTTGTATGGGCTTATTGTATACCAGGCAGTGGGGCAGGCGTTTTGCTCACTGAACCCTCACTACAGCCCCACAGGTGAGTATAACGGTTAACCCCATTTTACAGATAAAGAAACGGAGGTGCCAAAAGATCGAGTAACTTGTCCTGATTACTTGGCAAATTATCTACTTGCTGCTATATAGCAAATTCGCCTTACACTTAGGAGCTTCAAACAATACACACACGCATTGCCTCTGTCTCTGTGGGCCAAGAGTCTGGGCTCAAGGTAGCCGGGCACATCCAGGTGTGGAAGAGATGATGGCAGCTGGAACAGTGTGTGCCAAGGCTCATGTGCAAGTCTGCTGCTTTGTGTGATAGGAAAGAGCTGGGTGCCAAGAGAATGGAGAGGTCAGGCCGTAAAAGGGTTAACAACAGAACTTGGATCTTACGGAGCAGAACTAGGGAGACACAGAAGGTTATCCACGAGGAGGAGGTGGGGGTGAGGGTGGGAAGGGGGGACATCGTCAGATTGCATTTTCGAATGACTACTCTGAAATGGAAAGGTGCCCTGGTTGTGTGGTGGCTCACACATCAGTTGCCAGGTCAGCAATTCAAGCCCACCAGTCGCATCAGGGGAGACAGCTGAGGCCGTCTGCTCCTGTGAAGATTTGCAGTCTCAGCAATCCGAAGGGGCAGTTCTGCGCTGTCCTATAGGGCCAGAATGACTCGACAGTGGTGGGTTTGGGTTTGGGTCTCCTGAAATGGAAGGAGCCCTGGCAGCACAATGGTCAAGCTCTCGGAAAGGTCAGCGGTATGAAGCCACTGTCGAGAAAGAGCTGGCGTTCTGCGCTCGTAAAGACCACAGCTTTGGCAACCCCGGAGGACAGCTCTACCACGTCGCGTCGGGAAGCCATGAGCTGGGACCAACTTGGTGGTCCCCAACAGCCTGAAGGTCATGAAGAATGGCAGGGGGGACCAGGAGAGAGTGAGGAAGTCCTACCTTCCTCTACCCAGTCAGCCCTGTAAGGTTTTCTTAGCAAGGGCTAACTGTGTATATTGGAGCCCTGGTGGTGCAATGGTTATGAATTGGGCTGCTAACCACAAGATCAGTGGTTCGAATCCACCAGCTGCTCCAAGGGAGGAAAATGAGGCTTTCTACTCCTGTAAAGAGTCACAGTCTCAGAAACCCGTACAGGCCATTCTACTCTGTCCTACGGGGTCACAATGAGTTGAAATCAGTGTGAAGGCAGGGAGTGTAGCTTCGTTTGGAACTGTGAATATGGTTCTAGGATATGACAGCAAGGCTATTCTCTCTTGAAAGTTACATTCTGTAAGAAGAGAAAAAAATACTAACTCAAAAAATCATCGGCGTGCAAGGTGCCTTGAAAACAGTAAGGCAAGTAATGAAAAGGCAATGTGGTCTGGGAAGGAGATAGTGGCCTTAACCTTGTGTGGTAGTTACTTAATCCGTTGTCAACTTGCGACTATTAAGCGTGAAGGGGTGGTGTTTAGCCTGTCAATCAGGTCGCAGCTCGATGACCTCATTTAGAGGCACTGAGGAGATAAATAGCCTGCTGGAGGCCGGACATACACTCACTCCCTGTGAGACATTCCTGTTGATGGGCTACAAGGAGCTAAGCTGTTAGAGCCAGAGCCCTGGAGCTGGAGGAGCCACCCGGAAACCCACACCAGCGCTGAGATGCTTCCACCACCACTGGATCTGCAAGACTTTTCACCCCCTGGCCTGTGAACTGCCTGCATTCGGCATCTGCTTGTATTGCATGAGTCTGAAGAGGAATTTATAGACTGGTATTGGATGTATGGGTTAATGTTCGACTTATGGACTTGATCTGGACTGGGTCAGGATGTTTTCTCACTATTCAATTGCTCTTGGATATAAAGCTCTTTCTTAAACACACATGAGTGTCTCCGGATTTGTTTCTCTGATAGACCCGGACTAACATACCTTGATTACAAGCAAGAGCTGGCCACGGAAGCCCTTGTGACAAGAGAAACGGCCCGTGCCAAGGTCCTGAGGCGAGAACAAGGCCACTGGAAGACCGTGGGCAAGAGTGAAGCAGAGAGGCCTGGCAAGTGAAACCAGAGGCTGGGCTTTGGGGGAAAGAGATGCCAACGAGGAGGAGTGGGCATTATGATGCAAGTGACTTGGGTCAGCAGGCCTGGCTCACAAACCCAGGCCCTGTGGACAAGTAACCAAAGCAGGAGAGACTGGCCCCGCTCCTGTCCACCTCGAGAGCAGGCCTCCTCCCCACAGACCCAGTGGCAGATTAACAGCCAGCCCCACGGCAGATCCAGGCAAAGGCAGCCGGTTAGACGGTATTTGCATATTTGTTTAATAAAAAGTTATGGATGTACAAAGACGGATAATTAATTACCCAGCATTTTCCCCCTCCACTCCCTCTCCGCCTCCCCACATTGCCGCTGTGGCCCCAATAGCTGTCCTTGGTTTTGGGCTGAGTCAGCAGAATCTGGCCTCTTGCAAGAGAGGGGGCTGGGGCCCAATAAATAGTACTTATTAAGTGGGTACTGCAGCCAGCCAGGCCTGAACCTGCAGCAATCCTGCCCGTTCTGCCTGAAGTATTTATGCCAGCACCTAGGGCCCCTTTAGCTATTTGTTTTCGCAAAGAAATTAAATTAGATAGTTTGATAGCTTTCAGTGTAATTATGAGAGAAATTTACATGAGATGTTTATGAGGTGGAGGGGGCTCATTAGGCACCCAAACCCCAAGGACTTCCATTAGTTGAGGCCCCCTGACTTCCTCCTCAGTTATACAGGGAGTGGGATGTGTCCCTCTGGTGGGGCTGGGGGGTTGTCGGATTCATCGGGCGAGATTCAGCACTAGGTTCTGAACACAGGACGGGTTCACTGAGTGTGTGCTCAGAGGATGGAAGCTAGCTCCGAGAAGCAACGCTTCTCCTCTCTGAGCCGCAGTGTCTGCATCTATAATAAACCCTCCCCATCAAGAGGTAGGAACTCTGGTGGCGTAGTGGGCTTATGCATTGAGCTGCTAACCGCAAGGCGGGCAGTTTGAAACCACCAACAATTCCAAGGGAGAGGGACGGGGCTTTTCTGTTTCTCTAAAGAGTTCACAGCCTAGGAAACCCACAGGGACCATTCTAGCCTGTGCTATAGGGTCATCAAGTGTCAGAATCGCTCACTGGCAGTGTTTGAGGTGTTGATTTTGTTTTCCACCAACGGGTGCTGAGAGTTGAATGAGATAATGCTAGCGAGATGCCCCATCACCACGAAAATAACAAGCAAGCACACTGATCGCTGATTCCAGCTCATGGCGACCCCGTGTGTGTCAGAATAGAACTCTGCTCCAGAGGGTTGCAACAGCTGATCATTGGGAAGTGGGTCACCAGGCCTTTCTGCTGAGGCACCTCCAAAGTGGGCTCAAACATCCAACTTTTCGATTAGCAGCCAACCACATTTGCACCACCCAGGGACTCCATAACCAGGCCAACCCATTCTGGCTCACAGGCCTCCATAGGTCTGGAGCGCGAAACCTGCATAAGGCGTCCGCATGCCTGCCAGTGGCCAGCTTTCTCCAGGGAGCAGCCCTGGGTGTCAGACAGTAATGGAGTTCTTCACCATGCCCCCCCCCCCACACACACACACACACCCGGGATCCTCCTCTATCACCCTGGAACACTCATGGCCATCGAGCCGATGCTGACTCATAACGACCCCATGGGGCAGAGTGGAACTGCCCCTGTGCGTTTCTGAGACTAAATCTTTATGGGAGCAGACAACCTCATCTTTCTTCAAGGAGCTGCTGGTGGTTTCGAACTGCTGACCTTGGAGTTAGCAGCCCATATGCCCCCCCAAGACTCACCCTCCATAACCATAGTTGGCATGATTGAGCACTTGCTGTTGCCAGGAATAATTCCAAGTGCTGTGTTAAACCCTCATAACCAGCATGTTAAGTGATGTCGCTTGTTTGGCCTTACCCTCCTTGAACGGCCAAAGGAAGCAAGATCGGACGGACAGGCCAGCAGCTCAGGGCAGGGTGCTGAGCTCAAGTTCTAATGGCCATGAGGTGACCACCCAGCCTTCTTTCCCTTGCGCTTCAGAACGACCAAGACCCTCACTGAGATGGATTGACACGGTGGCTTAGGACGGTATGGAACTGGGCAGTGTTTCTCGCTGCTGCACAAAGGGTCGCGATGAGTCGGAACCCACGCTGAGCAGCGAACAGCAACACATGTAGCCAGGGAAATGAGACGCGGGGTGGAAGAGCCCTGCGCCCAGCAGCCCACTGCGCAAGCCCAGCCTGGAACCTGGGTTTCGCACTGCCTCTGCCCGCCCGCTGCTCCCTCCTGGCAATGCCACCAACTCCCCACGGGCTGAGTAATTAGCAGTGACTGATTCGTGCTGATTACAACCCCCCCGTGGGGTGGAGGAGAGGGCCCGCCTGGGGCTGGAGGGGAGTGAGTGCCAGGGCCCTATAACTGCTCGCCTCCTCAGGCCCTCGCCCACTCGCTCTGCATGGAAGTAGATGCTAGCAGTCATGTGCGAGTCTGCCTGGCCATGCAGAGAATCCAGGGAAAATACGCTTTAACCCGAAGCCGGGGAAACTGAGGCTACGTGGAGGGGCCTTTGGAAACCAAGCTCTGAATTCTAATCCTGGCTCTGTTACTTCGACTAGCTGTGTGACCACAGGCAAGTGGCTTAACCCGGTGAGCCTCCCTGTGCCCATCCTTCAAATGGGCTGTCATGATTATAAGTCTCTGCAGGGTACACCCTGGGCAGGAAGTGAGCCCCAGAAAATACCCTCTATTATTGTCCAGGTCCCCAGGCAGTGAGTGATGGGTGTTTTAAATGAAAGGCTTAAGAGAGCATTCTGCCCTGGGGGCTTGGGGACGGAGTGGGCAGGGCTGTACCTCACGGAATATCAAGGGGAAGTCATGGAATCTTCAGATGCATCTCCTTTCCAGAGAGGAAGCGGGTGCAGGGGGGGCGGGGGGAGCGGGCGCCAGTCCTGTGACCCATCCAGTGGCCTGCAGAGTTTACACTGCAGCCTGGGTCTCTCTAACCCCACACCTGTCGGTAGCTGAGAGGCTAGGCTGATGCCCTGCTCCCTGGGCAGACACTGGGCCCCCATGCCAGGTCTGCCCAGGCCCCTCCAAGGGCCAGAAGGTGCTCACAGAGCAAAGAGGGTTGAATGGAGGAAGCTAATCAGGGAATCCTAGAGAGGATGCCAGACAAGATCCAATTAAAATGTCAGCCTCAGCGAGCTCCCCATTTTAATTTTCCACAAATTAGCTTAAAGTGGGGGATGGAAATGAAGATATTAGTTTGTTGTGTTTTCTTCTTTTCGATAAGAGCCAAGAGGGAAAATCCTTTGAGATTCGTAATACCGGTTCTCTTTTAAAAATAAAATAATATCCCTCTAGGCTAGGGGATCCCGATTTCCACACACCCCCACCCCACTCTGAGGCAATTTTCAGGGCCTGGGAGGGTTGGGGGCCATTGTCGAGCCGTAGACCCATTGCTTGTGATCAAGTAGATTCTGACTGCAGGCGACCCATCGGGTCCCAACTTTGTCATCTGCATGGACTTCTGCACATCTTGATGGCAGGCTGCCTGCCACATCCCTTTTTCTCACAGGGCTGGGGTGGGTTTGAACTGATGACCTTCTGGTTAGCAGCCCAACACTTAACCACTGCACCCCAGGGTTCCCTTCCAGGCATGGTGTCTGTCCCCTGCATAACATTGGGGTTTGCCAATGGGTCAAGGCCGACACGGGGCACCCCATGGGATGAAGTAGAACTGTCCCCCATTTTTCAAGGCTGTGGTCTCTAAAGGGGCAAGTCACCTGTCCTTTCTTCCTCAGAGAGAGGCTGGATGGGTTTGACCTGCCAACCGTTTGGGTAGCAGCCGAGCACTTAACTCACAGTCACCCCCAGAGCTCATTTCTGGCGTCCTATGCAGACTCGTGGACTGTGTAATCCACAACCCCACAGGGCAGCCTCGTCGCATCTGTTCATGGGTAACTGGGCCCAGAGAAGAGAACCGAATTGCCCAAGGTCACACAGCTGCGAAGTGGCAGAGCCTGTGTCCCCCCTGGAGCCAGGTCCTGGTGCAGCCCCTGCTCCCCACCTCCCCAGACCAGAGCCTGCAGAGGAGGGGGAATCATTAATATTCCACCGGCCCTGCAGCCTTCCTGGGCCTTCACCCAAGATGGGTAGCCCCCTGCTGGCTTTTCCAGGGTGGCAGTGATTTCCAGGCCCCTCCTTCACAGAGCTGGTCGCCCTTCGGCCCCAAGGCCTGGACCCAGCCCATTCATCACTGTCTCCTGGCAAAGGCCAGCTCCCAGTCACTCTCCCTGCGTCGGAGACTGGCCCTGGCAGCCGGTGCCCTTGATCTCACCGAAGTGTCCTCTACTCCGGTACCCCCATCCTCCCGTCTCCTGCAAATGACTCGTCTGACCAGTGTGGAGCACACTGCAAGCGTAGTCTCGGGGACAATCCCCCTGCGGGCTCCTCACCTCCCCAGCCCCGATGCCCAAGAGCATTCTCACGCTGTGCTCCAAGGGATGGGGCAGGGGCCTGGCAGACACGGAGTTTCCATCCTGCTGAGCTGAGTGCCCTTGAACTGCTGCCTCAACCTCTGAGCACCCGTCTCCTCGCCTGCAGAAAAGGTGTCGTAGAAACTGCTGAAAAAGGCAGTGGTGAGGGTTCATTGGGCCGGGGGTCCTCACACACAGAGGAGGCGGGGTCAAAACAGGGAGGCAAGGAGGGCTGAAGAGATGAAGCAAAGCTTGCGGAGATGAAGTCCAAGTTCATGGAGGAGGAAACAAATGAAAACATACTGGCCGCCCCCCCTGCCTGGGAGTCACTGGAGCTGGAGGCCAAGTCGGGGCCAAGTGACATTGCCCAGGTTTGTGGCAGTCAAGTGGCTTTCCTGTACCTGGCAGGGGCTGGGGCCTGGAGAGACTCCCCACCTCCACCCCAAGGCTGGGTATGAGCTAGCCCGAGGGCGGCCCCCAGGTTGGGTGGTAGCCCAAGGCTGGAGTAGTCCAAGTTCATGTGAGGTCCAATTAGGAGAGATGTCTGGATCTGAGGCTGTGCCAGCTCTGTGGGTAAGCCGGGGTCTGGGGGAGCCTGGACTAGATACTGAAGTCTGAAGTGGGGGCTGACTCTGTGAGGCAGGGGTCTACGGATCCACATTTGCAGTTTTCAACACTGAAGTGAACCCCGCGTTTGGGGCTAGCAGAGCTTGAGATTAACTCTAAATTTGGAGTGACCTTCATGGTGAATCCCCAAGTCTTGGGAAGTCTGTGAGCCCCAATACAAGGACCATCAGAATCTGGAATATGAATCCCACATGGAGGGGTGGTGTCTGTTTGGGGGCACTGCTGTGAGGGTCCACACCAGCACATGGGCATCTCAGAGTGAGGATGGAGTCTGTGGGAAGAGCCCCCACCCCACCCAGTTTCTCATCCTCTCTTCACCCCTCACTCTTGGTCAGTCCATGCGGTCAGTCCCCAGCCTCTTGGTCCCAGCACTCACCAATTCACCCCTTGCCCCCACCTTACTCCCTCATTGTACTTCTGCCCTGAATTGCTGGCTCTCCAAGAACTGCTATTACTGAACCCCCAAGTCTCACATGCCTTCCCAGGGGTGAAGAGTATCAAGAGATGGGGGAGCCCCTCAGCCCCTCCTCCCCACCGGGACAAATCCTCCCCAAATCGCCCTTCAGGGCCTGGGAAAGGCAGATCCAATTCTTGGGGCGCTCAGAGGCCTGCTGCCTTATCTAACTCGCTGGAACAAGCATTTTGCATTTATTCCCCCAAATGTGTTGCCGAATTGCGTTCCAGCCCATGGCTCCCAGCCATCTGCAGAGAGAAATCCAGTTAGACCTTGTATAATAAGTTCCTGACTATCTTGCCGAGAATGCTGGGTCATAAAAGTCTCCTGGTTTTATCGCCGGTAACAGACACGGAGTGAAATTAAGTTGTCTTATCAAATTTAGATAATATATATCCCTCTAGAGTAGACAGCTCTGCATGGGGCTCTCGTGGTATGAGCCCATGAGGGGGGAATGGGAGCGAGGGGGCTCTTTCTGGGAGTGTGGCAGGGAGTGGGGACCATCCTGGAGAGGCAGGCAGGTGTGGCTGGCAGGCGGGCAGGGTCACTAACATCTGAAGGGGTAGCATCAGCCAGACCTGACCGGAGAGCCAGCTCTGCCATGTCCACACTGGGTGGACTTGGACTTTGTTTTCCTCCCAGAGCCTCCACGTCCTCATCTGTAAAGTGGGCACAACAGAACCAGTGCCTGCCTGTCGGGTTGTGGTGGCACTCAGCTCCGTCCTCGGCGGGCAGTGAGCACTCCGTGATGCTGGTCTGTCATTGGAGGGTGGGGACCTCACCTGGTTCGTTGTACAGGTGGAGAAGCTGACACCCAAAGAAAGGAAGGAGTCAGACAACAGTCACAGAGCAGACTAGTCCCCAAGGCAACCCTTAGGTCTAGGCCGTCCCAGCTGTCCCTCCCCGCCCCTCCTACAGGGCTGGGGGATGCCTCTTTCCTGCCTTGGCCTCAGTCCTGACACCCAGTGCCTTGCCACAGGGAACGGGCTCGTGCGGTAGACGGTCTGGTCATCCCCATGCCAGGGGAATGGACTTCCAGGACATGGCTCGGTGCCAGGCTTCCACGGGCTTGGCCTGCTGGTCCTGAGAAGCTTGCTCCAGGGTTCCGGGGGTGGGAGGTGGGTAGTCACACCCCAAACCAGAATCTGCCTGATGGGCTCGACCTGCCTTTCCCCATGGTCGAGGTCCTCTCAGCGGCCCCCTCACACTTCGACTTGCACACTTCCCGTGATGGAGAGCTCACTACCTTGCCAGGCAATCCCAGAAGTGCTCCCTCCCTCCACAGCTTCCTTTTCCCACAAGCCTGCGTGTGAGACAGCCGATGTGTGCTAGGGGTCTCTCGGTGTGTGCTCTGCACGGCGAGTGCTGGGGGGAGAGGAAGCAGAACTGGTCCCGCTTGCCCTGGGTCCCCAGGTAACAGGGTCTGACATACACTCCAAAACGAACGGCACCCGCTAACTCATACTGAGCATGTACGGTGTCAGGCTACGTGTGCCAGCTCACTGGATCTGGTACCTGGAACCACGTTCTCCAATTCCCAGAGAGGCCACCGGAGGCACGGAGAGGT
>NW_022109491.1:10689191-10690241 GCF_000313985.2 Echinops telfairi
GTGACATGGTGTCGCATTGTGATTTGGGGTTGCAGTCTCTAGTGACCAATCCGGTGAGCCTCTTTCTGTGCGCTCATTGTCCATCCACGTGTCTTGCTCACTGGCTCTGGTACCTGGAACCACGTTCTCCAATTCCCAGAGAGGCCACCGGAGGCACGGAGAGGTGAGGCAGTGGGCCCGAGGTCACACAGCCAGGATGTGGTAGAGTCAGGATTTGAGCAGGCAGCATGTGCCCAGAGCTGTGACTCGTACCTTCCAGGCATCCCTACGGGTCCTTGGGAAGGAAGCAGAAGGTAGACTGCGTAAGACACAACCTGTTCTTATCAGACATGGCTCCTGGGTGGGTGGGGGGCACTGGGGGGGCAGGACATGCATCAGCGCCCTCTCCCCATCCACCCCGAGCTGCTCACAGAGCGTAGCAAATACTAGAGGCTCCATAAACGCTGCCAGCTGATGCCCACTCCTCTCCCTCGTTTGTCGTGCGTGCCGCCCTTGGGATAAGGAACAGGGCTGTCTGGGCCTCCGTGGGGCTGCAACTCCCCACAACGGCCCCTTGTGAATGAGAAGAAGGCGTCCCCTGCCGGCAGGCACCCGCCTGTGCGGACAGCTTGGCGTGCTGACTGGCCCCCTTAGGGGTCCTGGGGGGAGACGCAGCCTGGGTCCCTGAGGCCCACTTCCTCCCTCCAGGGACACCTTTGTGCAGGCAACAACCCAAAGCCCTGCTTCAACACCCTGGCTCTGGCTCCCAGCGCCCTGCACCGAGCGTGACGGCCTAAGGGCACGAGTTTGCTGAACAGCGACTGTTTACCTCGCTTGCCTCTAGCTGAGCCTGTTTGGCCTGCAGCCCATCTAAGCCTCTGGAGAGCGCTTGGTGGAAGAGCCACCGGCTGGGTGCGCTGTGGCCCTGGTGCCGATGAGGGTGTGTACCGACAGAAGAGGGACAGCCGGGGTCAGGCATAATTGGTAAATATTTGTCTATCTAATCAGAGGGCCTTTTAATTAGCAATTTCATCCTTGTAACCAGTTTATTTTTTTTTTCACTTTCTGCGG
>NW_022109491.1:10691588-10700361 GCF_000313985.2 Echinops telfairi
GGAAGGAGAGGGACAGGGCATGACGCTAGTGTTAATCAACACCCTTGATTAAAAGGCAGGGGTAGGGCAAGGGGGTCACATCCGGCCCGTGGACCATATAAGGCCCATGAAACCATCCACGACCAGCTAACATCACACACCTGGCCAGAGAGAAGCCGTTCCAGCCATCACATTAGGGGTGAGTTCATTCAATGTCTGACCAGTAGAGCCCACAAGTGTTATAATCTCCAAGTGGCCCTTGGCAGAAAAAGGTTCCCCCTCTCTGACCTAAGACGTCTGATCTCTACCCTTTTCAGCCGCCTGCAACCATTCACAGCCCTTCTCCTGTGGCTTTGCCAGTGATCCAGGTGTCTCTGTACTGTGATTGGCTTCCCCCTTTAAATGGGTACCCCTTGACTTGTTGAGATAGAGCGCACATAGCAGATGTCTTTAGGGTGGACCCTTCTGTGATGGTGGGTCTGTTCACAGCGGTGTACGGCCATCACCAGTAGGGAATGGAATTGCAGAAGATTCTCACCACCCCAAAAGGAAGTCCACCCCATCGTCAGTCATCGCCTCCCTCATTTTCACCATTCGGGCTGTGATCCACAAGACCAGTAGTTCAAAACCACCACCAGCTACGCAGGAAGAAGATGGGGCTTTCTACCTCCTGGAAAAAGTTAGAGTCTTGGAAACCCACGGGGAGGGTCTCCCCTGTCCTATAGGGTTGCTATGAGTCGGCATCGAGCAGTGAGTCGGGCAGTGAGCTTGGTTTCTTGGCTGAGTGTGTGTGACATGGTGTCGCATTGTGATTTGGGGTTGCAGTCTCTAGTGACCAATCCGGTGAGCCTCTTTCTGTGCGCTCATTGTCCATCCACGTGTCTTCTTTGGAGACTCGTCTGGTCCGATCTTTTGTCCGTGGTTTAAGGGTTATTTGTCCGCCACTGTCGAGTTGTAAGAGTGCTTTGTTTGTGCTGCGTACAAGTTCCTTATCAGCTCTTTTCACGAAACTCCATGTCACACACCCACAAGAGCGACAACTGTCCTAGAGCATAATGATTATACACTAACTAGAAGGCAGGAATTCAAGCAATCGGTACTCGGTGATCATTTCTAGGGACCAGTCCTGGCACCGAGGAAACAACAGTGAGCTTGGTAGACTGCTGCTGCTCCTGCTGCTGCCATTGACGTGGCCCCCAAGTCCTGGGGGCCCCACATACAGCAGAGCAAAACACCGCCCACTTGCTCGCCATCCCCGTGAGACGAGACCTTTGTGGGCCATACGGTGTTAGCGCTGTGGATGTGGAAAGCCCATTGCCAGCTCTTTCTTCCTGGGTCCCAGTTTGGCAGCACCACTGAGAACTGGCAGGTGGGTGGCTGTCGTGCTGGCCAGGGATTGAACCTGCATCTCCGGCACTGAACTGCCACAGACCCCAAAGTAAGAGGGAACTGCTAAACGCAGGATGTGCAGTTGATCGGAGGGAAGGAAAAACCAAACCAAGGGAACACAGAAGAATGCGAGCTCACGGCACGTGTTTTGCAAAGAGCTGGACCGGGGGCTTCCCTCGATGTCTGGAAGCTACGTGACAGCAGAGGGTCCAGGAAGCCTTCTACAAGGAGGCGAACCTTCTGTGGACAGCTAGCAGAGAAGGGGCCATGCCTGCAGAGATCAAGAGTGTTCTGGACAGAAGGAAGATGTTGGAACTGAGGGGACCCTGTCTACAGAACAATAGGGGGCATTGTGGCGGGAGCGTAGTGGCCAAGGAGGGAGGGCCGAGTCATACAGGATGGTGTGGGAGAGACAGACGGGCCCTTGGAGGGTCTTGTAAAGCATCTGGGTTTGGTTATAAGCACAAGGGAATGCCCTTGGAGAGTTGTAAGCAGTGCAGGGACATCATCTGATTCATGTTTTCTGAAAGCCTGGGCTGCTGCATGCCGGATGGCTTAGAGAGCACAAAGGTGGAAGCAAGGGAGCCAGTGCAAAGGCCGCTGTGGCCTGCAGGTGAGAGGTGGCAATAGCTCTAACGGGGAGGGGTGGGGGGCGAGCTGGAGAGAAGTCGCTGGTGCAGAGCGCAGTTTGCAGGTCGAGCTGAAAGGCATGGCTGATGGATGGGACGTGGAAGGCAGGGAACAGAAGGGACTCCAGGACAGCTGCTAGATATCTGCCTGGATCATGGAGTGGAAGGTTCTTCCCCTGTTGAAATCCTATTGAACCAGGGCAGGCTCGAGACGGAGCGGGTGTGTGGGGTGGCTCAAGACTCTGATGTTAGAGATGCCTGTTGAGCATTCAAGTGCAAAGGCCAGGAGATGTATCTGAGTTTGGAGAGATGCACTGGGGAGTCTCTGGATGATGGGGAAGTCTTGGGACCAGAGTCTGAGGCAAGAGGGCCTTGGAGCAGAGCCCAACAGCCTCCCAGTGCTCAGAGGGCGAGTCCCACAGGGAATGGCAATGGAGGAGACCGGAGAGCAAGCCAGGTGTGGGCTCAGAAGCCAAGAGAGGGCGTTTGAGAAGAAGGGGACCTTCGGAGAAAGCAAGTTTCAAATCGCAGAAGTGCTGCTGTGCTGTATGCAGCCACTCTCTGCCAATGGCCTTGGCCTTGAGCCCGTTTCCCCTATGACACCAGGTAGGAAGGAAGATGCAACAGTGAACTGAGTCTCTCCTTGACATCTGCAGAGACCTGGAAAGCAAGTGAATGCCCACGCGACTCCAGGTGATACAATCAGGTGATCATGCCCCACCGCAGGATACCTCCAGGGGGGGCTCCCTCTGTGTTGACAGACAACGGATGTGGAGTGGCAGGGGTGGGGTGGCATTATGGTCCAATGACTGAGGGTGGTCCAGGGGCAGAGAGACTGAGCTGGGCGAACCAGAGGTGGCTGGTGTGATGGTCCAGCGAGCAGTAAGGAGGTCTGGACTGAGGCAGACAGAGATGAACTTGGAGCCCTTCAGGAGGCTCTCCACCTGGCTGGCTGCTCATTCCAAAGGCTGTCTCTTGTCCCAGCTCCCTCTGAGCCTCCACTGTCCAGTCCATTCCCCTTGTCCCCCGCCTAAAACACAAGGCTGGAATTTAATGAGCATGTGCTACTACGGGTCAGAAAAGGAGCCCTGGTGGTGAGGTGGTTATGCATCAGGCTGCCAAAGTCTGCAGTTCAAAACCACCAGTCGCTCCATGGGAGAAAGATGAGGCTTCTTACCCCTGTAAAGTTTACAGTCTCAGGAACTGTTCGACCTTGTCCTATCGGGTCACTGTGAGTCGGGATAGACTCTCTGGCAGCGGAGTTTGGGGGGTGTAGTTTTTTTTTTGGTTGGGGGGGACAGTTGCTAGATGTCGGGAACTGTTCTGTGCACTTTACAGTATGACTCATGCCATCCTCACTCCACTTCACAGATGAGGGGAAAACGGAGGAACAGAGAGGTTTAGCAAGTGGCGCAAGGTCCCACCATGAGTGGACGTGGAGCTGGACCTCTGAGGCAGGAATTCTGCCGTGGACTATAGTCCAGCCAGAGGGAAGGAGTCCCTCCTTCAAGGAGCCCGTTGGCACGCCTGCATTCATGGCCACTTCAGGGGTCAGCAGTCAGCCGTGGCCACCTCCTGGTCAGTAGGCTTTGTGCCTGTTGCTGCCACCTACTCCTGGAACTTCTCCGCGCCCCCTGGATGAGGCAGCAGAGGGCTGGCTAGTGGCGAGGGGGTGGAAAGGATAGAGCAGGAACTCTAAGTTCAAGCAGCCCTGAGTTAGCTGCTTGTCCAGCTTTACCAGGCTGGCTGGTGCTGGAGCGGCCTCCGTGTGAGGCTCTGTGGGGGCACTCACCCATGGGAAGCCTGTGATTCCTGGGTCTCTCTGCTCCATACTCCATCTTCCTCCCTCTAGGCCCAACCTCTGGACCCTCAACCTCAGGCCCTACTCTATCTAGTCTGTCCCGTGCCAGCCCGGGGCTTCCCCCTGTGCCCCTGCAGCTCCGAGGCTGCCTGCCCTCCTGGGGCTCAGGTGAGACCAGCTGCACCTGCTCCCTCCTAATCAGGATGCATGCCCCCGCACCCCGCAGGGCCCCCCCTAGAGTCTCCTCACTAATTCTTCTTCCTCAATCAGCCCAGCTCTCTTGGTCTCCTGGTCTCTCCACTGATTGTCCTTTGTTTCCCACCAGGTCGGAGGCTCTGGAAGATGCCCTGGTCCACCCAATTCTAGGTCCCAGCTTGACCCTACCTACCCACCTGGCCCAGGATGCTTGTCCTACCCAGCTGGCATGTCCATCAGTCACGTACTGCTGAGTCTGGGCCTAAGAGTTTCAGAGGGGCCTGGGAATGGGGCATGGCACGTGCAAACAGAACTGCCCCAGGGAATGGGGCACACACACACACACACACACACAATCAAGAAAGACACATATGTGATCCCAGCAGCACACACAACTTAGAAATACACGTGCATATCAATCCCACAGCACACACATTCAGAAAGATGCACATATATCAATCCCCACAACACACACGCACACATATACAATTCAGAAAGATGCGCATACATATTAATCCCACTGGAACACACACACAACTCACAAACGGATGCACATGTTAATCCTGGCAGGCAACACACAGTTCAGAAAGACACGTGTGCATTAATCCCTGTAGCACATGTTGCTCATGCCAACAGACATAAGCAGGAAGCAAAACACAGACACACACACATTCTTTCAAGCTGAGCATCCAGGCTAACCAAGCACATGCACGCGCGCACGTGCACACACACACGTTTGGAGAGAAAGCCACACAGACCCAGGACATCCTGGGGAGGACAAAGGCTCCCCCAAGTGCTCTATCCACTCCAGCCTGGACTGTGTCTGCCCTGCTCCCACCCCTCTGCCTGCCTCTCTTAACTCCTTGGGTGGGCTGGTGAGTGCCCAAGGCCCAGGGCCTGAGCGAGTAGATAACAAGGCAAATCTCATTTTCAGAGCGAGTGTGTGTCTGGCTCCCACCCACACCCCCTACCACCAGCCTCAGGGCTGCACTCAGACCACCACCACCCTGCCCACCCTGTGCCCCCCACCAGCAGGAGAAAATGGTCTAGCTGCCTTGGTCCTTACCATCCCCCAAAGCCACTGTGCCCCTTTATGGGAACAGGAAGGGGGTGGGGCTCCAGGGGGAAGCCGGGGAGGCCTGTCCTGCCCAGTGAACTGGCAGAGCTGGACTCAGGGACCTCCCCATGGGTGGCTCAGGCTGGCCTTGCTCAGGAGCCCAGATGATTCCATCCTAGCCGGCTGACTGCGTCCACTTCCAGCTCAGTGCTCCTGGCAGAGGGGCCCCCCCGGAGCTGGCTGAGGTTTTGAGGAGGTAGGGGGGCAGGAAGGCCCTCACTCTGAGCTTGGCCAGGGCACTGCTGGACCCTTTGGCTCTGGACCAAGCCCCAAATCCACCGCTTAAAGGGACCCAGAGATGGCTGGGCAGAGGGAAGGAGACCTCAGGGCCCTACAGGCCAGCTGGCCCTGCCTTGGTACCACCCTGGCCCTGTTCCTGCCCCAGGGCTCTTCTTCAGCCAGGCTCGCCAGCCCTGCTGCCCCAATGCCTCCGGGGAGGATCCGACTCATGGTGACCCCAGGTGCGGGTCAACAGAGAACAAGGCTTCATGGGCCTGGCAACGGCTGTGACCATATGGAAGCAGGTCGCCAAGTCATTCTTCCTAGGTCCCTCTGGGTGGGTTCACAAGGCTGTCCCTCCGGTTAGTAGTCCACAGTCACCCAGCTGTGCTGCCCGGGGACTCCAAGACCTGCTGTGAAGGGGTGAGACCCACTGCCACCGGGTCAAGTCTGACTCATAACGGGTTTCCAATACTGCTCGGCTTTACGGGAGTAGAAAGCCCTGTCTTTATCCCCCAGGGGGCTTTGAAGTGCTGACCTTGCAGATAGCAGGGCTCCTAGAAGTGGGTCTCAGAACGCATTCGCGCTCCTACAGTTGTTTCTGACTCACCGTGGCCCTATAGGAGAGGGGAGAATGGCCCCTGTGGGTTGCCAAGGTCGGAACTCTTTCTGGGAGTAGAAAGCCTCATCTTTCTCTTGGGGAGCAGCTGGTGGTTTCAAACAGCTGACCTCTCAGTGAGAGGTGGTTAAAATACCGAACTACTTCCAAACCCACTGGTGATTAAGGGCTACCCCCCTCATGCCCAGAACCCCAAGAGTTCGGGTGTGGGCCCTCCACAGACCCTGCCCCTTCAATGACCCACCCCTCTGACTGGTTCCTGCCTGTGGTTCACCAGCTGCCGGGGAGTGCATTGCAGATGGGTACTCAAACCTCTGAAGTCACCAGGACTTTGATCTTGAAGTTGACTGCCTACCCCTCCCCTTCACCAGCCTCCACCTCCTCCCCTCCCCTCCCCCTGGCCCAGCCCCTGCCTTGTGAATCTGGCTGGCATCGTGATGAACTGGGGACGCTTCGCAGGTGGGGTGGCCTGCACTCAGATCTTCGGGTGAGAGTCCTGGTGGGCAGGGGCCTCCTGGGAGAGTTGGGAGCCTAGACACAGCTGCTTCCGTAAGGTTACAGAGAGAGGGTGGGAGGGCTGTCAGGAGAGCCGTGCCTGGGTTTCAGCCAAGAGGGAGTGGCGATCTCCCTGCCCCCTGAACCAGCTTCCTGTTCACTCGCACCCCTCCCCCCAGTCCCTCCATCATCTGTACAGATTTATTTCACGATAATTTCATTTCATCCCTAGCTCCGGAAAGATGGATGGGCCGGCGAGGTGATTGGGGAATCGGCGTTGGGCTCGTAAATTTACCTCCCTTCTAGGAAGCTCCCACGAAGTCCCCAGAACTGGGGAGAAAGGGGTGGGGAGAGTGGAGAGGGGGGGACACTGAGGGGGCCATCATGTCCATCCATCCCTACCACCTTTGAGGTAGGGTGTGAGGAGACCTGGAGCCTGGACATGGGGGACTCTCCCCACCCAGACCAGTGAGGGATCTCCCACACCTGTGTGACAAACAAGGCTGTTTGTCACTTGGCTGGCAGGTGACCTGTCCTCCCCACTCCGCCTCAGCCCCTGGTGCCTGCGGGGCGACCAAGGGAGCTGGCTATGGGGGTGGGAACGCTGGCTAGCTGCCTCTCTCCTTCCCTCCCTCCCTCCCTCCCTCCACGGGTCAGCAGGAGGCATGCGCTGAGAGGGGGTGGGTAGTGGGGGCCTTGTCTTTAGCTGGCTCCCTTCAGAAGCAAGTACTCCTGCGTGCACACATACACGCACCCGCACATCTGACAGGCGCGCACAGACCCGCAGAATAGTAGCACGCCCACACGGTAAACACCTGCCTGCCGGAGAAGAGCAGAGCGCGCAGGCAGAGCCACAGAATACAGCAGCCCAGGAGCCAAGCAGGGCCAGACACCGGGCACCGGCTGGGCTCTGCAGCCTTGGGCCACTTTTTCACCCTCGCTGCAGGAGGACTGTGCTCCCTCGTCCTCCAGATCAAAGGAGATAAATGAGAGTTAGAATCATGATTCCTGTGATTCTCCCACGCGTGTGCACAAGTACACACACACCACTCCTTTCTGCCGCTCTTCATAGTCCGGTGCAGCTCTCTCTCCCTCTCCTTCAGCACAGTCCCTAGCTGACCTCTCACCTTTGACCTCCAGAAGCTGTCCAGATGGTACAGTCCAGAGTCCCCGCATGGCCCTTTTGCCAGGGATGTAGCTTTAGATCCTGTTCCCTTGCTCTGCACCCCCTGCCCTCAGAGGCCACCCCACACCAAGTCTCTTCGATCACCTTATTTCTGATAACCCCTCTGTCCCCAGCGCTGGTGCTCCTGGTGCTCTGGGGTGAGTTAGATGAGAGGACAGAAGCTGTAAGTGGGAGGGAAGGGACAGTCTCAAATACCGGAATCAGGAGGGTGGGCGGGGGAGGGAGTCGAAAATGCCCGATGCCCAGACATCATGACACCCACGCCCCTCAAAGGAGGATCCCCATAATCAGTTAAAGGGTTGGGAGCTAAAGCATTTCACTTACCAGAGTGCTCTGGCTGTGTGGCCTGGGATAAACCACTTTCCCTTTCTGAGCCTCCTTTGTCCTCATCTGAGATAACTAGCCTGCCAACCCATTATTAGGATCCTGGGCTTCTCAGGGAAGTCCTGGTAGGGAAGGAGCTTCTTCCTCCCAGCTGGCTGGTTCTCCCAGCAACCCGAGGTTCCCCCCTCCTCCCGTCCAGGGCCTGGTACCACTGGACTCACAGCCTCTATCTTCCACATTCGCCCGGGCCATCCAGGATCAGGCTAGGTATTCCATTTCCCCAGCACCCGCACCCATGCGACACACGCCCCCATTCACCCTTCCCTGGGGACAAGAGCGGATAGGGCAGGGGCGAGGAGCGTCCTGTCCGAGCCCCTGGACGTGGAGTGGAGGGCCGGTGTGATCCCAGCACTCCCGCCCTAATTAGTATTCCAAGGAGGGCTGGCTCTGCAGGCCCGGGGAGTCTCTGCCAGCCGGCCAGCTCCCCAGTTCAGAGTGAGTAATTCTGTCCCTCCCAGGCCCATTTAAGGGAGTGAATAATTAGTTACATTCAATTAGGCCTCCCGCTGCCACCGTGGCTCCCGCCTGCCTCACTTGGGGGGACAGGCACACTAATGAGACGGTACATGTCTGGCGTGTGGGGAGCCAGTGTTGAACACCAGGGACCCCTGCCCCTCCCCCGGAGGGGCGGGGAGAAGACTGGGGGCAGAGGGAAATTGGGGGTGAGGAAGACTGGGGTGGTGCTGGAGAGGAGGGGTGTTGAGAGAAGGGGAGATGGACGCAGAGGGAGGTGTCAGGGGAGCCGGAAGTGACTGCAGAG
>NW_022109491.1:10701554-10713225 GCF_000313985.2 Echinops telfairi
CCTTAGCCTTGGAGCTTCTATGCTGTGAACCCTCAGGCCCCAGGGTTGCCCAAGGGGCTCTTCCATGCCTCTTGGCTGAGCACTGAGGCAGGAGACATAGCTGGGCTTCTGGGATCCACAGGAAACCTTCCTCCGACACCGTGCCTGCCTTGGCTTTGATCCCCTCAGAGCCTCCGTTTCCCTGTCTCTGAAACAAAAGGGCTGACAGATAAAGCTCCCAGCTGCCAACCACAAAGTCAGTAGTTTGAAACCACCAGGAGGAGAAAGATGGAGCTCGCTACTCCCTTAAAGAGGTATGGTCTTGGAAAGCCACGAGGCTATTCTACATCGTGCTATGATCGCAACAGACTCAAGGTTTGGAAGGACAAGTTTAAGGGGCCCAGGAAGCATAGTAAGTTATGTGTTGGGCTGCTAACCACAAGGTCAGTGGTTCAAACCCACCAACCGCTCCATGGGAGAAAGACGAGGTTTTCCACTTCCATAAACATCGAGGGCCTTGGAAATCCACAGGGGGCAGTTCTACCTTGCTGTGACTGAGAAGGTACTCACCAGGAAGGACTTGTGTGACAGGTTTCCCTGGGGTGGAGGGCCTCACAGAAGCCTTTCATTTTGCACTTGGCAGCATTGAAACCTGGGAGAGATGTCACAGGGGAAATCGGAGTCCTCGGCACTATTCAATCCCCATTCCTGCAGAGGGGCCACTAGGAGAAGCCAATAGTCTGTACCCCTAAAGATGGGCATAACTCAACACCCCTCGTGCCCCTGAGGGTTTCAGTGGCTGATTTCTTGACCACAGGCCTTCCTTCAGCGGAGCACCCAGTGTCACTCACAACCCCTTGGCGAGCCTCCAATCTTCTGGTCCGCAGTTGAGCATGTGAACCCTGGGCACCCCCGGGGACTCCCTGCTAGGCACAGCCTCTGCAAGTTACCACAGTCTCGGCCACTCGGGCTTCTCCTGGCCTCGCCTGGCCTGGCCTGACCCAGCCCTGGGGCTCAGCTGCTCCTGGTCTGTCCACTCCGGACAGTTAGACCGTCTCCTCTTGTCCCCTCCCAGGTGTGTCTGCTTCCCTGCTAATTAAGTTAAAAACCACAGCCTTTTGAGCGCCGTTAAGTCGATTCCAACTCACGGTGACCCGGTAGGACGGGGTAGAACTGCCCTTGTGAGTTTCCAAGACTGGGACCCTTTACAGGAGTAGAAAGCCTCCTCCTCCCATGGAGTGACGGATGATTTTGAACTGCTGACTTGGAGGTTAGCAGCCCAACCACATAACCCACTCTGCCTGCCGCCAGGACTCTGAGTCGACCTCAGACCCCAAACCAAACTCACTGCCATTGAGCCCATGACGACTCCAGGACGGGGTCGAGCTGCTCCGGTGGGTTTCTGAGCCTGTAGCTCTTTACGGGAACAGAAAGCCTCCTCTTCCTCCCTTGGAGCAGCTGGTGGTCTCGAACTGCTGCCTTGCACTTCGCAGCCCAAAACAAGTAACCACTTTGCCACCAGGGCTCCTGGTTAGGTCCAAATCCCTGCTGTAAGTCTCGGGACCTTGGCAAGCCCTCCAGTGGCTGAGCCTCATCTTATCAGAGATACGGGGTCCTATATGGGGTTGTGGTGTGGGCTAAGGCGATGTGGGTGCAGTTCTTCGCCCTGGGCCTAGCATGGGCTGAGCCCTGAGTCTTGTCCCCGTCAATCAGGCCCCCAAGTCAGCGGAGATGCGTGTTTGCTGGGTGAAGGAAGGAAGGAGGGGAGAGGACAGGCCCTGGGGGTCAGATGAAGTGGCCCAGTGAGACTTCAGGAGGGTCCTGTTCTTGGAGCCAGGAAGAAGCCCCCCACCCGCACCCTCAAAGGAGGCGCGGTGTGGCCTGGGAGCCAGCAGCTTCACTCAGGGGTCCAACTAGCCGCCAGGGTCTTCGGG
The DNA here is from genome assembly GCF_000313985.2 of Echinops telfairi. Lineage (NCBI taxonomy): Eukaryota > Metazoa > Chordata > Mammalia > Afrosoricida > Tenrecidae > Echinops > Echinops telfairi. The sequence continues at coordinate 10,703,468 of NW_022109491.1, forward strand.
CGTTCCCTTGGTGCCACCTTCTGGCTGATGCGAGCCTCACACCCACCCCTCCGTCACACAGGCCAGGGCGGACCCACAGCCAGTTTATCTTCTGCACCATTTTAAAAACTGGCCAGGCCCTGAGAAATCAGAAGCCACAGCTTTTCATCACACATCCGAGGATACCCAAACCCAGAAGCAGAGAGAAACTTGTCCAAGGTCGGGCAGAAAGTCCTTGGCCAAACTCCAAGGACTTGCTACACTCCAGAACTGCCTAGCACCCAACCCCTCCCCTTCATCAGGGGTGCGAGGATACACAATGCTGCACCTTTTAATCCGTGAACTCCGGGGATTCTCAGGGGAACCCCCTACACACACACACACACACACACACACACACACACACACACACACATGTGCACTCACACCAAACCCTGGGTCCAGGAATGAATGCAGGTGCTTTATTTGGGAGTTAATTCCAGGATGTGCCGGTCAGCAGGAACGCTGGGAAGTGAGACAATGAAGAGGAAACAAAACAGGGACCTTGTAGGCAAGCTAGGAGCCCTGGTGGTGCCGTGGTGAAGTTTGGGACTGTAAACCACAGGGTCGGCAGTTCGAAACCAGGGAGAAAGGCTGGGCTTTAAAAACTGTCCACAGTTACCATCTTAGAAACCCCCAGAGGGGTCACTATGAGTCAGCATTGACTGGACGGCAATGAGCTTGGGCGTTTGGGTTTGGAGCAGGCAAACCAGCACTGTGAGCAACGGGGGCTCCGTCTCTCTTTAGGACTCTAAGCTGATTCCAGCTCCCAGCAACCCAGAGGACAGGGTAGAACTGCCCGTGTGTTTCAGAGGCTGTGAATCAGTGTTTCCCAAAGTGGGTCGTACTGGCAGATACCTACATTTTATCCTGGATTATGGGCTATTGTGCCCCCCCCAAAAAAATATTGCCAGGGCGTGCTGAGTAACCTTTTTCTGAAAAGTGGGTGGTAGGCCAAATCAGTTTGGGAACCTTTGCGGTTCATCTTTACTGGAGCAGCGAGCCTCCTCTTTCTCCAGCCGAGCAGCTAGTAGTTTCCAACAGCTAGCCTTAGGAATTAGCTGCCCGACTCATAGCACAATATGCCACCAGGGCTCCTTCCTCAGGACCCCAGGAGTTGGTATAAACCACACTTTGTGACTGTCCGCCCCAAAGACAAAGAATCAGGAGTGTTTACACACAGACTCTCACTCGTGGTTGACAGAACTCCAGGACATGAACAGCTGACCTGGCCCACACTTATGCCAGGCAAGTTTGCAAGATGAGGGAAAGCCCTTGGGCAAGTGGCAACGGGAAGCCGGTGGCTTATGTAGAAACATGCATGCCGGGAGCAGTAGCTTGTGTGGTCCTGGACCAGTAGCAGGCAGTATCCCCTGGGAAATGCAAGTCCTTGAGTTCCATCCCAGACCTCTAGCACCCTCAGGAATGCTGGGGCTGGGGCTCAGCCACCTGTGGCCTAACAAACCCCCGAGTGATCCAGATGCACACTCAAGTGTGAGAACTTCTGACCAGGAGGTAAAGAAACTAACCAAACCAGGGCTCTGAGCCAATTGAAGCCAGTTCGGTTGTGGCTGACATACCAATATGGCAACAGACCCAAATCTGTAAAATGTGGGTGTACCAGAATGTTCACTGGACCCAGAAAAATGTTCACTGGACCCAGAAGCTCCGGAATGGGTGGCTCAGGTGAAACCCGGGGCGTGTGTTGCAGGAGATGGGGTTCTAGCCAGGACTGTGGAGAGCCACACACACTCAAAGCTGCAAGGCTGGCCATCTTTGAGCCAGGCTCTGCTGTTCCTGACACTGCCGGCCAAGAGGCGCGGTTGCTATGCAACATGCACACGGCCCTTCTCTTCGAAGAGGGAGATTCGGTTTGTAGCAAGGCTTTGAACTGAGCTTTTTCCCATGCCGATGGTCATTTCAGCACACCCACAGTTTACAAATTGGGATCCGCTTCAGTTTTGCTTCCTCCACCCTGACCACACTGGAAAGAACCAGTCTGAAGCCCTGGACCAAACCAGCTGCCCCTGGAGTCCATTCTGACTCATGGTGGCCTTGTGAGCATAAAAAAACCGCAACTACGTCCCTCAAGTTTTCAGTGGCCACCACCTTCTGAGGTCCTCGGTCAGGCCTTTCTCCCCACGTACCTCTGGGTAGATGCCAACAGCTCACCTGTGGGTTAAGAGTCTAGCGCTTAACCATCTGAGCTCCCCAGGAACTCTGGGAGACGAGGGGCCACTGATGGGATCAGCTACAAGTCCTGCCTCCATTAGACACACAAGGAAACCAGGAAGGCCGGAAGTGGAGGCGACTTGCCCAAAGTCACACAGCTACCCGTAGCAGAGGTGGGTCCTCAGACTCTTGCCCCCACGCGGCCTGCACAGCGGCGAGCACCCCTGGCATTTGGACTCCTGGTAGGGGATGAGGGCTAGCGCTCAAAGCTCCCCTCTCCACCGCCACCACCACCTTGTTCCACTTGCTAAACCAAAGGTCTCCACCTGGTCATCCAAATGGTCCTTGAAGCTCTTCCGGGAAGGTTTCCAAGCCAGGTGGCCCTCTTGGCTCCCAGATCTCCCTTCCCACCCCCATTAGAGAAAACGCTTTCTCAGCCCAGCACTCTGGCCTGCTAGGCACTTGGGTGACCCCAAAGCAGCTTCTTGCTGAGGGAAGGCTGCATCCTGGCTCCCCCCTTCACCCCCCACCTGAGCCTCACCAGGAACCTCAGTACTCTCCTTGCTCCTCCTTGTCCTACAACCTCCCTCCCCTCCCCTCTGCTCCCACTCCATCTGCTGCTCCTCCTGGCTGGCTCCCCCTCAGTTGGCACCGCAGGAAAAGAGAACAGGACGGTTATTTTTATCCAGAGACACTGCTGGGGGGAGCGGGCACCATCTGACCGAGAAGCCACAGGGCCTGCCACAGTGGGGAGGTCAGAAGGGGTGGGAGGCCCAGGACCCCCTGGGAACAGAGTGCCCTGCGCAGGTAGTTCTGGGGAAAGCAGCAGAGTAGAGAGTCCTGAAGGAGGCCCTGCCCCCCACTGCTGTGTGGAGGCAAGGTCTCTTTCCACCTTCAGAAACGAGGTGAGGGAGCCCAGTTCTATCTGCCCGGGGTCTGTTTTGTGGGCAAGCATCAAAGAACTATTTGCCACTACCCTCCCCCCCATGGCATCCCACCCCCACAGACACAGGGGATGCACCCTTGGGGGCCAGCAGGCTGGGGCCATTCTTCATAAGCCTCAGAAGTGGCCCCCATTCCGTGCACCAGAAACGGCTCGGGTCACCCAGCATGCCCACCCCCAGCTTATTACACATAGGGTGATGGTTTGTTGTTCTGTTTTGTCTTTAATTACATAAGCAATATGTGAACTCACGCTCCTTTTGGAGGAAAAAAATCATCATGAAGCATGATGGGAAACCCAAGAGTCATTAACCAACCCTTCCTTCCCCAAACTCCTTCCCCCGCCCCAGACCTGACCACACTAGCAGTCAGGAATGTCTGTCTCCTGGTAAAGCCTGCTCAGGCATACAAAGATAAGGTACATTGTGTCCACACACACCCTAGACAATGCACCAGGCTGCTATGCCGTACGTTTTAAAAAGCAATGTTTTCAACCCATCATTCTGCAATGTTACTCCACGCCCCACCGCCCTCTCCTCCCCTCCCCTTTGGATAGTGTCTTTGCGATCCTGTTGTCCACATTGTCGTTTTATCTCGCCAGCCCCCACCCCACCCCCATTGGGCAGGGAAGTGGCTCCTGATCACAGCCAGCATGTCGATGGTCCAGTGGGTGGCTGCCTCCCTGGGCACAAGGACCCCACCGTGCTGCATCGCTGGAGGGTTTGTGCCTCTGAGTTGTGCCTTCTTCTTCGAAAGCCGGTTGGGAGACCTGCGGCGGCTGCAGGTTGGCGAGAGGAGCCCTGGAGTGATGTGCGGCCTTGGACGGGACCCTCAGGGCGCAGACAGAGGGGGCGACACCTCACCCGCCCCCCTCCACCCCCACGGTGGACGCAGCTCAGGGCTCTGCAGCCAGGTGCCCACGGTGGTGGTCTCTCCGGGCACACACAGGCTCACAACCGCTCCTGCACGGAGACGCGACTCTCTTTGCCGTCTTCCTGTGTGACAGGCTGGCACCCATGTAGGGTCTCCTGCACTGGAGCAACCGGGTTGGTACCCGGAACATCCTCCAAGAAGATCACCTCCACCGGCTCCTTGCCTTTGTCCTCGGGCAGGGCAGCCTGCGGGAGAGGGGCAGGGGTGACCCTAACGGCAGGGGCATCCTCCACGAAGGGCAAGGGCCTCCCCTGATGCGACCCCCTCCCCTAACCCCTTCCTTTCCCCCCACCACCCAAACCAGAGGGTCAGTGCTGATTCTTTAGGCGCCTCCTGCCCCCTGCTGGCCACTGTGAGGGTGACAAGGAGCATCAAGAGTGGAAGCCAGAGGGGCTCCCTGTTCAGCTCCACACATTGACCCAAGCCAAGGCCCCACAGACCGGCTGGTGGGTTTAACGCCTAGGACGGAGTGAAGACCAAACACCAGCCTTTTCCCTGGGGGTCAGAGGAGGCTCGGTGAGGAGGGGGCTCTGGGCATGACAAAGGCTGGCCAGGAGGGAGTGGACAGGAGTGGAGGCTAGGGTGCAGGGGCGTGTGAGAGGAGCGAGTTCTGCCGCCCTGGACACAGGGCTAGACCCTGAAGGAATCCGGTTTATCCCATCTAGGTACCAACAAGCCAATCTTTGCGGTTGGCCAGAACTCTGCCTCAGCTGTGGAGGGGAACCTACCTTCTTCTTGGACTTCTGCAGTGCCTTCTCTAGGAGAGAAAACAGGAGAGAGGGGTTGGGAACCAGCGAGCGGTTCTGTTTTGTTCCTCAGCCTCCCCACGTCTCCATCACCCCCTCAGGACTCACTGATTATGACAGCCACCAGGAGGAGGGCCAACAGGGCTCCCAGGGTGCTGGGGATGGCCAGCAGGACTCTTGAGCGAGGCCAAGGACCTGGAGAAGGCAAGACTTCAGCAATGATCCCCACCACCACCCATGGCCACCCCCACCCTCATGCCACAGCGCTTGCCCCTTGGTGACTGCTAAAGCCCTTCAGCATCCTTGCTCATCCAAGGTCCCCAGGGGCAGGTGGTGGCACTTGGTAAACTGTGAAGGTAGATGTCTTTCAGGCGACTAAATGCACTGTCGTCGTGCGGATTTCCACTCATATTGGAGCAGAGAGCCTCGCTGAGCTCCTAAAGAGTGACTGGTGGGCTTGAACTGCCAATTTTGCAGTTAGCACTCCAACGTTTATCCCACAGCGCTACCAAAAAGAAAACCTCACTGCCAGCAGCGCGTTTCTGGTCCACGGCAATCCTGTAGGACAGGGTAGAACTACCCCTGTGAGGTTTCCAGGATTTGACATCTCCAGAGGAACAGCCAGCAGGCAGCCTCACCTCTCTCCCACAGAGCGGTTTTGAACCACTGGCCTTGTGTTTAACAGCTCAACATGTCACCCACTACGCCACCAGGGGTCCTTTTAATGTAACCAGTACAATTCAAGTATGCGTGCGTCTGTGTGTATTTGCCAATATTTTTCACTTGGAGTATTCCATATAAAAAATCTGGGTTAGCTGGTTTATCTGACAAATTTGGAAGCTCTGGCTCCCATGAAACCCATGCCTGGCAGCCATCAGCTCCAGTGGAGGAGTGATAGCCAGATGTCTCCACCTGTTCACCACACTCCCCACCTCTCCCTACTCTCTGCCCAGTGCTGAGGCCCAGCACCACTTCCATCTGCACCACTGCTTTTGTTGCCGCAGAAGAGAGGGGGAAGCGCCTTCAGTCTTGTATCCAAGTGCCCTTGCAGGTGGGAAAATGAAAGAAAGACCTAGAAGCAGGACACCGCTCGGGGAGGCAAATGAGAGACTCGGTCCGGGGCAAATGAAAGGGTGTCACAAGGATAAGGAGTCGTTTAGTGCAGTATTTTTGAAAGTCAGCAAACTACAGCCTACAAAGCTGGCTGCCTGGTTTGGTTTTGTTTTTTTAATAGCGTTTTGTTACAACCAGGGTCAAGATTGGGGTGAAGCAAGTAAGGTGGGACCATGCAGGCGTGTGGTCGTAACTTGAAATTTTGCTCATTGTGAGATGTGTGTGGTGTGTGTTTCCCATTCATTTGTGTGTGTTTTTAAAGTAAAAGCATTGATTGAAATGTTATTTATCCTAATTATTGTGTTTGGGGGCACTCCCTTAAATTATGTGTCCTAGGCAAATACCAAGAAAAAAATGAAAAAAAATTTTAAGAGAGCAAAACAGGGTGTAGATTCTTTCCTCCTGCCCTGGTCACTTCCTTACATGACCTTCCCAGTCCCTGTAGTTACTTGCACTTGTGAACCAAGCTGTAGACCAACCCTCCAATCAACCTACAATTCAACCCGAGGCCCTGAGAAGAGACCATGTCTCAATGTCCTGTACTTCAAGTGCAGGAAGGTGGAAAAGTAGGTAGGGAGGCAATTACAATAACTTACTGAGAGAGGTGCTATTAGTGTCCGGTTTTACAGAAGAAGAAACTGAGGCTCAGAGAAGTAACATGCCCAGCCTCCCCCAGATACGTGGTCTAACTAAGACACCCCCACCCCTAGACTCCTCTCCTCTTACCTCCTCTCCTTTCCCTTACCCTGTGTTTCTCTGTGCCTCAGTCTCCCCCTTCAGTTCTCGACCTACCTAACCTCTGCAAGGACCCATGGGCCAGGACTCACCACAGAGAGCATCGCTCATGGTAGTCCCCGCCTTCACTTCGGCCAGGTCTTGGGTCCTGCAGCTGTGCACAAAGCCACATGTCAGCACACAGGCACACGGAGAAAGACACACGAAGGTCCTCTAACCATTCGACGTCCAGCCCCAGAGGAAGGCAGTCCAACAGACTACAAGTCTGGGTTCACCGAGTGGCACACTTCCTGCTACATCCCACTCAGTTACTTGGGGAAGCCACGGACTCCTACAGAACTAAGAGTGAGGACAGAGACCACAGCCCGTAACTCCGGAAGGAGTATTACTGGGAGAGTCTGCGGCGCATGCCAAGCTTCATGACGGTGGTGGAAGTAAAGGAAGCATCACTCAGAGCGGTGACAGGTCTGCAGTGGCTGGAGCGGAAAGGCGATGAGGTTGGGGTCGGGCCACGCTTCTCCACCTCAGCACTACAGACACTTGGGGCTGAGACACCCTGTGCTGGGGACGGGCTGCCCTCTGCGTTTTAGGAAGCGGAGCCACCCCTGGCCTCTGCCTCACCACATTTCAGAAGCATTCGACCTCCCCAGCTCTGATGGCCAGCAAGTCTCAAGATGTTGTCCAGAGTCCCAGGGAAAGCAAAGCTGCCCCCACTGATCTAAGGGTACTCAGGAGACCTCCCCAGGGGTGGGGGGCTTTCGAGCTCTGAGTAGCCCTGAGGGTGTGAAGTTTACCATGGCATTCTCCTGCGAAGGAAATCGGGTGGGGAGATAAAGCCTGGCTTTAGGGGACTGTGGGACATTGGGTCTTTAGAAGCAGGACATTGATGACCAGGCATGGAAGTTTCACGTGAAGTCAGCAGGGAAGTCTTTAATCAGCATCTAACCAGACGACTGAAGTCGTTCACGACATGTCTTTAACGTTTCTGTTGGACCTTTTGTCAAATAACATCTGACAAAAAGGAGCTGAAGGAAAGGGGGTGGGGGGCGAGGAGGAGAAAGTACAGGCAGAGCGGCCAGTCAGGGGGCTCCTGCACGCGTCCAGAGATGAGATGACGAAGACCTCGCCTGGGAATAATGGGGAGGAATGGGCAGAGACAGGAAAGAGAGGGGTGGGGGGTCCAAAGCAAGTACCTGGCTTCACCTTACAGCACATTGGCCCATGTCTCTTCCTCAAACCCTGTAAGACCAAGGTCACTCTGTGTTCCAAATGAGGACACGGAACTCCAATAGGGAAGGGCATTCCCCCAGGGTCACACACTCGCCAAGCTGCAGTCGGAGTGTAAGCCTGCTCTCTGGTCCTTTGGCACTGTTCTATATTGGACTAGGTGCCCCCAGAATGTGTGTGGTCAATCCTAACCCCTAGCCCGTGGGCAGGGCTTCCTTCTGATGCACATCAATAGGATGCGTGGGAGCTGACTCACGGGCACCTGACAACAGCACACTGTGGTCACAGCCCCTTTTGGGAGGGGGTGTTCTTCCGTCTGATCATTCCACTATTTTTGATCAATGCTTATCAAAAGAAATAGCTGTTGATGGTTGTCAGGGGCAGGAGGGGAAGGGAAGAATGAGGAAGTAAGAGACTAGGGGATCCATAGTCGTGTGCTAAGTTGGTGAAGGGGAAGATCATATCTGACAAAGGGGAGATAGACAGGGAAGGGGGGGGAATCTAAAAATTATGAACTGATGCATAAATGCCCACCTAATTCACACTAAAACGTTTTCTGGGTTGTTGTTTTTTTTTAGGGGAAAAATCAGGTTTTAAAAATTCAGATAATACACTAATGGGAAAAAGCATAATGTAAAGCATGCAGTGGGGAAAAGGGTGTTTAAGCGCCTGCCGGGCAGGAGAGGGAGGCAAGTGAATGAATGGAGTGTGTGAAGAGTTGGAGGCGGGGTCTTTAGGCAGGGAGAGGCAGGGCGAATGTCAGGATGTCAGGAGACGGAGCCAGAAAGTCAGCGGGAGGTTTCCACCACCAGGCTAAGGAGCTTGGGTTTCTTCCTGAATGCCAGGGAACCACTAGGCATTTTCAATCTGGGGGTGTTGTGAAATGCGTTTTAGAAACTCACTTTGGCAGCAGGTGGAGAACTGCTGAAGGGGGAGCCAGCCACAAGGCTGGAGGGCAATGAGGAGCCTCAAATGACAGAGGTGGTGGTGGTGATAAGAAGGAGCCAGATCCCAACATATTTAGTTCAATGGACAGGACCCAGAGAGGAATTGGGGGGTGGTGGCTGGAGATGAGAAAGGGAAGTGCATTAGATGGGTGCCTGTAGTCATGGTGGTAAGGGGAGCCAAGGGGTGGAGTTCATTTTGGACACACAGAGCTGGAGGTGTTTGTGGTCATCCAGGTGGAGGGGGACCCACGAGACAACAGTGGGAGGGAGATCTTGAATGGGGCCATCAGCGGGAGGGGGTAGTTGAAGCCACAGGTGTGGATGCGATCTTCCAAGGAAGGGAAGAGAACTCAGAACATGGGCCTGGAAAACCCAGTGCAGGAGCTGAAAGGGGAGAGGAAGTCTGAAGAGGAGCAGGAGCAGGGGGAGAAGGAAACTCAGAGCAGGATCTGGAGGAGGGACCATGAGAGTCGGTGAGGAGGAAGGAGACCAACGGTGTGTGGTATAGGAAGAGAGAGCAGGCAAGACCAACTCTAGAGGTTGTCTGGGAGGCCCCTCTGTGGTGTTCTGCCAGTGTGTGCATGGAGAGGGGAGCAAGGTGGTGGGGAGAGGACTGGATACCATGGAGAGTGGACCCGTGTCCCTCTTGGGGCAGGGAGCAAAAGGGGATGAGTCCTCATACCTTGTCCAAGGGTGACACTTGTCATAAGCAGATGACATGTTGGAGAAGAAACCGTCCGGGCAGGATTTGCAGATGGTGTCAGAATTGCTTGTAGCTGGCATAATAGTGGGGGAGGAAAAAACAAAACTCAATACATATACATACATACATACATACATACATATATACACACACACATATATGAATTGTATGTTTATGTATGTATATATATATATGTAAGTGCAACAAAAAACAGATGGACTT
>NW_022109491.1:10714906-10715990 GCF_000313985.2 Echinops telfairi
ACGGCAGTCTGTGCTGATGCCCTCGGCGCAGTCACTCATCAGGATCGTTCCTGGAAAACAGCAGGAAGTGAGGTAGCTCCGGCCAAGGCCAAGTCAAAGTCAGGCACCTCTCAGCCTTGGGGGTAAGCCTGGGACTCCCCTATTCTCCACAGACTGAAGCGGGAGATGGAGGAGAAGGGAACCCTCATCTTGGGTGAGCAGCGCTCTGTCTGACTGAGGGAGCCCAGAACATTCTGGTAGCTGGGCAGCGACGGGCCCTCCCAGGGGCTGGCTGCAGACACGGGTTTGCTTCGGTCAGCAAGAGGGGCCCCACCAAGGGGCTGGAGGGCTGGGCTCTCACCTGGCTGGCACAAATCACAGCACCGACCATTCACCTGGTACTGTCCTTGGTTGCATGGCTCTGCGTGGACCTGGAAACAGAACTGCAGGTGAAGAAACTGGGGTCTCCGCCATAGCCGGCACGCAGGAAGGTTGAAAGTTGGCCCGGGCAGGCTGGCCCCAAGTGGAAGGACAACGTGGAGCCCGTGCCTGCCTGTGACCTGGCCTGCTTGTGTTTAACTCAACTGCCAACTGATCTGATGCTTGAAGCGCCCAGAGAGCCCAGCCAATATTTTAGGAAGCAGTTGTCCGGGGACCTACGATAATCCCAGAACAAGCCAGAGTCTCCTGGTGGCCTGACTCTGGGCTTTTTCCTCTTCTCAAAAGACTTGGAAGGACGTGAGCACGAGCCGGCCGGTTCCCCTGGAGTCCCAAAGCTGGCCGACGACGTCAGCTTGTCCCAGTCTTGGTGGGGGCTATATTTAGTCCCTGGCCTCTTCCTCCTGTTCTTCAGCTCCTCCTCCCCAACCCCATCCTGCTTTCTCATCCAGGCCCCTCCTTCATGAACGGCTAGGCTTGTGGAGTGGCAGGGACAAAAATCAACTCTTCCATTTTACCGAGTGTTAGGATTGAGGACAGGGAGGCTGGGACACTTGTTTGGAATCACACAGCAACAGACTGAAGGAGGCTCCCTTTCTTTATCGCTAATGAAGATCTCTTCTTGTTGGCTTAACTAGATGCCTGGTCCAAGCAAGCCTTCTAGCAT
>NW_022109491.1:10716505-10717450 GCF_000313985.2 Echinops telfairi
GGGAGAAACCCTACAGGATAGAGGTGAACTGTCCCATGGGAAAAGCACCCCCTTCTAGTCTTCTCTTTACCAGAGTCGAAACTCTTGTCTCTCTCCTGTGAGCAGCTGGTGGTTTTGAACTGCTGACCATGCAGTTAGCAACCCAACACATAACCCACTAAGCCTAAAATCTTCCATACTTTGGGAGTAGCTGGTGAAGAAAGCACTGGTCTGAGAACCAGGCAGCTCTTGGCTCCAATCCCCAATCTGTAGAACTCACTGGTTACCCTCTTACTGGTCTGTTTCTTCCCCTCAGTTTTCTCATCTCTGAAATGGCTGCAATCATACTTGCTCTGCCGGTTGGGCTGTTAAGACTAGAAAGAACTTATGTGCGCCACCTGGCACAGGGTACAGAACAGTGAGCCAGTTACAACTCAGGGCGAGCTGGGTAGAACTGCATCCAAAGGTTTTTCAAGGTTGGGACCTCCCGGAAACAGAGGTGCCATGGTTGTCTAGGAGCTGGTCGGAGGTCACAAACATGTATGTATGTTCTTTCAGCCTGGGTAGCTAAGCTAGTCACTTACGGAAGTGCATCTTACCCCGAATAGGGAAGGAAGTGGACAAAAGGGGTGCTGCCCCCACCTGCATCCCAATGCACCAACCTGTGACCATTCACTCAGCAGCCTGCTGGGACCCTCCCCCCTCACATTCCCAGGGCTGGGACAGGCCTTGATGTCCGTCATCAGACACAGGAGAAACACAGTTCCTTCTTTGAAACTGTGTCAATCCCCACCGGTCCCACTCTCTACCCAAAGGAGCTTGGGACCAGTTCTGGGAGGCTCAAGAGTCCAATAGATGTGGATTCACATCCAGCTTCCACCATTACCCAGGTAGGAGGCTTTGGGCAAGGTATTGCCCCTTACTGAGCCTCAGTTCCTCCACCGGTTTAACGGGGCAGTTGGGGAG
>NW_022109491.1:10717710-10720052 GCF_000313985.2 Echinops telfairi
TGAGGCTGCTAACCCCAAGGTCAGCAGTTCCAGACCTCCGACAGATGAGGCTTCTTACACCCGGTTGTATAGACACAGCCTCTATCTGGAGCCCAAACGGGGGTGAGGGTGGGTTAACGGGGGTGAGGGTGGGTTATGGGGGCTCTTGAGAAGCCCAGACAACCCTGTGGAATCCTGCTCCACCCCACCGTGCAGAGGGCCCTCAAACCTGCCCTCTCCAGTCCCACACTCTCCTGGTGCCTGCCTTTCCCCTAAGACCCAGGGCTCAGAGTGAAAATGAAAGCCGGGGCCCAGGCTTCCCCTTGCTCCTGACCCTCCCCCCACACACACACACCATGGGCCATTCAGCGGACCTCACGAATCCACACCACCAAAACCAAAACCACATTTGGCATCATGAGTCAACCCCAACTCGTGTCGCCCCTATAGGGCAGAGTAGAACTGCCCCTTTGGATTTCCGAGACTTTAACTCTTTACAGGAGTAAAAAGCCTCATCTTTCTCCCATGGAGTGGCTGGTGGGTTTGAACTGCCAACCTGGTGATTAGCAGCTCAGTGCATGACCCACCATGCCACCAGGAATCTGACAGCATCACCACCCCAATTGGGGGCGGAGGGGGGGGCCCAGAGGAGCAGGAGGAAAGGGCCAGGTACTTGGGGGATTCCCAACCTCCAGAATGAGGAACTACAAAAATAATTTAAATTAAAAATGAGTCAAGCGCAGGGCTCTGAAAAATCCCGGAGACTCGCTTGGTTGCTTCTGCGCCCTTCTGGGTACCTAGAGAAACCCCCCACTGTCCCGATCTTGGGTCCCCTGAACTGTACATCCCAGCCCCTGCGTGGGGGAGGGGAGTGGGCAATGCCAGCCCTTCCAGGTCTGGAATCTGCCCCCACACCTGGTACCTACAGATGGCCCGCATGAAGGCAGCTGGGGCTGCAGAGACGAGGATCTGCCCACAGGGGGCGAGGGGTAGCAGAAAGGGGCAGGAAGCCGCTTGATCCGCCCCCTTCTCAAGGCTGCCTGCCCTTCCCTTCCGGCGCTCGGACACTGCCCGGAGGCGAGCCCACCCTCCAGCCTTCGCAGGGACCCTGTCCACGCCATCTAGGCTCACCCGTACCTGCACGCCCACCCCCTGCAGACCCTCGGTGGGCCACCTGGGGCCGCCGCGGGGACGGAGACAGGAGACCCACCCCACTCAGCCAGCGTCCACCCTCCTGTCTCCTGGAAACCAGCCAGGAAGGTATCCTCCCCAAGGGCCTGGCTTCCCTCTCCTCCCCATGTCCCGCTCAGAAATCCCCAATTCCCGGGGCAGGCCAGGGCAGAAACGGAACTCACGGTAGTCAGCCAGCAGCCCCAGAGCAGGGTGTGCAGAAGAAGCCGAGCCATGCTGCAGTGCGAGCCCGCGGCACAAGACTGGGCGTCCTGGGGTGCCTGTAGTTACCCCGCGCCCGGCTGTGGCCCCGCCCAGAAAGGGGGCGGTGCCCGGGGGACCAATCTCGGCCGGGGTGGCTTGGGGGTGCCCCTGCCCCGCCCCGTCCCCAGGGATTTTCCCCAGGACATTCCCGCAAGTTTCCCTGTGCCTGGAGTTGGGGACGCACTGGAGAGGCGGCCGAGACCCGGCCCTTTCTCCTCGCCCTGGACAGAGTTCCTCGCAGATGCTGGGGACCTTCTTGGGTCCCTCCAGCCTCCTCCGGGAATCCCGGCAGAACCGAAAGCGGCCCGCGGCGGATGGAGAGGCTTGGAAGAAGTTCCCCTAGCGCCGAGAAACAGGAAGGCCACGGCCGCGGTCTGGCCAGGAGGGGCCGAGAGGCATTTCAAGGAAAAGGGTTTCCCAGTTCAGTTTTGCTCTCTTTCCAGCGAAATCCCCTAGCACAGGCGCTGCGTCCCAGCCGCCTCATCCATCCACCCACCCACCCACCCGCGTGCCCACATCCAGATTTATCTCCTAGGACCCTGTTGAGAAGTGTACAAAACAGGGGTCTTCTCTTTCTGCCTAAACCCACACACAGTTCCATTTCCTGACTCTAGTCTTTGAATCGAGTATTAACCGTCGTCGCTCTGTAGCTCCCAAGCCAACCAAACCCACCGCCATCAGTCAATGCTGACTCACAGCGACCCTACAGGTCAGGGTGGAACTGTGGAAAGTCTCACGGCGGCTGGCGTTTCCCAACGTTAACCTTGTGGTTGTCAGACGACGTGTAAGCACTACACGTCCAGGGTTGATCAGCTCTGAGGCAACAAACTCAGCGCCATCGAGCCGATGCTGACTCCGAGCAACCCTGTAGGGCAGGGTAGAACTGCCCCTGCGGGTTTCGGAGACTGTCCCTCTTCACAAGAGTAGAA
>NW_022109491.1:10721134-10728178 GCF_000313985.2 Echinops telfairi
CAAAAACCGCGATAGAGTGAAGCCGCGGAAGTCGAAGTGCGAAGTGGCGAGGGTTCACTGTACTGGGGATTCTACCTCTGAGACCTGTTAAGTGTCGACAGTGGATGTCGGTGGGCTCTCTCCCTCAGAGGTACTGGCAAGTCCCTCTCAGGTTGTCACAACAGAGGATGCCACCAGGTACGTAGGACATAAAGAAGAGGCAGTGCGGCAGGACAGGAAGCAGAGCGAAGATTTAATAAGCACGGCTTGTTTCAAGCACAAAGCAAGTCCCCTCTCGGTTTGAGGAAGACCCGGGTCTAGGTGCATTGCATCAGGTCTCTTGGGGATTGGGTGATGGGGTCCTATTGGCTTGCCTCCACCCCATCCTGCTTGTGGGGCAGTATTAGTCCATAGATCATCTGGCTATGCCTGCTGGAATGGATCATGTGAGGCGATGGGGATGGGTCATCCAGACCTCCAGCTGACAGTGACGTGATCAGTAGAATGGATCCGCTGAAGTGGTGTTGGGATGAGTCATCCAAAGATCATCGGTGAAATGGATCATGTGAGATGATTCAGGACAGGTCATTCAGACCTCATGGTTCATCCGGGCCTCTAGCTGACCCTGACATGGCCCCCCTGAAGAGAACAGGACTCTGAATTCATTCAGGATATTGGGCAGCAACCAGTCTGGCTATTTCCAGCTGAAATGGGACTGGGGACCTATTTTTTTCATAGTCCGAGCTCTCTTGGCTTTCCATAAACCTGTGAGCTTCCTGGCCCGCCACCTGGTGTGGGAGGACACTGTACCCATCCCTCAGCCCCATTCTTTCATGGAACTGCTACAATCTGGAAGAGACCAACTTGACCAGCAGGTTAAAGACACATGGGCCACACAACAGCAAGAGGCAGACAGCCAATAGTGGTCCAAGAAAGGGGCCCAACTCCAAACCTGGGACCACAAGCTCCAAGATTCTGACAAGCATTGACACCTTCTGGAGGTCTTCTCAGCACTGCCCGATCAATTCACATAAAAACAACACTCTTCTAAAAAAATAACGCACAGTCCTCCCTTTTCCACTGGTTAATAAGTCTAGGCCCCGTTGGTTCTGAAGGGTGACTGCTGCTAGCGAGTCTGTCTGATCCTGGATGACCTGATGCTCCATCCGATCTCCTCTAGACTGTCCAACAAATCCTTGGACAAAGCTTGGTAATAATGGAATGCAGAGGCGAGGGCCCCAATGCCGGTACCCACTCCGACAGTGATTCCTAAGCCTATGAGCAGAGGGATGAATTGGATGGCCCTCTTGGTCCGTATGTTGATGCTAGAGGTTAGTGGCGTGGGTATCGTCTGGTTGTTGGCAACTGTGTCTATTTCTGGGGCTACAAAAACCAACGTACAGGTTCCTGT
Source organism: Echinops telfairi (assembly GCF_000313985.2). Taxonomy (NCBI): domain Eukaryota; kingdom Metazoa; phylum Chordata; class Mammalia; order Afrosoricida; family Tenrecidae; genus Echinops; species Echinops telfairi. Next base: position 10,722,525 of record NW_022109491.1, read on the forward strand.
CGTTAGCTGGGAGGTGTAAATAGCTACTTGTTCCACACAGGAAGAATATACTCTGATTGTGAAGGCAGTAATTGGTGTTGATCATAAATAAGTGGATCAATCTGTTGTTTTCATTTTCCCAAATGGAAAGGGATCCAGCTACGACGGCTCCCGTGAGCGGTTGTAAGGGCCAGAGGAACTCTGGGTCTGTGGCCAGGAGGAACCTTGAGAGTTGTGTAGCCATTATAGGTGAGGACCAGCAGACACTCCTGGGGGGTGGGGTTCTCACAAGTTTCCCATGGAAAGAAGGGAAGGCAGGAAGTGGGTCTCCCTTGGCAGTGACCAGAGGCTCTGTCCACCAGATCACCCTTCTTGATCGAGGGCTTCCATGAAAAACGTACCTGGTGTCGGAATTGAGTTTGCCGCAGAAGTCGGAAACTGGTATGGTCCCTGGAAGGCTCAATGAGTATGGTGTCGTTGCGGCAGCCTTCTGATAGGGTCCCTAAAGGTTTGCCGGAGGCCTGCGTTCTCTTAATGCACAACAGGGCTTGAAATGTAAGTACTGTATCGGTAGTGACTGGTCCCCAGATTGGCTTATGCGAAGAAGTGGCACCAGCAAGGGACCTTGTGTATTTCTGGAGGAGTTGAACTGCCCTACCCATCAGGGTGTGTTTCGTCATGTCAGTCACCTTGAAATCATCCAGGCTATCCAGAGATACCAACTGGAAGTGGGGGGCCTCCGTGGTATGTAGGATGAAGGTTGACTATGTGAGTGTCCAGTCTCTGGCTGGAATGGGGGGTTGCTAAATATTTGGAGGAGGAGAGGGCCAGACACAGCCAGCAGTCCAGAGCCAACCTGGGTTTGGTGTTATTTAAAAGCAAGAACATCAAGCTCAAGGTCTTACGTAAATATGGCGGGATTTCATCTCTGGTGGTCGGCAACCCCAGGGCAACTGGGCTTAGTAGGGTAGCAAGAAGGCAGGTAAGCATTGTTGCTAAATGGAATCACACAGCTCAAGGCTAAGAGAAGGGCAACCGGGTGGCGGGTGAAGGAGGGAATCATACATTCCCGCAGTCTTGCGTGAAAAATGAAATCTCACACACACAAATAAAATCTCCATTATCGGAATAATATCCTCTTTTTTTTTCAATTTTACTTCACAGTCGCGTGTACGCATCAAGAGCCACAGTGTGCGGACCACTCCTCTAGAAGATACCTCACCCCTGCTGGGTCCCTCAACGCTTGAGTGGAAAGGACTCTTCCGTACATGAATTCAAACAGCAACACTCGGGAGAGCCTGTGTGGAGCGGCTCTGATCCTCAACAGGGCTCTAGGGAGCATCTTTACCCAATGTCCCTGGGTCTCTTGACATAATTTAGCTAGAGTTCACTTGATGGTCCAGCTCACCCTTTCCACTTTCCCTGAAGACCGTGGGTGGTAGACTGTGTGTAGGAAGTATGAAATCCCTAATGCCTGGGATATGATTGAACTCCTTTGGACACAAAGGCAGGCCTATTGTCACTTTGTCCCTCTGAGGTAACCAAGCATGGGAATGATCTCCTGCGTAGGGCCTTGGTACTTTGGTGGCTCTCTGCCCCTCCTGAAAATGTGTCAGCTAGGACTAGGAGATCCCTTATAATGTGTCGTGGCAATAAAATCTATTGACCAATCTTCCCCAGGGAATTTACCCCTACATTGTACCAGTTGCAGGCGTGGAGGGGGTTTGGCCCCGCCCTGTAGGTTGTCAACAGGGCAGGTAGCACAGGTCTGAGTTTCTCCTTTGGCCAAATCCCTTAATCCTTCACCCATCGGTACTCTCTGGGCCACCTCAACAAGGGAGGCTGGGTTGGGAGGGAAAGCCACAGGGAGGCTGGTCAGCATTTTCCACGCAAGACTGCGGGAATGTATGATTCCCTCCTTCACCCGCCACCCGGTTGTTTCCTTAACCGTTTCTTGTCCTTGGGCCCATTCTTCTTCCTCTCTGGAGCATGGAGGTCTTTCGCCTTCTTCTATGGACAGAGGCTGGGGAACAAGGGCAAGGAGACCCCCATCAACAAATGTCCGCAGGCTGCCCAATTTGGCCTCTCAATCAGCCTTCTGCTATAGCTCCATCCCTTTGATGTCCTTGGCAGTGAGTGGCTTTGACCTCAGTAAGAAGATGTACAGTTTGTAAAGCCTACCGGTTTCAGGCCCATGCGTAATAGGCGTGGTTTGAGTTAATAATAATCCCCTTTCTGCAGGTGGTGCCTGGTTATCAATTGGAAGTGTGTGGGGTCTTAAAGGCTTGTATTCAAACAAGCAGTCATCTAAGTGAGGTATCAACATGGAAGACACACACCAGGTTGTGTGGTTGAAAGATGGCAAATATGATCAAAGGAAAGGTGTCAGGGCTTAAATTGTGAGCACCTAATTTGTAGAAGGCTACGGAGGGCAGTGGGAGCCCAAAATCCATCTGCAGAGTAGCTGTTCTCATCAAGCCTCTGGCAGATCTCTGGCCACCGTCAATGAACGAGAAGGGCCTTGCACGCAGACAGAGATGATTGTCAACTTGATCATGGAAGTAGAATGACGGCATAATAAGATACCTGGTCAGTTGACCTCCCTCCTGACCCATCCTGAATTTGCTCTAGGTTTAAAGATTTCTCATTGTTTCACAACAGAAATTTTCTCTCTAGCTTATATTATTTTAATATTTCCAGTGCTTGCTTTTCTTTCTTCCTTTCTTGGTTTTGTTTGTGTTGTTGGTTTCTGTTACGTTTTGGTTTCTGAAGCACAGAAGGAGCGAATGCAAAGAGACACTAACTGATGTAATAGCTAATCATCGGGGATAGGGGGAAGATCGATGGGAATCAATGTATACGGGAGGCGGGAGGGTGCTCTAGAATTGATCACGATGATATATAGCCAACTCCTTTTACAAGTGACTTAACTGTGGAAATGTGTGATATATGAATTTCATATCCATAGAACTACTGGGGGGGGGATGCAATGTTAATGGTATAAAATAATTTAAAAAAATAACCCCCTTTCTTTTCAGATTTGACAATGTAATTGAATAGTCAGCAATGTCCTTGTAAATTTGAATTTGTTGTTTTCCTTCCACCAATTCTAGGGCCCAAGGTAAGAGCGATTAGTTCTGCCTTTTGAGCTGATGGGTGCTCTGGAGGCCCAAGGTGAACTCTCTATGACTCTAAGTTGAAATACTACGACTTAGCCAGCCTTTCTTTGTCCGTTTTGTCTGTTTTACCTCTGCCAGCGGTAAAGCAAGTATCTTCAGGTCCTCCTACTGGACGTTCTCCGGTCTGGACTTTCTGCATAGGTCAGTCACAGAGGCTTCTCCCAGTCATGCTCAAGCTACCCCACCCCCACCCCGTTCCTACTCACCGGTCCTGGTACCAATGTGGCCACATTAAATGGAGTTGCACACTTCAGGGATAACACCTGGATTTCCTAAGAGGACTAGTTGGTGCGCTAGCATCCGTAAACTGGAAACTCACTCAAAAGCAGGGGTGTGCGTGTGAGGCTCTGGCAGGAATCTTCCTGGGGTGTGTTAGCGTCTGAGAGTCCTCTACGAATGTGGTGGTCTCCACCACCACTCTCAAGCATTGGCCGCTCGGTCTCTACTGCACCCAGATTTCTGGACAAAGATCTACTGGCTGTGGTTCAGCTCCTACAAATGGAAGCAGGACTCTTACTGCCACCTTGTCTTTTTCTGACACACTTAAAAAAGGGCTTTTTTCCCCCCTAGGTCGAGGATCCTTCGATCTGGGGCCCCAATTCAGGCTGTTGAAGTACTTTAAAGGCCACCCCAAGGGTTTTGTTTCATTCCGGGGCTTCGAACCCCCCTTTAAGAATCTCCTAACGGAGTTCTGTGATGCTTCCAAAGTTTGGGATCCAAATCCTGCCGTTCCTAGGCACTCCTTTAACTGTCTTGTCATCTGTGGGCCCAGGATTGAACAAATGGCTGAAGCCTGTCATGGGACAGTCCCCCTCTCACTGGGTGGTACTGGACGTCTCAGACAGAGTGCTTGAAGCTGACACAGCAGTGCCTCTTCCTTAGCTCCTTTCTCACCCTTCTCTCCAGAGGGACTTCGGCCCTGCCTTCACATCTTTCACAGAGGTTTCAGGGTGGGGGGACGGCTACAGACGGCCACCACCTTCCACTGACAGTTCTCTTGGTTTGGGGGTCACTCCATTCGAGGACAAAGAGTGGCTGTGAGTCCTTATGCAGAGGAAGGACAAGGAGGGCATCCCTCAAATCTAGCGCCATAGAACACCGTGCTCCTGGCGGGGGAGGAGGGCTTGCGGGATCAAGGTGTAAGGATGAGGTACCACTGGGTAGAAGGGGAGCACCAGCTCATTAGTTGCTCACCGGTCCAGAACCAGTCTCCATCTCCCATTTGACTTTTGAGCTGCCAGCATCGGGAGACTACAGGGAGATGGCCTTTCTTCAATCATGTCCCCTTCCCTTAGCTGGCAGGTGGTCAAGGCAAGACCCTGGGTCCCTTGCAGTGAGACCCTACTCTGGGAGCTCTTGGGGTAACCAGCACCTGTTAGTGGTCTTAGCCACCCTTTGGTCCAGGCGTGAGGGTGGACATCTTGGAGCCTTGGTGGGATGCTCATTCCTTCTAAGACTCTTCACCAACCCACATCATGGGTTCGGGAGTGAAAGTTACTTGTGGCTCCATCTCAATAAGAAATCCCTCCCTACAAGGGGGCAGGAAATTCTGGAGCAAGTAGGAATTAGTAGGAGGATAAGGCACGCGCCCATCCCATGCAAGGCAAGGGAAGGATAATAGCTATTTTAGGGGGCCTGTCAATGCCAACATCTGGAGATAAGAGGAACTTAAGAGGGACCACTCAAGGATTTTAATACCTAAAAATTCAGTCCAGTGTCCAGCAGAAAGCAGCTAGACTTACCGGCCACGTGCACACAGACCAGCGGCGCATCGAGCTTGATGTCAACAGTGTTGCCAGCGAACATGGGAACCAGGGCTCCGTCAGTCAAAGGGTTCAGTCGTCACCGTGATTTGTCACCGTGATTCGCTTAGACCAGTAGTTCTCAACTTCCTCGTGCCTCGACCCTTTCCTACAGTTCCTCATCAAATTATTTTCACTGCTACGTCATCACTGGCCTCTTGCCACTGTTATGAATCGGGCAACTCCTGTGAAAGGGTCGTTCGACCCCCAAGGGGGTCACGATCCACAGGTGAGAACCACTGGCTTAGGGCATTGGTGAGCCAGATGCCCTGTGATCCCGCACTGGCAGCAGGTGGGGAGAGGTTTTCCTCCTACCCCTGTGTCTCTTGGGGGACCTCCACGGCCATGCTTTCACTGCACACGACCTGGTTCCCCACCGCCGGAGCAGAACACTCCTGGCCAGCATCGTGTGGACCCCACCGAGCCTCCTTCCCTGGGGCCGAGGCCCTAGATTGCCGGCAGTCTCGGCCCCACTCCTTTTGACCTCCAGTGTTCTCTCGTTCCTTCCTCCCAGTCCCCATGGTGGCCCACCCAGAAGGCCGCTGTGAGGGCGCTTTTGGCTCACTTTGCGTCCCAGAGCTTTACAGTGGAGCTTCCTGGGGCTACCAGGGGCTGATGGGTTAATAAAGTGAGTGTTGAGAACAAGCTTCCCAAGCGCAGAGTGAACGCCTTTTCTGTTGGGCAGAGGGGAGGG
>NW_022109491.1:10728659-10741425 GCF_000313985.2 Echinops telfairi
GTGCCCTCCAGCAAGCAGCCTGGGTGCTTTCAAGCTGCCCCATGCTGTGGATATTGCACACCCATCCCAAGAGAGATGCAAAGGGCCTTCTATGAAGGACAAAACTTGCAGAGTGGGTGTGGCGGGAAGCAAAGAGAAACGTAGATCTTCAGAGAGCATCTCCACAGCACAGCCTTCTTCCCAAGAGAGTTAACTCTACATGTGCACAGCGTTGTGTTTGGCTATTACTGGTGTCTCATTTGGGGTTGGGGGGTGGATGGGGAAGAGGGAGGTGAGTAGGATCACTTTTGTTAAAATTGGGGGTCTGCATCCAGTCTGCTAGCCGGGGTGGCCGGAGAACTCGGTAGAGAGGCTGACTGGTGACAATGAGGCATGCACCCTCCTCCCTATGTGTGCGTCCAGAAGGTCACGTCGACGGAGGGATTCTCAAGTCAGCTGGAACCAGATTTTCAAGAGGGGAGCGGGGCTACCATGCAAAGTTATGGACTGGCAGAGTGATGGGGGCTACTGATGGGAAAGTCAAGCCATGAGGGAGAAATGGAGCAGATATGTCTGGGAGAAGACACATGCGTGTCTGTTGGTAGGAAAAGGGGGCAACCAACTTCCTAGTGGGGAAAGGAAATGAATAACAATCCTTTTAAGGACCCTCAGGGGGTGGAGTATGCCTGGTCTACGCACCTAATAAGCCGCATTGGCCTGGGTGCCATACAACACTGGGGCGTTGAATCCTGGATCTTCAAGGCGCACGACACTCTCCAAAGCCCACACCAGAGGGATCCGATGTGGAACTCCCCCTAGGTGAACTGGAATCTACCTCAAACATACCTGTACCTGAGGACTCAAGACTGAAATTACATGGTGTGTGAAGAAGCAGAAGGCAGCTATGCCAAGAACATTGAATTATCAGTAGGCGGACTAACGTTGACCTACCACTTCAATGCCCTACCTGCTGAATTAAGAGATGTCTTATTCTGGCAGACCTGTGATGGACATTGTCAGTGAATAATATTGTTTGGTTTTGCCTGACACCCAATTCCCATTGTTTGTGTAAATAGCATCCAATCTCATAAGGATTTATTCTGTACAAATGAATAATTCAGGGATTGCAATATGCAGTTAGCCTACACTTGTTCAATCTCCCTCTCTCAAATATGGTTTAAAAATATTAGTACCATGGGTAAACCAATGACACTATTAACAGGAGGTCCTTAAGCTCCCGGGAGATATCGATAAGGTTCTCTACCATAAATTAACAAGAACGTCTCCAAGGTGAACCAGAGAGATAAAAAAAAAAACAAAAAAGATTCAAGAATGGATTTGGGGCTTGCACTTAATCCTAGCTCCAATCTAAGAACAATTAGTTCTTACAACATGGCCCTGCTTGATACTTGACCTCATGAAGGAAACACGGAAGATATGGGTGCTAGAGCAAAGTGTGGCGAAGAAAGTAGATGGTGCCTGGCCATCAGAAAGCATGGCATCTGGGGTCTTAAAGACTTGTGTCCAAATAAGCAGCCATCTCAGTGAGACATCAATGAAGTCCAGATGGAAGAAGCACACCAACACCCATGACCCAGGGATTATAAATTACATAACCCTTGAGAATGATGATGGCAGCAAATGTACAAATGTGCTTGACACAATGGATGGATGGATGGATTGTGATAAGAGATGTACAAGCCCCCAATAAAATGATTTTTTTAATTACATAATCCAAATCCGAAGGAGGACATCGTCTCAGAGCTTAAATTCTGAGATTCTGGTTTGCTGCTTGATGTGATTGAACTATGGAATGATACGATGTCTGGATTCGCTCCTAATAAAATGCTGTGGGGGCAGGAATTGGAGGACCTGATTGGGAACGTGGTAAAACAATAGAAAGAACAAACAACTCTTGCTTTGGTTCTATGTACAGAATACATTATTACCTTTCAATGTAATAAATATTAAAAATAAAAGTCGTGGACGACCTCAATGAGGACTGAAACGGTTGAAAGTGCTGCGAGCTAGGAAGCAAGGTGTCCCCTGCCTGGGCTTAGTGCCGCCGTCCCCTGCACAAGACTTCACCAGTGTGCTGCCCGCGCCGCCCCTGGCATGGAAACTGGCTGAGGAGGGAATGGTTCTTATTGGAAAGTCGGCACAAGCAGATTGTCTGCCTTAGAGGTGCTTAAGATGGATAAGAAGACCCCTTCTACTCCAGGAAGTCCTAAGTACCAACTTATCCATCTAAGCTTCTGGCTGAGAGCTCTTTAGGGGAGGCTAGGAGGAGGTGGTGGCGATGAGAGAAGAGGGGAAATAGGGGCTCATGACACTCTTAGACGCACCGCTCTTGGAACCACTCTGTTGGTTCACTTTGAAATCTGAAACCAGTGGGGTCAGAGTTCAATGGCGAACAGCACAGGCGTCACTGAATCAAGTCAAGGGTTGCCGGACTTTGAAAGCCCTCATCTCCGGCCTCAACTTTCACCAGGGGCCAGTGGTTCACTTTTAAGTTTAAAAAAAAACAAAACATTTGTTTTCTTTAATCCTAAGAATTAACGGATACACAAAATGCTCTATCTTGAAACCTGATAGTTCCTCAGTTACTGACATCATCTGAATGGCATGTGCCGGGTTTCTGTGAAGATCTCATTAATACTGTCAGACCGACGCATGTTCCTGTGTCTAATGAAGCTCGTGAGCTACATGAAGGCCAGGATGATAACCCTTCAGGAACAGCAACTGGGAGTCCGATTCCCTGAGGACACCGGAAGATGGGGGGCAGGGGTGATAGCAATGATGACTGTGTAACCCCACTTGAGGGAAGCGAATAACAGAGTTGTAGGTGAATGGATATATTGGATGGGGGTGAGATACGGCTAAATACGTATACATATATAACAACAATACTAGAATAATAATCTATAACAACAAGGGTTCCTGGGGGGAGGGGTGGGGGAGGGAGGGGATAAAGGGCAGCTGATATCAAAGAGTTCAAGAAGAAAGTAAGTGTTTTGAAACGGATTGTAGTAGCAATCACTCAAGTCTGCGTGATCTACTTGGATTATGGAATGTTGTGACATCTGTAAGAGCTCCCTATACAGTGATGAACAACAACAAAAACTGAAAGACAAATAAATGTCAGGGCAATGAATGTACACATGCGCTTTACACAACTGATGTATGTATGGATTGTGATAAGAGTTGTATGAGCCCCTAATAAAACGATTTTTAAAACTATTAATATAATGAATGCGATGATAAGATTTATTTTAAAACATTGACTTGGGACTGAAATTTTTAGGAAGAATTCATATTTTATAAGTTGGTACTAAGTAAAAGCTACTCCTTGGGTGTTTGCAAATATAAGCCAGTAAAGGCATTATCCCTTTTTAAAGAATATTTAAAAATAAATAAATAAATAAATGTCAACGTCATACTACGCTGCCACTGAGGATCTTGTTCAGGGACTTCAGCAGCCCCGTTTGTAAGGTTCTGATTATGGACATGGGGCAGAAGGACCGTGAGATCCTTCCGGGTCAAATTAAAAAGTAGAAAGCAAATGTTTTAAGAATGATGATGGTAACAAATGTACAAATGTGCTTGAGACAATAGATAGATGGATGGATTATGATAAGCATTGTGTGAGTCCCCAATAAAATGATTTAAATTTTTAAATTTTTTTAAAATTAACTTTCAAAGGCCAGGAGGTCCTGGTGTGACTTGCCTCTGGTGTAGGACAAAGAGGAAGAAAAGCAGACCCCGGGCAAGCCCCCAATTTCATGTGTCCATAGTCAATGTCGCCGGAGGAAAGGGCCTGTCCCTCTTGAGCCGTTTGGCACTGCAACAGAGAGTCACGAGTGTAGGACAGAAAGAAAAGACGGTCAAATTCCATGAGCACAGTTTGCTTTGATCAGGGAGCGATCTCTCGATTTGAAGGAAGACCTTGTCTAGGGGCATTATATCAGGTCTCATGGGGTGATGAAACCCTATTAACTTGCTTCTGCCCCTCTCCTGATTTCTCGTTGTCCCATATTCTGGCATCCTGATTGGTCCTTATTGGTGTCGAAATCCATGGCTTGTACACGTCATGATCACGTGGGGCAGTGTTAGTCCTGGGTTATCTGGACATGACCGGTGGGATATATCAAGTGAGGTGGTTTGGGGAGGAGTCATCCAAACATGCCCAGTGGACTGGATCATGTGAGGCAACTTGGGAGAGGTCATTCAGACTTCATAGGTCACTCCGGCCTCTAGCTGACCCTGACGGGATCCACCCTTCCTTTCCCATGACTTCAGCCACTGCTGTAATTCACAGGCTCCCCATCACTCACCTACTATGAGCTAGACAGCCCTCACTATAGCTCTTCCCTCTCTCTCTCTGTCCAGACTGCTACAGATCTGACCCGGTGGGACCACTTCCCTGCTTCAGAACTCCTTTGGGCTCCACCACTCCCTTGGGTTGGTGCAGACGCCTTGTCCTGGCAGAGCAAACCCTTCCCTTCTGCGCCCAGGTTCCCTTTCTGCCCTGTCCTCCCACACCTTGCCTTCAACCACACTCATCTTCCCACTTGCCAAAGGCACAGTGGCTTCACACACTCTCTTCTTTCATTCCGTCTTATGTGTCTTGCCCTGCTCCCATCTGGAACGAACTGAAATCTCCTCTCTTCTGATGCCTCCGTCCAGCTCCCGGAGATGAGGCAGAGACTCATCCCACCCTCACCCCGTTCCCCCAGCACTGACTGGGCTGGTCGATTCCTCCATCTCCTTGGCCCCATGCAACTGTGAGCTCTTTGAGGACACAATTGGATCTATGCTAACCATAGGCCCATGGTAGGGCATCAACACACACTTGGCGAATGAATGGATGAAAGAGCGAGTGGACTGCATACATGAATGGGTGCAGTCACTTCACACGAAGCACCACCTCCATCACAGAAAGGAGGTGGGGGCCAGGGGTGTACATGCAGTTGCCGGCAGAGAGCTAGAGTTTCTGTGGCCCCTTGGGCAGGAAGAGGTGCTAGTCAAACACCAACAGGCCAGAGACACGTGAGATCGGGGTCCAGGGGACTTTGCTAAAGCTGCCCAAACACGCCCAGCGTGAAAAGAACCTTAAAATCTCTTTTCTCTTTTTAACTCACTTGGGGTGGGGTGGGGGAAGCCAGCCCAGTTTTAATTCCTTTGGGAAGGGGGCGTCGTCATAATAACTTCAGTCATTACTTATTCTTTATTTGCTTGATTCCTAAATTGGGCCCTTCGCAAAACTGCCTTGGGAAGCAAGTACACAGGATTAAAGCGTTAATTATATTATATAAAACATAACACAGCAGCAATTAAAGCTGCTTAAATTAATGTGTGAAGGCATAAATAGTAGCCTGCGGGTTGCCCCGTGGGGCGAAGACCAGATAAAATAAAGGGAAGATATTTTAGTACATACATGTCCCAAAGAGGCCTGTGCTGGTGGGCACAGGTCCAGAGAAGGAAGAGAATCTTCTTGGGCTGAAAAGTGTGTGCTGGAGGGGGCTGGGGAGGAATGTTTTCTACGGAGGGTGGCAAGAGTAAAGCATCCCATTGAAGAGGGAAACTGAGAGCTCCTGAGTGGACAGAGTCCCAGGACTTTGGAATCACAGAGGAAAGGGCCGGCGGGGGTGGGGTGGGGGGTGGGGGCGTAATAAGACCAGGTGGACTCATAAGATGAGACCATGAAGGACAACTGTCCCTGGGGCTACCAGAATTGACTGACCAGAAGGCTCCAACTAAAATGCAAACCAAATTGTGTTGCTCTTCAACTTAAAATGATGTCCAAGGGCTTCGCTCTTTAAGCTCCGGAAGCTGTAGGACTATGGGCTTCAGGAACTTAAAGAGCTTTGGCCTGCATCTTGACCCCTACCTCCTGTCTTCCCTTGACGCTCTGCCACCTCCTTAGGTGTACCATGCCACCGCCCTTCTCCCACTCTCCTTCCATCTGTCCGGCTTCTTCCCATCCTTCGAATCTCAGCTCAGGTGCCTTTCCCTGGAAAGCCCTCCCCAACAGCCCCCCTGGGGTCTCCCCCCACTCCCCGCCATTTTCACAGAACCCTGGATTGCTTAGCTAAGCAAGGCTCCAGGCCTGCCTTTCAATTATTCTACCTTCTTGTGGAACCAGTGTATCGAGGCAACTCAACTCAGTAGGACATCATCCTTAAGCTCCCCCCAACCCAATCAACCTTCCACCACGCTGCGCTGAATGAAGCTCCCTTCTCCGTCCCTTAATGACATTTTGGGCAGACTGCATTACTTTGGGATCACTTTCTGTGGCTAAATCCCCATCTTTTAAAGCTTTATTCTCAAACTCAATTTAAATCTCATTTTCTCTTCTCCCTTACTCAGGCAAGGGCTGGGTTGAATGAGGAAATAAAAGCGGAGGAGGGGCACGACCTGGTTGGGAGACATACTCTAGCGCCTTCCTTCTTGTTGAGAATGGGAGAGGGCAAATGCCCCCTCTCTGCTGGCTGCCTTGCTTCCCTGGCTAACCTGGAGCGGCATGTGTCCACTGGGCACATCAACACGAGGCAGAGGGCTCCTCCACTGCCCCACTCTCAGACAGGGTCTCAGATTTGATCTCTCCTCCAATCTCCCACCACTTCAGTTCTTGCCACCGGTGGGACACTCTTGCTCACAGTTATCTTTCATATCTTGGGTGGGCCGCTTGATAGGTGTGCCAACGGTGAACCCTTGACCCAGGGAAATAGATGCCTCTTGGCCAGTTGCTCCATAATGCCCTCTCTATCCCCCTCTCTCCTCCCTGCCACAGGTAGACACCTGGGGAGAGTCAGCAAGTTCACACCGAGCGAGCCTCCATAGGAGCAGCACACCCGTCCTCTTGCAGCCACCCCTCAACGTCCATAGAGGTTTTGCGTTTTAGTGGGGAGGGAAAGGGAATCATCGCCCATGACACACACACTGTTGTTGTTGTTGTTGTTGTTGTTGTTGTTGTTGTTATTGTTGGGTTCCATCAAGTCAGCCCTAACTCATAGTGACCCCACGGATCACAGAACCAAACATGGCCATTCATGTGCCTCACCATCACAGTCCTGCTCCCACCCATTGGAGTAGCCACTGAGCCGATCCATCCTACTGGGGAGGTCTTCCTACTTTATCTACTTTATCATACACGATGTCCTTCTCCTGCGGCATTCTGGAACAAACGCTCCACTCCTCCATACAACCAAAGCACTCTCCCTCCCCAGGATTGTTAGGGGGCAAGGAGGAAGGAACGTGGGTTTTGGCTAGCAGATGTAGGACCAGTTCTGCCTCCTTTAGCAGAAGGGAAGTCCTGGAGGGAAAGTATCTGGCTCCCAGTTAGAACACAGGGACCTTAGAGCCTGTTGGCTTTGGCTGTGAGCAACAGTGAGTGCCAGTTCTGAGGAACCAGGAAATTCTCCTCAGCAAACTTTGAACTGGCTTATTTATCAGACACAGTCCCTGGTTGGTATAAAGGGTTCTTGGCCGCTCACATTTGACTGCTAACCAAAATGTTGGAGGTTCAAGTTTACCCCCAGGGCACCTTGGAAGAAAGGCCTGACCACCTACTTTTTAAAAGCCAGCCACTGAATTCCCTACGGAGCTCAGTTCTGCTTTGCAACACCTGGGGTCGCTGTGAGTTGGAATCAAGTTCAACAGCAAACTGGTCTATTCGTCATGCCCGACTTGATTTCTGGAATCTTTCATCCTCGTTTCCTGAGGAGCAGCACAGAGCCCAGACACACGCCAGCTGCAGAGCAGGTTGGGCTGAGTCAATGAGAGACTATCAAGGAATGAGACAGAAGTGATGCCGCTTCCCACCATCCTCAGCACTGCCCCATCTCCACCTGATGACTGGATTCCACCCGGGATTCCCAGGCCCAACTGTGGACAGCAAGCTTTCCCCTCAGCTCAGCAGAATTGGGCTGGGAATTATCAAAAGGAACTAGGAAATTCAGAGGAAAAAAAAACCCAACCAGAAGTGCAGAAAACCCAGGGTCCAGCAAGAGAGCTGGGTCGACAAAGTCCTCACGTTTCTTTATCCTGCTCTGCTTCATGCCACGTGGGTAGAAGTGGAGACAAAGGAGGGCCAGGCTCATTGAGAAGGAGTAACACAGTAACTACAAACATGGGCTCAAGCTTGCCAGCCAGGAAAATGATACAGCCCCAGGCAATGTGTCAGCCTATCCGGAAGGTGGCCAGGAACCAGAGCCAATTCTAGGATGACTACCAACAGCAATCGCCATGTGTTTTCACTGGCAAAAGATCCTTTCCAACTATTTTCTAAAAAGGTGAAATGCACCATGTCGGAGCATCCTTGACCATGTAGTCTCTCGATGTCCAAACGTGATCGTTTGAGAGATGAGGAAAGAGACCTTGTTTGTGTGATCTCGCTCATATTACTGTCAATAGTACTTATGGGATTAAGGAGCTCACTTATTAGGAAGGGGGGACATCTTGTCAAAGGTTTACCCACTTGGGCTTCCTCGTCTTTGAAATAACGAGAAATCTTCTGCCTGTCTTTTTACTGGATTGTCCTTTTCTCATCAGTACTCTTCATTCATTTATTCACTCAACTGATATTAGTTGCACACTTATTTTACGTGTGTCAGGTGTTGGGGTTGTAATATTAACCGAGACAAAGTCCCAACTCTGGTGAACAGCACTTTGCAATAAGATGGGTATTAACCTTTCACTCTGTTACCCCTGTGTTGGAAATTAGCTCAGATGTCTCACTGTACCCCTAGGACACCCCCAGACAGCTCTGGCCAACTGCCAATCATTATGGTTTAAGGGTTTGTGGTGTAAAACATCTAACACCAAGAGCATTCATATGTTGGAACAGAAAGAGCACTGAGCCCATCCCCTGTGTAGCAGCCCTGGTTGGTGCTCCCCCCCTCCCCCACATGTTCTCAGCTTTCACCATCCCTAGTCCCTACTTCCAGACTTGTAACCTTTTGCCTGGGAACTTTCTCTGGCCACAAGAGCATATTTATTCCTTACCATATATTCCTTGGGGGGAGCTGGCCAGAAATGCTAGGGTTGCCCCCTGGGAGCAACCAATGGCAGATAAGGATTTGGAAGATAAATGCCCCAGCTCCTTTGGGGATCCCAGGTCCCACTTAGGCGGGACCACTCAGAGGTATGTGTTAGACACAGTCTCCCCCGTCAAGATGAAACCTCAGCTGCCCACCTGCTCGTGAATCTACACTGTCTGGCCCCCTTCCCCTCTCCCTCGCACTTCCCCATACCTCATATCAACGCTTCCTGGGCTCACCTCTCTCAAAAGCTATTTGTATTCACATGCTTATCTCAGTTTCTGTTTCTGGAAGACTCCAAGGCTCTCCAATGTACAGAGGAGCAACTACCAGCAGGAGGCAGTGTGACTTTGTGGGTGCAAGGGTACCCTCTGAAGTCAGCAGTCTGAGTCCAAATCCTGATTCTGCTACTTAATATGTGGCCTTGAGTAAGAGCTTACCCTCTGGCTCCTCCTCTGTAAAATGGGCCCCATGGCTCCCAGCTGGTATACAGTTGTTATACAGAATTCATTGAGCTGAGTCCCAGAGGGAGTCCCTGATGGGGCAAATGGTTAGCACACTCAGCGGCTAGCCAAAAGGCTGGTGGTTTGTGTGCGCCTGGCAGAGGTGACTTGAAAGAAAGACCTGGTGATCTAATTCCCCAAAATTAGCCACTGCAAATCGTTCTGCTACACATGGAGGTCACCACGAGTCAGAATCCACGCAGGGCCACCTGGCAGTATGATGGAGACCTAGAGAGTACAAGCAGCTCACTGAAATTCCCAGGAGAACCCGGTATGCTTAGGCCCCATTTCAGAAGACTCCCCACTTCTGTTTCCCGCGGCTGGGGCATGATACCGTCCTGTGTTCTGCTTCTCCTGGGGGCTTTGAATGTAGGCAGAGTGGGCCTGATACGACTTTCTGCGATCAAGGAAGCATTCTATGTCTTCACGTCCATTAGGACAGGCACCGCCTACGTGTGCCCCTTGAGCCCCTGAAGGTGGCTACGTGCAAGGGGGAGCCTGATTTTTGGGGTGCTGCTTTATTTGATTTACTTTGAACAAATGTAAATAGCCCATGGAGCTGGTGGGCAGTTCAGGTCTACAGAATGTGCTCGGGCAACGGTGGGAAGACTCCCTCTTGGCTCTTTTCATCTTCCCTCCGCTCTCTTTTTCCCTCCTGTCGCCTCTCACTGCGCTCTTGCTATGCATCGCCCCACCACCACCACCACGCCCCCGCCTTCCCCTTTTGTATGTGTTCAGTTCCTGGGAAGGAATCGGCAGGGCCTGGGACAGCCGCTGTATGTTCATACGCTCAGCAAGGTGAAACAAACTCCTTTGTGAGGCCCGTGTTGAAAGACAAGACGAATACCTACTATAAATAAAGCTGAATAAAGATCCTTGGCTGGATGGTTTCCATTGTTCCCTGTTCCCTTGTAGTATTCACACTGAGATAATTTCCAGCTTCTCGGATCCTCAAGAGTTATAAAACATACCATTACCTCATTTTCATTTCATTAGATTTACAGGTCACAAGACTACTTTGATCCTTACCCAAGATCATCATTAATGGTTTCGAAATAATGGCTCTTTCTGTTTCAGCATGAGCGCCCACAGAACTTCCCACTTGTGTTTTCTTTTCTCTCTTGCTTCCTACTTTCTAACTCTAGTCTAGACAGCAGCGGCTCATGGAGCTCTCTGAATGCCAGCGTGCGCGTCACACGCGCGAGGATGCTCCCTGCACGGTGCTGTGACACCACAGCAAAGGCATAATAAGGTAGTCTTTCTTTCCAAACCACCTAATCCTCATGGACAGCATGGGAAGGTCTAGCCCGAGTCGCCTAGCTGATCAACGGTCAGCAATCCCAGGCTGCATTGCCACAGTACCTATCATTAACTCCAGAGGGCAGAGTGGAGCGAGCCCACTTTGCAGCCCCGCAGACATGCCTCTCGATCCCGACAAGGCCACTGAAGAGTGAGCACAAACGAGCTTCCACCTCTGAGTCTGGTTTCCTCGTCTGTGAAATAGAAGTCCTAGAGGACCTGCCTTGCGGGGTAGTGGCAAGAACGAAGAGGATTTGTACGAGGAGAAGGACATTGAAGTCGGTCAGCGTAGGGACACCCCCGCTGGCACTGCTCTGTTTCTGTGTAACCAACTGACCTCTCTGAGCCACGATTTTCTCATCTAAAAAAAGAAAATGGAGTGGAGCGCTCCCTCTAAGAGAACTGTGAGAGTAAATGAGGTTACCTACACTCTCTTACGTAGCTTCGATCTCGCAGCACAATGCTAGCTCCAGGAGAGCTACTGACCTCTTAGTTGCTCTAAGGGAGACATCTCCCTCTACGGAGAACTTCTGTCCCAATGTTGGCTTTCTTTAGAAAGGGATCATGAAGGGCTTGTGGGCATTGAACTTCTCCAGAAATCTGGAGAAGTCTCTGACATGAGGTAAGATGACTTAATTTAAAATCTATTACAAGAGCTAAATAAGGACATTGCATAATAATAAAAGGGTCCATCCAGCAAGAAGACATAACAATTACAAATATATATATATATATATATATATAATCACATTGATGCTTCAAAATATACGAAAACCAATTCTGACTAATTTGAAAGGAGAAATTGACAGATACACAATAATAGAAGGGGATTACAGTACATGACTTTCAATCATAGACAGGACGTCTAAAAAAAATCACGAAGGAAACCGAGAGCTTAAATAAAATGGGCCTCCACTCAAATACACCCTCAATGCAAGAACACTTTGTCCTATTAAACTGGTGTTCCATGATGCACACCTTCCCGACACGATCCTGAAGACAAAGCAGGTGCATAATCAAATTGGTGAAGAAAGCTGATAGTGCCTGGCTATCAAAAGATACAGGGTCTGCCAAGGGGAGGGTATTGTTTATATCTCCACAGGGAAAGAGGGACCAGACTTCAACCCAGTGCTCCAAGATGTGAATGCAACATGCCAGCGTGTGAAGTAGGGAACCAGTGAAGAGGTCTGGGGGGCCAGCCCCAATCCCAACTACTAAGTGGACACCTGCCCTTCCCCCCAGAAGAATTTCTTTCAAAGGACAGCATTGAATCTGCAGCTCTGGGAGTGGGACATATCTGATCAGAGCACACAGGAGCAGATGAAGGGGGAGGAGGAGAGAGAGGAGCACATCCTGGCCAACCAGGCCATGAGGATGATGTTCCCAATTAGAGCAGCCAGTCCACAGAGAGGACCGCATGGCGGGCCCCCCTATGAGACATGACGCCCCTCACTGACCCATAGCTCTACAGAGGACAACACCAGAGACACAGTGTGGGAATTGCAACCGGTCTGATCCCACCATACCGAGGCAAAACACTAAGGGGGTGCAACAGAACAACAAGGGAATGGAGCGGTGAGGTCCCCAGGGAATGCTGAAGGTGGACTATGTGGGCAGGGCGTGGTGCCCCAAGAGACTGGACTGGAAAATACTCCTAAAGACCAACAAACAATCCTTGAACTAACTACAAGCTTTTCTTTCTTGTTGTGTTTTGTTTTGGTTTGTCATTAGTTAGTTGTTGTTTTGTTGCATATTGTTGCTTGGTTTGCTCTGTTTTGCTTTTGTGCATGTTATTATCTCCACAGGTTTGTTTAAATAAGATAGGCTGGATGAACAATCTGGAGGAGAAAACAACAGTACTGACAGTTCCGGGGGGATATGGGTAAGGGGAGGTGGGGGGAAAGGAAGTGGTGTTAACAAACCCAGGGACAAGGGAACAACAAG
>NW_022109491.1:10743491-10749639 GCF_000313985.2 Echinops telfairi
TAAGGGAGGGGGGCGGAGAGGGAGGGGAAAAATGAGGAGCTGATGCCAAGAGCTCAAGTAAAAATAAAATGTTTTGAGAATGATGGCAACAAATGTACTAATGTGCTTGACATAATGGATGGATGGATGACTTGTGATAAGAGTTGTACGAGCCCTCAATAACATGATTTTAAAATAAAATAAATTTTAAAACACTATTCTCCAACAACTTTGAAAACCAACATGAAGTGGACAAAGTCCTAGAAACACAGTACTCATCCAAACTGATACAGAGCTAGAAATGTAGACAAAGGAACATAGTCACATGACCATATCAATTGTTGCAGGAAAGGCATTCGCTAAAACTCAACACTTTTTTTTTCCTGATAAAAAGACTCAAAAATAGGAGTAGAAGGGAAATTTCGCCACATAACTAAAGGGATATGCAAAATAACAGTCAACCTTATAGTCGGTGGAGAAACACTAAGCCGTCCCTTTGAGAATGAGAAACAGAGATTCCCACGATCAACATTTTACTGACTGTCCTAGCCAGAGCAATAAGACAAGAAAGAGAACGAAAATGTTTCCAGACGGGGCACGAGTAAGTAAAGCTATCTCTGTGTGCAAATGACTCACCCTCTGTATTTTGTTCTTGCTGGGCACAGTTGGGTTGGTTCTGACTCACGGCAATTCTATTGACAACCGAGAAAAATGCGACCCAGTCTTGCGCCATCCTCACAATTGTTGTTGCAACCCATCGCTGTCGCTGCTGTGTCAACCCATTTGGTGGAGGGTTTCTGCTTTTTCACTACCTTTCTACTTTACCAAGCACGATGTCCTCTTTCAGAGACTGATCTCTCCCGACCACATGTCCAAAGGACATGAAACGACGTCTCGCGATCCTTGCTTCTAAAGAGCATTCTGGCTGTACTTCTTCCAAGACCGATGGGTTTGTTCTTTTGTTTGTCCCGTGGCTTGTGCATCAGATTTATCCAATGCGACGTGTTGCTTGATCTCCTGACTGCTGCTTGTTTGAGCATTGATTGTGGGTCCCAGCAAGATTAAATCCATGACAAATTCACTCTTTTCTCAGGTCTACTTGGGACGGTTTCGGTTTTGTGTACATTAACTCGTAATGCATATTGAATGTGGCAATCCTTGACCTTCATCAAGCAAGTGCTCCAAGTCCTCCTCACTTTCAGCCAGCAAGGTTGTATGACATGCTTATCGAAGGTAGCTGTTCAACCGTCCTCCCTCCTGTGGCCAAGGTCGTCTTCATATAGTCCCTCTACATCGAAGACCCTAAATGTTCCACAAGGAAAGTGCTAGCAGAAGAATTTAGCAACATTCATTGCAGACTGCAAGATTAATACACAAAAATCAGTTGGCTTCCTCTACAGTGTAGTGTCTACACTAACACAAAATGCTTCAAGAAAACAGTATCTTTATAGTAGACACAAAATCCATAAAATACCTAGGCGCTAACCTAACCCAAGGGCATAAAAGTGAGTACAACAAAAATTATAAAAAATTATAAAACCCTAGTACCACAGACTAAAAGAGACCTTCAAAAACAGAAACACATTCCATCACCCTAGGATGGAAAACTGAAGAGAGTGAAACCTTGGATCTACATGTGACGTCCTCCCTGGGGGATGGACAACAGGAAAGTGGGTGAAGGGAGATGTCAGACAGGGCAAGATATGACAAAATAATCATTTATAAATTATCAAGGGCTCATGAGGGAGGGGGGAGCGGGGAGGGAGGGGAAAATGAGGACCTAATGCCGGGGGCTTAAGTGGAGAGCAGATGTTTTGAGAATGATGAGGGCAATGAATGTACAAATGCGCTTTACACAATTGATGTATGTATGGATTGTGATAAGAGCTGTATGAGCCCCTAATAAAACAATTAAAAAGAAAAAGAAAATCTTATTGTACCCCACTCTGTCTACAAATACAATGCAACGCGGATGTAAATTCTAAGAACATTCTTTGCTGAAACAGAAAAACCTATGCCCAGATTCATGTGAAAAGAAACCCCAGGCACCCAAAGCTGAAGAAAAAGGACAAAGTGGGTGGCCTCATACTCCCTATATTGAACCTAGACCTGTCATAAGCACAGTACACAGCACTGTCATCCAAGCCGTCTAATGTTGCTTACATGATAGATACAAAGAGAAGGAGAGTGGAATTGAGAACTCAGACTCAAACTAGCCATGTATGAACAACTGATTTTCGACAGTCGGTCAAAGTCCATTCAGAAGGGCTGTGTGATAGTTAGGCTTACTGTTAACTGAGGTGAGCCAGGATTCTCCCATAGAATGGCCTACCATGACATTGTCAACTCCACGATAGGTCCCCCGGTGGAGCAGCCAAGCAGTTGTAGGGAGAACAGACCTCCTTAATCTAGTCACAACCTTGATCCCATTGAGGGAGCTTTCCTTCAGAATGTGGCCTACGCTTAGTATAAACTGACAATGTGGGGAAGCTAGTTCTTCTGATGCTGGACCCTGCATCGGGTTCATCGACCTGTTCTATCACCTGCCGGTCCCAGGATCCATCAGTGAACCTTGGATTCATCTGACCAGTCTCAGTCATTCCAGTCAGCATCCACCAGCCTGTGGACTTCCTCCTTTATCTTCCTGCATCCTGTTCACCAGCCTCTGCAGCTACAGGTGTCAGGAGGGAGACACCTGCAGTTACATCTGATGCATGAGCTGGAACGGGACTGGACCGACCCACTTCTACCTGGCATGAGTCAATTCTTGCTGTAAATCTCTTTCTATACACACACACATACAACTGCCACTGATTCTGCTTCTGGAGAACCCAACCGGCCCCAGGCAGAATCAGCCTCATCAACTAGCGGTGCTGGCAAATGAAACAGGACCTTACTTCGCACCATTACAAAAATGAACGAAAGACAATTCAAAGACCTCAATGCTACACTTGAAGCCATAAACTTCTTGGAAGAAAACTATGAGAGCTAATCCTTATAAAAATAGGATAACAAGTATAACAATCCATGCATGAATAGAAGACAAAATAGATAAGTGGGACCGCATTAAAAGTAAATATGTATGCTCATTCAAAGACTTCATTAAACCAGTAAATAGACAACCTACAGACTAGCGGGGGTGGGGGGACTTTGGAAACAATTTATGCAACAGTGGCCTAAATTCTAAAATCTAGAGTAAACTGCATCAACTCAACAACCAAAAGATAACCCAATCACAAAATGGACAAAGGACACAAACAGAACCTTCAACAAAGGACATCTGTGTTAGTCTGGGTGGACTAGAGAAACACATTCATAGACACTCATATACATGTAAGAGAGCTTGGTATCAAAGACTAATTGTATATTAAGAAAACATCCCAGCCCCATCCAGTTCAAATCCATAAGTCCAATGTTAGCCCATATGTTTGATACCAGTCTATAAATTCCTCTTCAGACTCACACAACACATGCAATGACGGCGATTGCAGGAAGATCACAGGCCAGTGGGAGGAAAGTCTTGTGGATCCAGTGGTGGTGGAAGCATCTCAGCATTGGCAGGGGTCTCCACGTGGTTTCTCCAGCTCCAGGGCTCTGGCTCCATCATCATAGATCCATGTGGCTTGTCAACAGGAATGTGTGGCTGAGAGTGTGGGTCTGGCCTCCAATGAAATCTTTATCTTATGGTGCTTCCAAATGAGGGCATCAAGCTGTGACCTGATTGACAGACTAAACTCCACCCCCTTCACTCTTAAGAGTCTCAAGTTGACACAAGATTATGTAACTACCACAACACCTAAGCAACCATCAAGCATATGAAAAAATGTCCACAACCTTTGCCATTAGAGATGCAAACTAGAGCTACAATGAGATACCATCTTGTCCCAACGACAATAACACTGATGATAATAAATGAATTGATGAGGATGGAAGAGATTGGCTTTTTATCTCTTATTGATGGGTCTTTAAAATGCTACAACCTTACCCAAAAATAAATAAATAAAATGCTACAACCACCGTGGAAAATGATATGGACATTTCTCAAAACCCTAGACCTCCTCTGTGACCCAGCAATCCCACTCCCAGGCCTTTACCAAAAAAACAAGCCCACTACTATCAAGCGGATTCTAAGTCTTAGCAACTCTTTACAGAGTGCCTCCTGACAGATAGCTCATCTTTCTTCTGTGGAGAAGCTGGTGGGTTTGAACCACCAACTTCGCAGTTAGCCCATAGTACCACCAGGGTACATACCCTAAAAAATAATAAAAATAAGCATACAAATAGACATGTGCACTGCTGCTTTACTCACAATAGCGAATAAACTCAGGCCACTAAAGTGTCCATCAATAGAAGAATGAATAAATAAACTGTGGCACATGCATCCTTTGGCATTCTATGCAACCATCAAAAACCCCACAATAATGAGTCTGAGAAACGTGGTATAAATGGATGGGCCTCTCACTCACTGTCATTGAGACAATTCTGACTCCTAGCGGCCGGAGAGGCAGAGCAGAAGTGCCCCTGTGAGTTTTCGAGGCTGTAACTCTTTACGGGAGTAGAAAGTTTCCTCTTGCTCCTGAGGGGTGACTGGTGGTTTCAAACTGCTGACCCTGAGGTTAGCAGCCCAAAGAGTGGCCTACTAACCACCAGGGCTCTGTAATGTGGAGTGAAATAAGTCAAGCAAATATCGTCTGGTTGGTCTTTTATAAGAAGAAAATAATAGACGTATAGAGAGAGGTTGATGCCCGTTGGTGACGACCAGGGAGAGGGGATGGGGAGAGGAAACTAGGCTGTCGATTGTAGAGACTTGTTTTTTGTGTGTGTGATGGAAAGCTCGGCACCAAATGTGGAGAGAGTGAGTGCAACACAACCAAAGTAAAAATCAGTGTTTGAACACAAAGGAATGGGTGTAGGCTTATTGGTATGTGCATAGGTGAGGACAGGTAGAAGTATCTATAAGTATGTGTGGGTGCAGACACATGCGCTCACTGAGGGCATAAATACTCCTAGCCAAACACCTTCCAAGATTGGTTTGCGGAGTGTGAAAGCATAGGGCCATCATCCCAAGAGGTCTTAAGAGCTTACAAGCATCTATGACCCATCTGCAGGTATCTGCTTGCCAAGAACAAACAGTAAGAAGTAGCTAAAAGTTCAGAGAAGACACAAGTCTACCCAAACCACAATCTCATCTACCCTGAGTTGCCCTTAAAACCTACATTGAACTTATCCCCACCCCAGATTGAATAACGCTGATTTCACTCCCCTCCCACACCTCCCCCCCAGAAGACAGACCTAAGACCCTATCATTGTAACTTCTCTACTGAAACTCTCTCCGCTGCTTTTACAAATGGTACACTCAATCCACTTACATGGGCGCCATATGGACACTCCCTCTTCAGTAAACCCTGCTAATTCTTAAAAATAAAATGAAAAGTTTATGGATCCTTCCCAAAAAGAAAAAAAAAGTGTTTTTAAATGCATAAAATAAATAGAATTACAATAAATAAATACATAACTAGAGTTACAAAGAAAACCAATTCTACTGAGATAGTCATCAAAATATTAAAAAATAAATGTGTGAGATCATATTAAATGTACTTCTTTATTAATAGATGAACTAACAAGTTCTCATAACAAGGCTAAAACTTGCATAATTTCAAAGTAATGATGAGTGCAAACAATAAATCAAGACAGCTCGCAGCAACTGCAAGGTGATAGCGTGTATCTGTGATTTCTGTTGGTGACAAGGTAGCAGACACTGCTATTCTTGCTGTACTCTACTGCCTTCATTCACAATGGAAAGAAATGCTCCAACTTCAGTTGGAGGTTCATGAAAATAAAACTGGAGGTGCAGACCAGACTTCCCATCCAAGGTCATGATCCCCACGTTAAGCAGCTCTGCTCTATAGGCAGCACCCCTTTGTCCACAACAAGGAGCCCTCATGTAGCGGGTTGCATGATGGGCTGCTAACACGGTGATGTTTAAACCCACAAACCACTCTTCAGGGGAAGTATGAGGTTGTTGACTCCCGAGAAGTCCCAGTCTCAGAATCACTAAGGAGCAATGTGACTGTGTTAGACAGGGTTCTCTGGAGAGATAAAACCAGATTGCTGATAATTTAATATATTTATTTATAATTAGATATATAACACAAGAAATGAACTGTTA
>NW_022109491.1:10751125-10755378 GCF_000313985.2 Echinops telfairi
TGTACCAGTGTATATCCGCCGGTCCAGCCGGATGTGTAAGGTAGACTCGGGATCCACTTTTACAAAGAAGACACTGAGGCACTGAAAGGTTAGGTAACATGGTCACCCAGTCAGGAAATCGTGGAGCCCGAATTTGAACCCCAGTCGCAATTTCAGAATCGGTGCTCCTATTCACGACACTGTGCTGTCGTTGCTGTGTGCTGTCAGGTCAGGTCAGACCCAGAGCAACCGCAGGTGCAACAAAAGGAAACCTTGCCCTCCTCAGAATGGTTGCTATGGTTGAGCCCATTATAGCAACCTATGTCGATTTAGCTCATCAACAGTCTGCCTCTTCTGTGATGACTCCTTGCCAACCACGAGGGCCTTCTCCAGGAACTGTCCCTCCTGATAAAATGTCCAAAGTGCCGGGAACACCGCCATGCCGTTTTCACTTCTAAGGAGCATTCTGGCTGTACTTCTCCAAGACAGATTTGTTCTTCTCACCATCCATGAGATAGTCAAAAGCCTTCAACCACATCCTTGTTCAAAGTTATCAATTCCACTCTGTCTTCTTTATTTATTGCCAACTTGTTTTAGTGTCAACTTTTGCACGCACATGAAGCTATTAGAGATGCCATGGCTGACGTCAAACGCTTGGTCCTCAAAGTGCCATCCTTGCTTTGTAACACCTTCAAAGGGCCTTTTGCAGCAGATTTGTCTAATGCAAGAGGTCACTTTTTTTACTTTGTTTCCATGGACATATTATTTACTGGTTGTGAGGACTTTTACTTTCTTTATAATGACGTGCAATCCATACTATTAGCTGACCTTCATCAGTAAGTGCCTCCAGTCCTCTTTATTTTCAATAAGCAAGGTTGTGTCATCTCTATATCATAGGTTGCTAATGAGTCTTCCTTCAATCCGGATGCCTTCTTCATATCGTCCAACTTCCCTGATTATTTACTTGGCATATAGATTTAATAAGTATAGTGAAAGGATACAGCCCTGGTGCACACGTTTCCTGATTTAAAATAACACAATAGATCTCTTTGTTCTTTTCAAATGACTGCCTCTGGATCTATGTACTAAGCTGGTATATGCACAATTAAGTGTTCTGAAATCTCCATTCTTTGCGATGTTGTCCAAAATTTGTTATGTTTCATTCAGTCAAATGTCTTTGCCTAGTTGGTCAAAACCAGGTACACACCTTTTTGATATTCTCTATTGTCAGGCAAGATCCACCTGATATCAGCAATAGTATCCTTTGTTCCATGTCCTCTTCTGAACCTGGCTTGGATTTCTGGCAGTTCCCTGTTGATGCATTACTGCACTTGCTTTTTTTAATTACCTTAAGCAAAATTTTATTTGTATGTGACCTTAATGGTATTGTTTGATAATATCCATGTTCTGCTGGGTCACCTTTCTCTGGCATGGGAATGAATATGAATGTCTTCCAGGTGATTGGCCAGGTATCTTCCTTCCAAATGTCTTGCATAGATGAGTGAGCTTTCCAGCACGGCATCCATCAGTGGACACATTTCAGTTGATAGTCCATCGATTCCTGTAGTCTCTTCCTTAAGTGACTGAATGTCAAACAATCCTTTTTGCTGCAGTGATGATGAATCCTTCCGTGTCACTGTACCAAAAAGCAGCAGTCGACAGTTTCAGAAGGTAGCACACAATCAAGATTTGATGGTGTTGAAGGAAGAAGCCCACACTGCACTGAAGACACTGACAAAGAATCAAGACTCCAAGGTCAGCACAGAAATCACCACAAGATGACAAACTGACAGACGAGTGGGGGCCCAAACATTCAGGACCATACCCATCGTTTCCACAATACATCTAGTATGGAAACCCTGGATGGCCCTGACTCTGAACTTCCTATAGAAATGAGAGGAACCCCAGTGCCACCATGCATTGAGCATTGGGCTGCTAATCCAGGGGTTTCCAGTTCAAACCCACCAGCCACTCGGTGCAAGAAAGACAAAGCAACCTGCTTTTATAAACACGTGCAGCCTATGAAACCATTCTGCTCTGTCCAACGAGGGAGTGACGAATCAATAGGGGATTGACTTGGTGGTGGTGGGTTTGGGTTTTATACAGAAATATTGAAGTCTGGGGGTGGTGCAAATTACTAATATGCTTGACTCCTGACCAAAGGGCAGTTTTTGAGCCCACCCAGAGATGCCTAGAAAGAAAGATAATTTACTTCTTTCTTTAAAAACAATCAGCCACTGAAAACCCTACATGGAAACTCGTCGGACGGGTCTTCAATAAACTAGAACTAGACCTACATTATGATAAAGCCATCCTAGTCATAGACCCTAACGGCCGAATAGAAATGATACAAGCAGACAGACAGACGCTTCATGTCCATTGCAGCATCCTTCCCAACAGGAAAGACTAAAATGGTCAAAGTGCCCTTCCAGCAACATGTGGTACATGCAGACGACGGAATACTATGTGACCATGAGGAACGACGACGACCTGTGAACTAGACTATCGCACAGACGGAGCTGGACGACACAGTGCTCCATGAAAGGAGCCAATCACCAAAGGATGGAAGTCGTGCGGGACCACTTTTCTAAGAAGACAAGCATAGAGGTACAGAGAAAGGCCAATGTTTGTTCATTGGCGTTCCCCAGACATGGGGTGGGGAAGGGTGCAGGGAAATCACGCTCCAGAGCATAGAGACTTATGGGGGACGGAGAAGCAGCACGTAATACAGTGAGCGCAGCCTGCCCAAAGCAAATGATGCCACCAAGAAGCACAGAAGAGAGAAGGATGTTTGTACAAAGGATGTGACAGACACTTAGATCATTTGACAATACTGCCCACAACGACGGGGGAAAAGAGTATATAATCACACACGCAGGTGGATAGGTATGCCTTGTACAGGTAGGTACATTTGAGGGCATATGCATGCGCAGATGTTGTTGTTATCAGGTATCAGTGACTCCGTCCCAACTCACAGGGACCTTACTAAGCACAGAACAACAGCCGCCCAGCCCTGAGCCATCTTCACAATTGTTGCTGTGCGTTCCAACCACCATGTCCCCATCTTGCCAGAGGTCTTCTTCTTTCTCGCGGCCCCTCGGCTTGACCGAGCCTGACGTCCTTTTCCAGGGGCTGGCCTCTCCTGATAACAGGTCCAAAGCTGGACCTTGAATAAGGAAGATCAAGAAAGAATCGATGCCTTCGAGTTACGGTGCTGGTAGAGAACCTGGAAAGTAGTACAGACTGCCGAAAGAACAAACATCTGTCCAGGAAGACATACAGTCAGAATGCTCCTCGGAAGCAAGGATGCTAGAGATATAGAAATAGAGATAAAGATAGATAGATACCAAGGGTATAGCTATATCACAATACAACTATTTAAATATACACACGTGTGTACAGATAGACATATTCATAGAAGTCACAGTTACAGATACTTCTTAGGTACAGTCAAATACTTGTGTGAGTGTTTTTTTCTGGATTTTAAGGCTTATGACCGCAGTCTCGTGGAACAACTGCATCAAAAAGAAGTTCATGTTCTACAACCTTGTGAAGTAAACCAGTTCTTAAAAGTTTATGAACAGCCATCTAAGATACAACTCTTGGTCTCTACTCATTAGAAGCAAAACAAAGGAAGGCAATCAAAGTCTAAGAAAAAAAGTAGTGTACTGAGCTAACAGCCTTTATGAGCCCAGAACTAGATGGTGCCTGGTTACCACTACTGACCCTTACGATCAGGGCCATGGTAGAAGGTCCCTGACTAACAAGAGGAAAACGTGGACGATAGCTCAAATTATTAGAAAGCCCAGACTCTGAACCTGTTAAAGCCAGAAGACTCCTTCAGACGATTGCTCTGAGATACTCTTTAAACTTGGGACTGAAATGATGCCCTGAAGTTGTCTTTTAGCAAATTAACAGAGTGGCATGCAAAATCAAGATCCCTAAGTAAGGAGCCCTGGATACTGACCGAGGTCAGCAGTTCAAACTCACCAGCCACTCTGTGGAAAAAGATGTGGCCGTCAGCTGCTGTAGGGTTACAGTCTTGGAAACCCTTTGTGGCACTTTGACTCTGCCCTATATAAGGTTCCTGTGAGCCTGAATCAACATAATGACAATGTGAAAAACAACAACAACAACATAGTGGCACACTGGGTAAGGCACTCACCAGCTAACCCAAAAGTCGGCATTGTGAGCCTACCAGCATGCTCTGGGGGGGAAATAAGTGGTAATCTGCTCCCATAAAGATGACAGTCTCAGAGACCCTAGAGGCAGCC
>NW_022109491.1:10756146-10761568 GCF_000313985.2 Echinops telfairi
GAGGGCAATGAATGTACAAATGTGCTTTACACAATTGATGTATGTATGGATTGTGATAAGAGTTGTATGAGCCCCTAACAAAATGATTAGAAAAAAAAAGAATGGCAGTCTCAGAAACAAAGCCACAGGGGCAGTTCTACCCTGCCCTCTTGCGTTGCCATGAGTCAGCATCGACTGAATGGCAGTGCGTTTGGTTTGTTTGGGGATAGGATAAACGAGCTACAAGCATGGCTTGGCAGGCTTGGCACTGAGGTAGACCGAGGAAATCTAATTAGACAGACTCATGAAAATCCATCTTAATTCAATGAAAGATTTAGTTAAAAAAATGAAAAATCTATAGGACACTTCAAAAAGGAAGTTGTATGACGACATGTATTCAGTTTCCTGGGGGAGAAATGTCCTTCTTCCCTGGCATGGCCACTAACCCAGGATGCCCTCAACTCCTTCCTCTGCTTCGATGATGTGGCTGTATTTGTTTCGGATGGCTTGTCACCCCAAATGTGGCGGCTTGAAACAAAACAAATGTTGTTCTCGAGGTCATAAGTGCAGAATGGGCCAGCAGAGGTGAGCTCTTTTCAGAGAGTCTAAGAGAGAAGCTGTTTCGTGGTCTCTTCTAGCCTGTAAAGGCCACCAGCAGTGGGGTCTTTATGTGGGCTCCTGCCGTGGTTCTGTGAAAGAGAGAGAAGAAGAACACTGCTTGGGAGCTTCCTTCCTGGGCTCTGAGGAGCCGTTACCCTGGCTTGTCCTTTGAAGATGCTCATTGCTGTTACACAGAAAATGTCAGTTATGCAAATAGATGGAGTGAGTCGTGTAGAAGCTGATTGGTCAGTTTAGTCAAGAGAGGGGACTGGTCAGTTATTATGCAAATAGGGTGCATAAGATCTATCCAACAGAATTGAACCACTTATATATTTAAACGCACCTGCCACAGGAGATGAAGGGGAACCTGACTATGACCAAGAAGAGTCTGGAGTGGAGTATATCCTTGGAACCCAGAGTCCCTGTGCTGAGAACCTCATAGACCCAAGAGCCAGAGAGCTGTAACATTGAAACAGAAGCAGCAGAACCAGGAAATCAGAGTGAGATAGTGAGGTGCCCTTCTTGGCCCCCAAAGTGGGGCAACTACAGTGGCCTATCCATGGAGCAAAAGAGCTGAGGCTTGCTGACGGAATGGGAGTATCTCTAACCCTTGTTGGTAGAACTAAAATGTGGCTAACAGTTGCCCAAGCAGGATGGAGGCCAGACCAAGGCAGGGGCCAAAGCCAGGCCCAAGAGGAAGCCCCAGCTGGCCAAGGGATAGAATGAGCTATTCTACACTAAAGGAAGAATGTGCTTTTTCACTGTGGGGAATCCTTCCCGACCTGGACTATGTGTTTCCTGACCTTGATCCTATTCCTGTTACTTCTCTGACCATATAAATGTGAACATGGTCTGTGAGTTCTGTATGACCATGGCAACAAATCCGTTAGTGAACCCAACAAAGAAGAAAAGAATTGGTCAGGAGGACAGCTGTGTCAGAAGGGGTCAATGGATAGAGTGGAAGATCGTCTGACCACCATCTCATAGGAACGGGCTTTGGGCTCATGGCTGGTGCTGATTCTCATTCTCCCTGAAGTTAGACAAGGTCCGACTTACCTGTGTCTCAGGCCCCACCCTGGATCTTCAAAGCCAGCAGCATCTTTCTTCACTCTCTCAACCTGCCCCACTCTTTCCTTCCCTCTGACCTCTCTGTTATGGACTGAGGTGTCGTCGAAAATGTGTTGTAAATCCTAACTCCCATACCTGTTGTTAGTCTGGGTTGACTAGAGAAAGAAATCTAGGTCAACGCTCATATGTGTGTAAGAGAGAGCTTTATATCAAAGAGCAAATGTACATTAAGAACGCATCCCAGCCCAGTCCAGTCTAAGTCCATAATTCCAATATATTTTTAATCATTTTATTAGGGGCTCATACAACTCTTATCACAATCCATACATACATCAACCGTGCAAAGCGTATTTGTACATTCATTGCCCTCATCATTCTCAAAGCATTTCCTCTCCACTTAAGCCCCGGGCATTAGGTCCTCATTTTCCCCCTCCCTCCCCTCCATAATTCCAATATTAACCCATATGTCCAGTACCAGTCTATAAATTCCTCTTCAGACTCACACAACACATGCAATGACACTGAATGCCGGAAGATCACAGGCCAGTGGGTGCAAAGTCTTGTGGGTCCAGTGGTGGTGGTGGAAGCATCCCAGCGCTGGTAGGGGTCTCCACGTGGCTCCTCAGCCCAGGGCTGTGGCTCCATCAGCCTCTCTGTGGCTTGTCAACAGGAATGTCTCTCAGGGAGAGTGTGAGTGTCCCGCCTCCAACAAGCTATTTATTTCCTTAGCGGCTCCAAATGAGGTCATCAAGCTATGATCTGATTGACCAGCTAAACTCCACCTCTTCACTCGTAAATCTCAAGTGCACAACAGAGTATGTAACTCCCACACCTGTGATCCTAATTCCATTTGAGAGTGGGTTTGCTTTGTCGATCCACTAGGATTGGTACTGTTGCTAGGTGCCATTAAGTCAGCTCCAGCCCAGGAAACACTGCCTGGTCCTGCGCCGTCCTCACCATTGTCCTGACGGTGAGCCCCTGGTTGCAGCCACCATGTCAACCCGTCTCGCCAAGGGTCTTCTTTTTCACTGACCCACTACCAACCATGATTTCCTTCCAGGGACTAGTCTCTCCTGATAACATGTCCAAACGGGGCGCATGCAATGAAGTCTTGCCATCCTTGCTCCTAAGGAACATTCTGGCTGTATGTCTTCCAAGACAGATCTGCTGGTTCTTTTGGCAGTCCACGGTATTGTCAACATTCTTTCCCAGGACCATAATTCACATGCATCAGTTCTTAGGTCTTCCTTAATCAATGCTCAAGTTTCACATGTATGGATGGAAAATACCATGGCTTGGCTCAGGGACACCTTAGCCCTCAAAGTAACATCCTTGCTTTTCAACACCTCAAAGAGGTTGTGTGCATCAGCTTTACCAATGCCCTGTGTCGTTTGATCTCTTGACTGCTATTTCCATGAACAGTGATTGTGGATGCAAGAAAGACGAAATCCTTGACAATTTCGATCTTTTCTCTGTGTGTCATGATGTTGCGTATTGATCCGCTGTGAGGATTCAGGGTTTCTATACAGTGAGTTGTAATCCATACTGAAGGCTGCAATCCTTGATCTCTAATTTAGTGTTGGACGCATCTTCAACAAAACTCTTTTAAGATATAAAATTGCAGATTGAACTGGTAACAAGCAAGCAGAGATGAGGGAAGACAGATGCCATGCCACATGGAAATCACCAAGGAATAGACCAGCGGTTCTCAATCTGTGGGTTGTGACCCCTTAGTGGGTCGAACGACCCTTTCACAGGGGTCACCCAATTCATAACAGTAGCAAAATTATAGTTATTAACTAGCAATGAAAATAATTTTATGGTTGGGGGGGTCACCACAACATGAGGAACTATATTGAAGGGTCATGGTATTAAGAAGGTTGAGAACCACTGGACTAGACTAAGACCTTCCCCAGACCCCACGGAGGGAGAACAATTTCCCCCCGTCACTGCTTTGAATTCAGACTTTCAGCCTCTTAATGGGTGAGAGAATACATTTTGGTTCATTAAAGCCACCCAAGGGTGGTATATCTGTAGCCCGAGATAACTAGGATCGTACACAATAATCTCATCTCAAGATCCACAACTTAAACATATCTGCAAGTCCCCTTTGCCATGTAAGGCAACAGTCACAGGTTCTGGGGATTAAAGCCAGGGCACCTTGGGAGAATGTCCCAAGACATTCTAGACTAGATGGTCTGCCCCAGAATGATACCGATTATGCACGGTGTGGTCATAAAGGCTAGGCCCCAAACCAGGTCAGTCTGCCAAAGGGATTCGCTGATTTCTGGGAGGGACCTCCGAGTTACCTTTTGGTCTTCCTAAGCCATCTTTTTCAGCATCCATTGAGATGGCCGGCTGAGGGTGGTCTCATTCTGATCCACTTGGTTGGCAGGAGGCACTTGTCTTGAATTAGTTCTGTTGGGCCACACATAGATTTATATCATCTCAATGTAGTTCTCTCTGCTCTTATGTCATGGGGAAGGAGGGTTCGATGACCAGCTTCCAGGGACATTGATTCCATTTATTCCACATGTAAGCAGAAGGTTTTGTTGCGACCCCATGGAATCCCCTGGTGCAGGCAGGTCCTGGGAGGGAGAGGAAGTCCCACTGCAGATGCATCACACCCCTCTCCTCCCACCTCTCAGATGACACTGGTGACCAGAGACTACCCTCGAGACCAGCTGTGAACTTTTAGAGAATTTCAAACAAAACATATTAATTTAATCCCTTTTACCTGAAAAAAAAAAATGCATGTGTGCACATAATGTTGCAGGTGGGTCTTGTCAAAAGGGTTTTAAAAAAAAAAAAAATACTCTGACCCCGATGGATACAACACAACTTCTGTGTGTTCCTGCCAAAAAAAAAAAATACATAAACTGAATCTAACAAGGAAGAAACATCAGACAAGCCCCGGATGAGGGAGAGTCTATAAAACAAACAGTCTGTGTTTTTCAAACATGTCAAGGACAAGAACGGCTGAAGAACTGCTGATATTGGAAAACAAAGAGACTTGGAAACAAAATGTAACAGATAACCCAATTGAGTCCATCAGGGGGAAAACAAGGGGAATGTTTCATTTTGTTACTGCTTTGGTTTGGTTTGGGGGTTTTGTTGGTTGGATGGTTGGCTGTTTCTTTGGCACTAATGGGGCATTTGGTAGAATTCAAATAAGGTCTGTAAATTAGACCATCCGTGTTCATTTCCTGATTTTGATCCTTAGTCTATGGTTATGAAGGAGAAGTTCTTTGTTTTTTAGCAAAGCTATATGAAGTGTTTGGGAGTAAAGGAATATTGTGTCTGCAACTCATTCGCAAATTAAGGGTGAAAAATACAAATGTTGAAATAAAGCTCAGTACCGATTAATCAATTCAGATTCATAGGGACTGTGTGAGGTCGAGTAGAGCTCCCTCTACTTGGCATCCACCCTAAGAAATAAAGAACACATGTTTATTGCAGCAATTTCTATAATAGCAAAAGAGGGAAACCGTCAAAAACACCGACTGTAGAGGAAAGGATCAATAAACTCTGGTACCTTTATACAACGGAATCTTATGCATCCTTAAAAGATAGTGAGGAGTCGGTCAAGCACCTTAGCACACGGACAAAATTAGAGAAAACTCTGCTTCGCCATAAAGATAAATATAACACCACGATTAAAAGGAGAACAAACAAAAACAGTTTTCATACCAAAGGATAAGGCTTCAAATATGAAGGGGGGGAGGCAGGAAACTCTGAAGGGAAGCAGGGTGGAGAATGAAAAACAGGACCACAT
>NW_022109491.1:10763387-10774370 GCF_000313985.2 Echinops telfairi
GGTTTTCGGCAAAAACCAGCATGCCTCTCTTACCTCATGCGCCTGATTCACCTGACCTCGCTCCAGGTGACTTCTTTAGGTTTTTGTGAATACCGAGGGACATGAAAGGACAGAGATTTGACAATGTAGATGAGGTGAAGGAAAAAAACGAGGGAGGGGCTGTCATCCACCCAAACAGACGAGTTTGAAAAGTGTTTCCAAGAATGGAATCACAAATTTGACAAATAGGTTGTCATGGAGAGTACCTTGAAGGTGATAAGGTTATTTTGTAAAAACATAAATAAATCCGCCTTGTGCCTTGGAGAGTCCCTGGAAACAAGATAGGTCGCCAGCAGCTCTCCTGGAGCCAACTGTGAAAGTTCAGCCTGGGTCCCCGCTCTGGCCGCGTGTGCTCAAACTGGCCTGCTCCGATCGGAAATACGGCCGCAATACGTGCCGGCAGTGTGGCCGGCAGTGTGGCCGGCAGTCCGAGAAGGCTATCGGCTTCATGGAGCGGGACTGAGAAGCCTCTGAATGGACTGCCCAAGATAGCTACCCAACAGATGAAACAGCCCAACTGTTTACACATAAAAGTACAAAGAAATTCAAGTCTGGGGAAAAAGTGTAAATACATAGCTTTGAAAAAAAATTCTGGGGTTTTTTGGGAAACCCCTCAGATGAGTAAGAGTTTCTAGGCTTCATTAGCTTGTTGAGACGTTTCAATCGGCATCCTGTCCATGCCTAGGGCCTTGATTCTCACTAACCATCAGGACGGCTTGGACGTCTTCTCAGTACCATTCGTGCTTGATCAGATGATATCTCTCGATCTGTAGACTAGCTCTTTTTGATACAGTGACTTGTGCATTCTTTCCATCTTCTTTTGATGCTTTCTGCATTGTTCAATAGTTTTCCCCATGGACTCTTTCAATATTGCCGCTCTCAGCTTGATTTTCTTCCTTCGGTTCTTTCAATGTAAGATGTGCTGGGTGTGTTCTTCCCTTTTGCTTTTTTAACTCCAGTTAGATTTTCTAGCTGCACAGTTAATTGTTACTTTGGCTTCTCAAGCTGCCCTTTGAAATTTTCTGTTCAGTTCTTGGACTTATCATTTCTCCCACTTGCCTTTGCTGCTCTGCGATGAAGGGCAAGTTTCAGAGTCTCCTCTGACATCCACCTCTATCTCTTCTCTCTTTCTCGTCTTTTGAGTAACCATTTGGTTTCTTGGTAGGAGCCCGCACGTCACAGTGGTTATGTACTGGGCTGCTAACCACAAGGGCCTCGGTTCAAAACCACCAGCCGCTCCACAGGAGAAAGACAAAGCTTTCTACTCTTATAATAAATTATGGGGTCAGAAACCTCCAGGGGCAGTTCTACCCTGATTTACAGGGTCACCATGCGTCAGAAAAGACTCCAAGGCGGTGGGGTTGAAGGCTCCTTAGGTAAGTGTCAATTCAAATATGTGGACGCGGGCGCATATATTCATTGACGACTAGAGTGAGGAGATTCTATGGTATTCTACAGCCATAACCAAACTCCTTCCAAACTGGACTCTCTGGGTCTGAAAACGTAGGACCCCAGTCTCGTGAGACAACGGAGTCCACCGGAGTTGACTCAGGTCACTAAAAGGATCTGTACTCCAGTGACGTGAGGGACATCTGTCGTCTTGAGCAATTGCAGCACAGCTATACCCGGAGCGAAACAGAAGGTACACCAATGCGCAGGGAGGACACAAGCCTCAACTCATCTAGGCTGAGGCCCAAATAACTAGATGGCGCCCAGCTCTCATCACTAACTGTTCTCACGGAGATGACAGTAAGTGGTTCCGGATAAATGGGGAGAGAAAGGTGGAGCGGAACTCAAGTTCCTCTTTCAAAGACACGCACTGGAGCAGCAGAGAACAGAGAACTCCCTGGGACGATGCCCCTGAGACATTCTTTCAACCGAGAACCAAACCCAAATTGCCCTTTCATGAAATCCAAGACTAGCACACAAAATAAAGGCTGTCACCTGTAAGACTGATGCTCTGGTCTGAGATTATCCATCTGGGAGACCAAAAAGTTCAACAGTGACTCACAGCAAAGGTGAGAAGAGAAGGCGGCCGGGAAACTAGAGTCCTGGAAATGGAACCGGCACGGCGGAATGTTCTCACGTTGTGATAAATAGAACTAATGTCACGAAACATGTGGGCATAAATGGGGACATAACTTGTGTAAACGTTCACCAAAACTCAATAAAATGGGGTTTGTTTGTTTTCTAAGGCATTACTGATCCAAGATACCACAACTGATCCCTAGTCCCCTGGGGCAGTGAAAGAAGAACAGGAGTCAAGCGCAGGAAGAAATGGAATGAGAGACTGTCTGAGGCTGGCTTCTCTATAGAACCAAAACCAGTGACGGTTCTATATAAGCTGACAAATCCCAAGTCTGTGGGTCAGATATGACGTTGGAGGGTTTTCTGACTCACACACGTAGCTATCGGCACTGAGGGACCATTGGCATGTCAGACATCAGGCTGCTGGCTCAAGGACTGTGGAGGCTAGTGAGCCCCAAGATTGGCAAGCCATCTGACAGGCCACTGATGCAAGTCCCAAGAACCAGAGGTCAAATTATGACAAACTGGACGCAGGATGCAGAATGAACAAAACAGCCCGAGAATTTTACCAGAAGTCCAAATATAATAGATGCGGGCCACACTCCCTAAGAAAAGAACACTCCCTTTGAACTGACTGGCGATGCATAGCAGATCTCATCATGATTGCATTGTATCAGGTATTGTCATAGAGATGATTATGTCATTTGATAACTGCCAAACCACTGAGAGTCATGGCCCAGTGCAGTGGACACGCAACCTTAACATGTCGCAGAAGTTAGCTGCCCCACAAATAATTGCCTCCTTTGCTATGAGACCAGAAGAACTAGATGGTGCCAAGCTACTGAACCTTTTGACCAAAGATTCCATAATTCCATAGGAGAATCCTGATCAAAGTGCAGGTAGGGCGGGATGTAGAACAGGACCTCAAATCCTCTTTGATCTTCAGATTTTGTAGACCCATGGAGCCTGGGTAAACATCAAAAATTATGGCCCTGAGATACTCTTTAAACCTTAAGCCAAAATATTCCCTTACAGCTTCTCAAAATCCAAATAGTAGTTTCTCTGAATCAGTGAAGGAGGCCTGCCTTGTGTGCTGCTAAGATTGACCCACATGGGATTAAACAGACAATAGCAACTCAAAAAATTAGATAGGGAAGTGAGGGGAACAGTGAGTGAACACTTGTGAGGAAGCAACCACTCAGAAACAGTGGGTGAGCAAGGCTGCACAACTTGAAGCGTGTAAGTGCTGGCACGGAATTATACATGCAGAAATTGTTGACTTGTTGTACGTTCTACTGTCTGTAACAAACAACAAAAGACCTGGCTGAGCCTCTCCCTGCCCCCAGGAGATTCAATGCGCCTGGGACTTGACCTGAAAATTCTCATTTCCAAGCACTCTTGGAGAACCATCGAAGTAGTACAGTGAAACTTGTACATGAAACTTGTACGTGAGCCAGAACTCAACCGGACCACTTCATTTTTCCAGTTCTTACAAGTTTTCCGCCTTTGACAGGGTCCAATCATCACTTTTCTATTGCTCTCTACTGGTGGGAGAGAGGTGAGGTCTTCCCTGACGGCTTCCACCTTTCTGAGGTTTTACTGAAATGTTTCAACCCAGATAGCGTTCAAAAACTTGGCACAGTTTAAAAAAGCAAAGGGGGCAGGGAGTGAAAGGATACATAACCGATATCTTAACACCTTAAAAATAATAAACAATTTATGGATACATCATTTTATAGTAAAAGCACAATCCCTGGGAATGTACTTCAGGTACGTGCTTACATTTGGAGAGGGAAGGGGAAGGCATGGGAGGAGTCTTAGCAGCGTTTATTTCACTTTTTTACCAAAAGCAACTGGAGAAAATTGGCAAAAGCACTTACGATTGTTTAATCGCCGTGGCTAGTAGGACGGGGACATGGCATCACTTTCCATGCTTCCATGCAGACTGTTGAAACCCTACTCGTGCAGCATCTCCGGCCTGGGTTTGTCATGAGGAGCGGATGCGCTATTGTGAAGCTTCTGGGTAGAGACAGAAAAGTCAACCTGAGTGACAGAATCTCTGTGTCCAACAAAAAAAGAACGTAAATCAATAACATGAAAGGACCCCAAGAAGGAATGAGGAGAAGTCATTGATTCAACCAAATTATGGGAGAGGTGCAAACCACGAGTATCAAAAAGCCAAAGAAAGAGCGAAATGTGGATCTTTACCTGCTCTACCCAAAGAGACTAGGAACCGAGAGGAGCCCACAAAATCCGGAGATGTCTCACCTCTGTCCTAGAGTAAGTGACAATTCGGTGGGGGCGGGGGGGTGTGATAAATAGCCCTTGGTGTGGAAAGCTTTCTTACTACAGGAGCTCTTAACAGAGCCAGTAGAAATGAAATCGTTTCTATTCTACCACGACCTAGCTCGCTGAAAGGGAGAAGGACCTGAGGTACCTGCCAAGGAAGATCGAGGACTGCAGCTTTCCACGTGATTACAACTCAATGTAAAGAAACCCCAAATCCTTACAGCTGGGACAACAGGGAGCATCATGATAAACAGAGAAAAGATTGAAGTTGTCCAGGATTTCATCTTGCTTGGATCCACAATTAACGCTCATGGAAGCAGCAGTCAAGGAATCAAATGACCCATGGCCTTAGACATTAGGTAAATCTGCTGCACAAGATCTCTTTAATGTGTTGGAGGCAAAGATGTTGCTGGGAATTAAGGTGGGCCTATCCCAAGCTATGATGTGCGCGTGTGTGTTTATAACATTTATATGTATATATAACAGATGTTCTATATACCAATGTTTATTGCAGCCCCATTCAAAATAACTAAAATGTGGAAGCAGCATCAATGCCCATCAACAGATGAATGGGTACATAAAATGTGGTATTGTACATACAATGAAATACTACTCAGTCAGTGGGAGATATGAGGGAGATACGAAGTCTTGATCCATGCTACAACGTGGAGGCAAATCATGATGTTTCAGTCACCTCCTATGCATGTGAAAGTTGGACATTGAATAAGGAAAACCAAAGAAGAAGCGATGCACTTTAATTGTGATGCTGGTAAAAAATGATGGAAGGTATCATGGACTGCCCAAAGAACGACAAATCTGTGTTGGGAGAAAGACAGCCAAAAGCTCCTTAGGAGCAAAGATGACAACATTTCATCTCACATCCTTCGGACATGTTGTCAGAAGAGACCAGTCCCTGGAAGAGGACATCAGGCTTAGTCAAGTAGAAGGTCAAGGAAAAGGAGTAAGATGGTCCCGGGGATGGATTGACACAGTAGCTACAACAATGGCTCAAACATAACAATCGTGAGGCTAGTACAAGACCAGGCAGGGCTCTGTTCTGTAGGACAGAGTCACTGGGTTGGAACCAACCATCTCACAACATGATGAATTATGATAAAGATCTGAAATCCAAGAGAATCTGCTCACAGGAGTCGGACACACCCTTGGTTAAGGAGACCTGGTTGCACGGTAGTTAGAGCTCAGCTTCTAACCAAAAGGTCAGCAGTTCTAATCCACCAACCCCTGGAGAAAGATAAGGCAGTCTGCCTACTCAAAGATTTGCGCCCCTGGAAACCCTTTGGGGCAGCGATGGGTTTTGGTGAGGTGGAGCACATGTGGGGAGGACCATGAATCAAAATCTCAGAAAACAGAGCGGAGGCCCAGGTCTCCAACAAGGATTGCACACAGTCCTGATACAGCTTTCCCATCAGGCCACTTTACAGTGATGGAATAATAAATGACCAAGGCAGCTGAAAGAATGTGCCAACATTATACCAAGCCACGTTATCATTTGATTATAAAGTTAACAAGCAAGCATCATCAGGCAATAAAGAGCACAAGGAATATTATCCCTATAAGCCTTCTTTGGAGGGAAAAAACAATGACGAAAAGCAGCCAATAAAACAAATAACTCTGACAATAAGGTAATGGTGAAAAAGGACTAGTAAATATTAAATACGTAGTTTAGTAGTTTGGGAAATTATGGCTTCCGAACTTGTAATAAGTAGGTGCCATTGAGCCGGTTCCAAATTGCAGGGACCCTGTGCACAACAGAATGAAACACTGCAGTCCTGCACCGTCCTCACAACAGTTCCAGTGCTGGAGCCCATTGGTGCAACCACTGTGTTAATCCATTTCCATAAGGGCCTTGCTCTTTCTCA
The DNA here is from genome assembly GCF_000313985.2 of Echinops telfairi. Classification (NCBI taxonomy): domain Eukaryota; kingdom Metazoa; phylum Chordata; class Mammalia; order Afrosoricida; family Tenrecidae; genus Echinops; species Echinops telfairi. The sequence continues at coordinate 10,769,624 of NW_022109491.1, forward strand.
CGGACGCTCTACCAAGCATCATGTCCTTTTCCCAGCATTGGTCTCTCCCGATACCATGTCCAAAACACATGTCAACCTCGATTCTGAAGAGAATTCTGGCTGTACTTTTCCCAAGATAGGTTTGTTTGCTCTCCTGGCCATCCATGGTACTTTCCATATTCTTTACTAGCATCAGAATTCAAACACCTCCATTCTTTGGGCTTTCTTTATACATTTTCCAACTTTCGCATGCATAGGAAGTGATTGCAAGTACCATGGCCTGGGTCAGGCCAGCCTTAGCCCTCAAACACGATCTCCTTGTTTCTGGACACAAGCTGTCTTGTGCAGGAGATTTGCCCAATGCTATACGTCATTGGATGTCTTCATTGTTGCTTCCATGAGCATTGAATGGGGATGTTGCTTGGGTGAAATGAAATCCTTGACATCAATCTTTTCTTTGTTTATCATGATGCTGTCGATTGGTTTGATTGTGAGGATTTTTGTTTTCTTTATCTTGAATTACAATTCACACTGAAGACATTGTAACCCTATGAAACTCAAAACTCACTGCCCTCGAGTTGATTCTGACGGATAGCAACCATGTCGGACAGAATCAGAGCTGCCGCCGTGGGTTTCTGAGTCTGTAAATCTTTACGTGAGCAGGAAGCCTGGTCTTTCTCCCTACAACTGTGTGAGAAGAGTAAACTGTTCCTTGGGGTTTCCAAGACTGCAAATCTTTATAAGAGAAGACAATCTCATTTTTCGTCCTTGATGGGTTTGAACCACCAACCTTGCAGTTAGCAGCCCAATGTTCGCCTCAATGTGCTACCAAGGTTCTTTATTTTGCCCATAGAATCCTTCAATATTTCAACTCCAGGCTCGATATGCTCCCTCAGTTCTTTGAGGGATAAAGAGGTATTCTTTCCCTTTGGTTTTCTAACTTGAGGACGTTTTTTGCACATTTCATTATGATACTTCATTTTCTCTTTTATTGCCCTTTGAAATCTTCTGTTCTGCTCTTGTACTTCATTTGTTTCATTCATTCTCTCTGTTGTGCATTCAAAAGAAGTTTCTGAGTAATTTTTGACGTTCATTTTGGTCTTTTCTTTCTTTCCTGTCTTTTTAATGACCTTTTGTCTTCTTCAAGTATGATGTCCACCCACAATTTTCATCTGATCTTCGGCCATTAGTATTCAATGTGTCAAATCTATTCTTGATATGGTCTCTAAGTCCAGGTGGTAGGTACTTGAATCCATAGATTCTACTTTGGTTTTTGTGGACATGTTTTAATTTTCTTCAGCTTCAACTTGAAGTTGCGTATGAGTAATTAATGGTCTGTTTGGCAGTTGGCCTCTGGCCTTGTTCTAATTAATAGAGCTTCTCCATCATCTCTGTACACAGATGTAGTTGATTTGATTTGTGTATTCCATTCAGGACATGTGTAATCACTTTTTAAGCTGTTGATAAAAGGTAATTTGAAGTGGTAGGTCATTGGGCTTATAAAATTTTATCATCAGCTCTTTAGAGTCATTTCTTCAGCAAGGACATATTTTGTAATGGCCAATCTTTCTTTGACTCCAACTCTGCAATCTCAATAGCCAGTAATTATCAATGCATCTTGATTGTATGCTTGATGAATTTCAAATTGCATAAACTGGTAAAAAGAAATCTTCAATTGAATCATCTTTTGTATTAGTGGTTGGTGTGTAAATTTGAACAATGTTCATAATGACTGGTCTTTCTTGTAGGCTTACACTAATTGCTCTATCATCGCCAGGGGAGTACTTCAAGATAGATCTTGAAATGTTATTTTTGACAATGAAGGCAACCCTGGTCCTCTTCAATCGGTCATTCCCGGAATAGTAGACTCTCTGACTGATGGTGTAGTAGGGAGCCCTGATGGCATAGCGACTATGTTTGGGGCTGCAAATACACGAGGTTGGCAGCTCAAAACAATCAGGTGCTCCATGGAAGAAGGACGGGGCTTTCTACACCCATAAACAGCTATAGTCTTGGACAAAGGGGAAGTTCTACCGTGCCCTATAGGGTCGATAGGAGTTGACATCAAGTCCATGGCAGTGAACATGGTTTGGTTTTTTTTGGTTTATGACTGTCTGTTCAAAATGGTCAATACCAGGCCATTTCAGCTCACTAGTGGTTACGTGTTGGGCTGCAATCTGCAAGGCAGGAAGTTCTAAACTAACAGCCAAACTGTGGGGAGAAAGACAGGGCTTTCTACTCCCATAAACAGTCTCAGAAACTCACAGGGGCAATTCTACCCTGTCCTAGAGGGTCGCTGTGAGTCTGCAGTGACTTGGTTTAGCTCTGCATATTTGGTTTAATTTTGAGTGCCTGGGATATAGACCTTCATTCCTCCCATTTAATTTTTAACAACTTCCACGTTTCCCAGATTCATACTTGGTTCATTCTACTTTCCAATTATCAGTAAACACTTTCAACTATTCTTATTTTGAATCATGCCACATCAGCACTGGAAGATGCCAAGAGCTGTTCTTCATGGATGTCATTAAAGTCAATTCTACTTTCATTAAGGTCAATTCTTCTTTGAGGAGGCAGCTCTTCTCCAAGCATATTTTGAGTGTCTTCCAACCTGAGAGGCTCAAGCTTCTGGGACAATGTTAGACAATGTTCCACTACAAGGTTTCTGCTGGCTTTTTTTTTTTTTTTCTTTCCCCAGAAGTGGATCTCTAAGTCGTTCTTCCCAGTCTGTCTTAGTCTGTAAGCGCTGCTGAACCCTGGCCACCATGGAGAACCCTGCTGGCATTTGCCATACTAATGACATACCTTCCAGCATCATAGCAACAACACAGCCCTCACAGGTTGACAAACTGACAGTAAGTAATAAATAGTAGTTATTGCATATTAGAATATGTCCAGTGTCAGAATGGGGAGACACCAAGTTATGAGCACTTATCTTTGATGGAAGAATATCTGCTTACAGAATTAACTTGTGCATTCATCATATTTATATAGGACATTATATTCTAACTTGTTCATTGCTTATGTTCCCTAGTAGGTTGCAAGCAACCTAAGAAAGAACCTTATTTTTTAAAAATCATTTTATTGGGGGCTTGTACAACTCTTATCACAATCCATCCATCCATCCATTGTGTCAAGCACATTTGTGCATTTGTTGCCATCATTGTTCTCAAAACATTTGCTTTCTGTTTGAGCCCTTGGTATCAGCTCCTCATTTTCCCCCTCCTTCCCCACTCCCTGTTCCCTCATGAACCCTTGATAATTTATAAATTATTATTTTGTCATGTCTTACACAGTCCGATGTCTCCCTTCACCCACTTTTCTGTTGTCCATCCCCCAGGGAGGAGGTAATATGTAGATCCTTGTAATCAGTGTAAGAACCTTATCTTATTCTCTACTCTCTGCGTGCCAAGCACATAGTAAACGTTCATTAAGTGGTTGGTAAATGGTTGTCATCTATCTTTTGGCCTGTCCATCTCCCGACTCAAATACAGCCTTAAAGAACGGTCATACTCCCCTAAAAGCAACAGTGTTTGGCCTTTAGCTTGGTTACCTTAATAAGATCATTAGTATGATTATTCTTGGGTTTCCCTAATTCTGGTACCTCTATTGGGAGGGCCATTTGCCCATTTGTGGAGAATGCATGTATAGGCTTTGAGGATGATACAGGTCCATCTGTTGCACATGGTGTGGCTTTAAGTCAGGCCCACTGGAGGGGTCTTAACATCAACAACAACATTTACAAAGAGAAGGACTAGATCCCAGAAGAACTGAGAAGGCTCGTAATAAAAAAGCCTACCTGATTTATATAGTGATGGTTGTGATTAATCGAGTGGGTTTACAATTGTGAGAGCCAATTCCATTCCCTGTGACAAATATGTTCTATAGATTAAATGAACAATACAACGTCTTACATGCTTCATGGTCGACAGTTACATTCTGGGAGATTTGTTTCTGACATTCAATGAATATTACTGGAAGAAATAACTCAAGAAGAAGAACCTATGCATGTATCTCCAAAAGCCTTTTGCCTCTTGTCAGTGAGAGTAATAGGGTACACAGTCTATTTAAATGTAAATTTAAATAAAACATTTTCTCCACTTCTCCGATCTCTTTGTTCCCCGTGAACTGGTTGTTGCGGGAATATATAATAGCATATATATACTATTCTCTTACAGACACAATGTACCTGAATGACCGAAAATTCACTCTTTCATCAAACAGTATGCTGTATGGTTGTGTGTTTAATTTAATGCAAGTCTAAATCAAGGAATCTGAGCCTTTCGATGATTTATTTCTACAGTCAGGGAGGAATGAATGCGCTCTAAAACCGGAGGAGAGATTTCACAGGAGCCCTTAGGGGCGCAGGGAAGGGCCCCGCCTAGCGCCCACCTTCAGCCGGAAACGCCGTTACTAAGCAACGCCTCGCGGGGCCCAACCGCCGCCGGGGCGAGACGTCCCCGCTCTCGTTACTAAGGAAACCGACGCCCCATCTTGGTCCTGCCGTAAACTCGCGCTGTCTCGCGACACTGCTGCGGCTGACGCTACGTGCGCGCCCTCTGCCCCCCATCTCCACTCTCCGCCCCGGCCGCCATTGCCTCGTGCTCGCGCCGGTCTGTTGGTGGCGCCTTTGTCCTACGGTGGGCAGGTGGGCTGAGGCGGAGGCGGCAGCGGCGGGCCTGAGGGGAAGGAGCAGCCGAGAGCCCGCCGCGCTGGTAGCGGTGAGTGCCGGGTCACGGTGGCCGTCCACCCAGGCGAGGGCCGGCGG
>NW_022109491.1:10774801-10782789 GCF_000313985.2 Echinops telfairi
GCGCAGCGGGCAAACTGAAAGCTGTCCCCTTCGCCGCCGCCGCCCCATGAACACATCCCCGAGGCGCCTCCTTGCCATGTAACACCCACTCCTTTTCGCACCGAACTTATCCGCGTCAGCCCGCACACAAACCCGCTGTCACTCCTGCCCCCCCACCCCAACCCTGCGCGACCACGGGCTGGGGCCTTTTCTTGTCTTGAAGGACGCGGTTCTCAGATTCACTCCTCCTGCGTGACCCCCCGTGCCGCTACCCACGAAATGTTTCTTCCCTTTGTGTCTGGAAAGTTTCCCTCTCCTCCCTCTTAAACGTATGTGATGAACGCGGAAACGTGGCTCCCAAACCGGATCGTGGAAAGCCAGTTATCTTTCTGGTGCTCATTAAAACCCTAGTCATAACGCCTATAAAAAAATCAACATCGCGTCCTTGTTCCTCCTGAAATGATTCTGCGTTCCGTACTTCAGGAGCCGCTGCCCTTGCCTCTGGGCACAGGATTGACCTCTGAGGCCCAGCCGGTCCGGGCAGTGAGTGCCCCGGGCACTTCAGGAATGGCATTGCCCTAAGCCTGTCTGGGTCGAACTTGTCATTGTTCACTTCTGGGGCACCAAGAGAACTGACCCCGAGGGCGCCTGCCACCCTGCCGCAGCTTGCTTGCCACCGGTGATGTGGTAGCTCCCTGCCGGCTCTCAAAATGCTGTTTCGACGAATGTTTTCGGCTTCGGACCACTCCAAGGCTAATATTGTCCAGACTGAGTATTTACTTGGTGTGGACGCTCTGAAACCTGCAAAGCCCATAGTCGACATTGTGGGTGCTGGAGTTGACTTGGTTAAATTAACTTCCATTTCTTCCTAAGTTCTGATTTTGCTTTTCTCTTAGCTCATCACTCTTTTGTGTCTCAGACCTTTGACACGGTCTCCTGACTTCAAGCATGGAGAAGAGACATAATGTGCTAGAGAAACCATGTACAGCGCTCTGGAATAGTCTAAGTGCAGGTTCGAAGACGACCAGTTCACTTACTGATACATTAATACCCTGTTCTGTTTATAGTCTGTTCATAAACTGTGTGTGTGAGAGAGCGCGCGCGAGTGTGCACAGATGCTGGCTGATTCCTTGAAAGAAACCAGGTCAGCTCAAGGGTTTTCCCTCAAATACTGTTTTGTTTTGCTTTTTAATTTAAAAACCTATTGTCTGAACACAGTATAGCATGTAAAAAGCCACTTAGATGATCTTCAATTTTTAATAAGCAGTGCTATATGAGGGTAAAAAAGAGAATTTTATTTTACTGAAGAGGCTATCAGAACTTCAACAAAAGGAGCCTCATCTACCTGTGCTCAAAAGCTAAGAACAGACGTTGTTGGAAAAGGCTTAAAAGTTTAGTAAGAGCATGATGCTTTGAAACTTCATTTTAAATAACCCTGGCAAGCATTCCATGTCTGTGGCCTGCAGATGGCAGTGCCTTTGGATGGCATGTTACTGCAGTGAAAATTACTGGGATTCAATTGTGCTCTTAAGAATGGGAAACCTTTGAAGGGAGTATGCCCAACTTGTTATGTACCTTTAGTTTACATCATAGAATCCCAAGCTTACTTGGCCTACTGTCTCCTTTTCAGGGGAAAGCCACCCTTCCCCCAGCAATGAAAAACTTTATACTTGAGCCCACAATACCAGGATAAAGTATAGGCATCTCTTTTTGCAGCCGCCCCCTTTCTTGGGCCAGTGTGGGGTGGAATATAGCCCACTTTGGGAAGCATTGGTTTGTATTGTTGCTTTGCTTTGGACTTCCCCACGTGAAGAATGGAATATCTATTTCCAAACTCAACATTACCAGTAGATTAATAACATATACAGCTAGTAGTGCATGTGGTTCACAAAACAGACTTACAAGTACCAACTCGTTCCTGCCAATTTTGTGAGGCAGTTAGGCTAGTACTTTTATTTAGTTATTTTGCCTTGGAGAAAGCAGGAGAATCTGAGAGGTTAGATTCTTGTCCAAGGTCACATATTTAATAGGAAAATAAAAGATATCAGAACAGTTTCATGGATTTAAGCAAAATTGGGCAATGTTGAGGTAAAGTGATGGCTTTACCCCAGAACTTAGAGACTTTACATGCTGGATATGATAACCATGTACAACGGAGCTGTCTGAAAGGTAGATTTGACATTCTCCCATGGAACACTTTGAGGTACTTGTGTTCCCCACAATGAACCACCTCTACTGTGCTGTTTGCTTTCTGGGCCTTGTGGTTTCCTATTGATTATGGTGTGCCTTTGAGACAAGTGTTTTTAAAGCTCAGTGTCAGCCTTTTTGGTGCCAAAGATTTGTCCTGTGAACAGCATACACATTTGTGTAAACTGCCTATTTACACAGGATTAGAATATCAAGAAATTAAAAGGATAGTGGCCAACAGAAAATTGCCCTCTGTGTTACCCTCACTAATGAGAGGCACTCATGAGAAAAACAGGGGGAAGCCACTGTGAAGCAGCAGCATATTATAGAAATATGAAGTATATTGACATCTAAATATATAATACCAGCATGCCTGCTGCTTTTAAATGGTGGTTTTATTGCCACCAGATATAAGTATTTATAGGAATGGTCATTTTCATTCTTTATGGGGTCACTAACAAAGATAATAGGTCTGTGGGGGGAGGTCAGATGCTTAATCCTCCCTGAAGGCAATCTGTGAGCCTGCTCCCTGCTGCTGGAGACAATGGATTACTTCTCCCTAAAGCTTACAACCATTGCTTTGTTCCTGGAGGTGGAGTTCACACCCTACTGATAATGGTTCATATAGAGATCCAGAAAACAGGTCAGGGTTAAACTGCCATCCTAATTCTAGGATCTGCACATCTTGTCACATGTATACCCCCAATCCCTCCTCTTCCTATTGGGTGTGTGTCCCTAGACCACCCCCTCTCATTGCTGCATAACCTATAGTACAGCCCCTTCCTGTGATGTATGTCTTTACCTGTAATTAGTGGGCTTGCACGCCCCCAAAAGGTATATAGGCCTGGGTCAGCAATGGAAAGCTTCTGTCTCGCTGGTCTCTCCCTCTCCCTCCTCCTCCTACCCCCGTCAGTCTCTCCTCTCTTCCCCCTCTCCTCTGTCCTCCTTCCCTTCCCCCTCTCTCCTCGTGGACCACCAAGTGGGGCTGAGGTGAGCATGCTACCATGGTAATGTGTCTGACTGCATTATTTTAATATCTCTTCTATCACTCATGCTCTCGATGACTTTAATATATATCTCAATTGTGCTTACTGAATCTGTGGGTAGTGGTGGGGGGCTGGGGCCCCCTCCAACTTTATACTATATAGATCAAGTAGACAAATTACTTTTAAGCAAAAAATTCCCCTCAGAGAATCAGGTCATATAATCATTGACCTATATATAAAACAGTTGGCAACTCTAGGCAGGGGTTAGGGTACCTCATATTGAACAAAAGCACCATTACAAAACAAAGAGCTTTAGATCTTTAAACCAAACTTAATTGCCATTGAGTCGATACTGGTTCATAGTGACCCTAAAGGACAGAAAAGGGGTTCCAACACTACTTTTCTGGGAGCAGATAGCCTTTCTGGGCTTGAACTGCCAACCTTCAGGTTAACATGCCATCTGTAAGTTATCTTGAGTAAGTTTTCTGGTTAAATGTGGAGTGATTAAATTACTGAAGATTAATTTGATAATGCAGATAGTAGAGAAGCTTTTGAAAATTCAAATTTATAAGTATTTTGGCCTTTGGGTGTACTTCATTGTGTAGTTAGAGATTGAGATCGTTATAATATTTTTTTTTAAATCCCCCCCCAAAGCGGTGTATTTAAATATTTTTACAAAACAACCTTATCACCTGTATGGCCAGAATAATACCAGGCCCGCTTCTAGCCGCAAGTGACCTTGAATCTCCCCCACCAGAGCGGAGCTGACCAGAGCTAGCTGAAACAACTAGCAGCAAGTGGCCTTGAATCTCCCACACACACCTGCGGAGCTGACTAGAGCTGGCTAATGGCCCACTTTATTCTCGGCCTGCCGCTCTGCACCCTTCAAGAGTACACCCGGAACCAGGAAGACACCTTATAGTCCCAAAACCCAGACATACCTGTCCATATATAAGCACCACCCCTGTAGCCTGGGGTGCAACTCCCCCAGCCTGGACACTGTGGACCGCCCAGGCTGGGTTTTCTCCCCAATAAAACCTGCTTGCTCTAATTTGACTGATTTGGTTTCTGGCGCCTTGCAACTACCTTACATCACCTTCAAAGTACTCCCCATTGCACCTGATACATTATTTGTCATATCTGTGATTCCATTCTTGGAAATATTTTTCAAACTCATCTGTTTAGATGGCTGACAGCACCTCCCTCGTTTTTTTCTTCATCTCTTGTATGTCATCAAATCACTGCCCTTTCATGTCCCTCTTCATTTGTGGAAACAAAAAGAAGTCGCATGGAGCTAAGTCATGTTAGTAAGGTGCAGGGGCATGTTGTTTTTTGCCAGAAACTGGTGCACTGAGATGGTTGCATGAACAGGTGTGTTGTCGTGGCAAAACCAGTCCTTCATCTGCCACATATCAGGCTTTTTTGTCACATACTTGTTACACAATCTTTTCAGAACCCCTAAATAGAAAGCTTGATTAACAGACTGGTCTGGTGGAATGAACTCCAAATGCACTACGAGTCGAAATTTCTGTCCTAGTCAATATTTTCATCTGTGAGGTTGACGGATGTCCAGAATGAGGCTTTTGATCGGTCAACATTTCGTCTTTTTTGAAACAAGAATACTACTCTTAGTTTTCCCATTACACTGTCCTTATAAACTGTTCAACAACACAACCGTTTCTACGGCATTTTTCCCCCAGCAGGAAACAAAATTTCACCACTATAAGCTGTTCTCTTAAATCAGCCATCACAAAAAAATAAGATTTGAGTGAAACTTATGAAAAAAATTCAGTTTGCACAGAGAACCTTCCCAGGCGACACCACTGGTTGTCCTGACTCAGAGTGAGGTGTTCAGTGCTCACCTAGTGGGAACAATGTGTACTAGGAAAGCTCTGCCCAATGCAATTCTGGTTGTTGTTTTGTTTTGTTTTGTTTGGGGTGGGGGGGGGGTAGGCCTCGTGTTTAAGATCAGAGGTAATAGAAAAAGTTTACTTTTGATTTTTCTTTAGAAATTGTCTTTGATGTCCAAAAGAGAAGCATGATTTATATACAATTTACAACTTATAAATGTACACCTAAAGTTAATGTAAGAAAGTTTATTAAGCCTAGACTCACTGCTATTAAGTCAGTTCCAGTGCATAGTGGCCCTTTAGACTTTCCAAGACTATAAATCTTTATGGAAGCAGACTGCCACATCTCCCACAGAGTAGGCGGTGGGTTCCAACTATTGTACCACTAGGACTCTCAAATGTACATCTACTCTTCACTTAGCAAGTATCCCCTTATCTGATATTTCATATTTACAATAAAAGTAGAAAAATGTACACCAACTTTTTCGTGCATTCAAAAACATCTGACAGTAACAAATGCCAGCCAAGAGTAATACTGGCTGGGGTGGCTAAGGTTATGTGTCATGTTGCCTGAGCTGTAGTTATCAATGATAAAACAGTTATGTACTAATGTAATCTGTCAGTTATGTGATGGTATAATCTTCCATTTCACAGAACAACCTGATCTTTGGAACTGGGCCATGTTAATAGTAGTTGGTACATAACTGAATATTTCCTAGACTAACTCAAATGTTCTTTGGGTTTTGACCAAAAAAAAAGTAGTAAGAGCAGTACAATGGAGTAAGCTCAGAGCTTTACATGGATTGAGTTAGTTTCCCAACAAAATTCTCATAGGACAGCCCTTTCTATACCACTGGGGAATAAGCAGACACTGTTGTGATGAGAAAAATTTATCAGTATACTTTCCTAACCTTTTTCACGCCAGTCATCTTACAATGTTCTTAAAACGTCTTCATAATAATCCCCTGGGATGAACCTGTGTCCTTTGCACAAAAATCTGTCAAGATGCCCTTTGGGGGGTCCCAAAAAACAATTGTCACACCCTTCTGAGCTAGCCTCTCGGCCTTGAATTTAATTGGTTCAGCAAATCCCCTTGGAGGCCTCTTTTCATTGGACCTTTGTTGTAAGGCATCCTGGTGAGACTAAGGTGCATTACTGAGAGAACTTGTCTGTTGCTATCCACTAATTCAGAAACATACTTAAACATGTTTATTCTGCATGAATGGGAACCCTAATAGCAATCGTACTCTTGTATATATCAGGATGTCTTAGACATACATATTTAGGATGAAATTTAATTTCTAAATCGGCCACAGTAATAGATTGACAATAGCAGGCAGGTCATAAGTGTAGATAAGATTGAAAAGAAATGATACCCCTCCTAGCTAGGATGGAGCAAGACACCCCAGATTACTAATTGACAACTCTTATATGTGGCTGGATTTGCATTAATGGTTGGTTTTAAGCAAATCCTTAATGATCATTGAACGAGGGGTGTTGAGAATAGTTTAGACTATGTGGGCTTTTCCTGTTTAAATTTTGTCAATTTACACCAGTGGGTGTGTTCACCTTGAGAACAAAGAAAGCAGACCTATCAAGACTCCATGATCTGTATCAACCTTAGTTTGGTGGCTCCAATCTGTTTTTAGTGGTATGGATGTAAAATGTGTATGACCATTTTTCTCCTTTTTATTTAAACTTGAAAGTAAAATTCCTTGAAGAAGCTGGAGGTCTAGCATAACAATACTGACAGTTTGTAGAAGTTAAATGTTGGCAATGTGGTTAGTTACTTGCATTTTCAGTATGCTTTTTAAATGGTCAGGTAAAATTGTAAAGTGGCAGGCACCACACTCTTCTGTGGAGTGGTTGGCGCACCGCCCTCATAATTAGATGTGGTGATTATTCATTCTAGATCTCTGGAAACTCTTGGATTCTACTTCCTTTGGAAATATCAGTGTGGTTTTGCCTTCTGTACTATGACCATGATTATACTTTTCTAGATCTTAACCCTGGTCATGACATTAAGGTTTGTGGGTTATTTCTCCTTAAATGTGAAGGTTTGGGGAGATTTGCAAATGGAGGAGTTAACTATATATTATGATATGTAAACTAAAGGAATACATTTAAAAGTGGCAGTTCTCAAACTCCTACCCAAAGTCCTTGGAGAAACTTGTTAAAATACAGGTTCCTAGTAACCTTGGCTTCCAAAAGTTTGGGGCTGGGCCTAGGGATTCTGATATTTAACTATATCTTCCCAGGTGATGCTAATATATCTTTATTTAAGAAATGTTACATAAAGAATGGGCTTTTATTTATATACACACACATAGGAACAAAAGTGAGGAACAGTGAACTAATAGATGGCTATTAATTATTGATTTTCCTGGGCATCACTCATTTTATATTCCTTTATTGAAGTTAGAATGACCTTTTTAAATAATCTCCCAACTCTTCCTTTCAGAGGCAAGTCATTGATCTGTGAAGAACATTACTGTGGTGGATAATATTTTAAAACTTCGATAATTTGGCTTCACTGAGATTCTGTGAGTTTAATTCATAACAGACCCTCCTGCCACCAGTTTCTCGCATGTCTGAAGCAGGGATCTATCTGTCTTTTGCTGTCTTGATGTAGTCTGACTCTGCTTTCATCAGTCTTTTTACTCTCCTTTCTTCCACTATCCCTTGTTCCTACAGGGAACTTCCTATTATATTTCTAAATTACTATGTCCTTCACACCGTTTCTTTGCTTTTACTTTCACAGGACTGGGCTGCTTTCTGGTAAGTTTCTACTCATCCTTCAGGGCCCAGTTTAAATAGGACTTACAGTCCTCCTGTCTCCCCACCACCACCCTGTTCTTCCCAGTCTCCTCCCTGGCCCGCCCACATACACTAAGTTAATTTATTCCTACTACCAGTTGTCATCAGTCAGATCTGACTTATGACCACCCCAGGTGTGTCAGCAGAACTGTGCTTCTTGGGGTTTTTG
>NW_022109491.1:10783876-10823068 GCF_000313985.2 Echinops telfairi
GGAGCCACAACCACTGGAGTTTGAGGGGATAGGGACCGTAGCGGTGTTTGAGTAAAGAAATTTGACCCTAGTGGGTGTCTGTGGGACGCTTAGACAGTGAAGCCTAGTGATCTGTGTCTATCTTATACTAGACATTGTCCAGATTCGGGCAACATTTGATGAGGGAGTATCTTCCCCTTCCTGTTGGAGGGAGCAGGGAGCATGGTGCTTGGGTGTTAGTCCTGGTTCCAAATCCCGTGGCTGCAGGTAAATCACCTAATTTACTCAGTGCCTGGAGTAATACAAGGAAGTGTGACCCTAAAAATAAGAAAACTATGAGGCAAAGTGGCCTTAAAGCATTGATTGAGAGACAGTGAGAATAGCATTCCCTTAGCTGTAGCCTGTCACAGTGCAGTGTTGAAGTGGGGAATGATAGGGCGCCTCCCTCTGGTATGGGGGTGTACCATGTTGATTCTGTGTGTCTGTCGATGGGGTTTCTAGGTGTCAGCGCTGATGTCACATAATGCGAACTCAGACATTCCTGAGTGCTTTGTTTTGCTTCAGTTATTCATTGTCGGTGGTTTAAATTGTACAGGCCTCTGGATTCCTTCTATAGCCTGGTAGTGGTGCTGTCACTGAACATTGTGGTTCATCATACGGCCTTAGTCCTGGTTGCTTTTTATTGCTAAGCCTGTGAAGCATAAAAATTGCATCTAAGGTGAAAAGAGAGTGGTTTTATGATAGTACAATTAAGAACTTGGGAGGGCAAAGCAGTTCTTGTTACTATGAAAGAAATATGCAGTTTTATTTATAGCAGTATCGAAAGACCCTTGTGTGAACCATGTCTGGCATATTAGTCTAAAACTATAAATGTAAGTATTGTGCTTTGCTTTAGGGGTTCTGTACCCCATTCCTTTGTGGTTTAAAATAACTCTGTCATTTCCTGGATAACATCATGTTTATGCAATTATTTTCCGAGTTTTCCCTTTATAAAAAGGAAGTAATGTTTTCCTTGTCTAAAAGTCCATAACTGGGAAGTGCTTTTAACTCTTTTTTCAGAAAGTCACTTGGAAATGACAGTACACTCCATTGTAATTATGACAGTTCTGAATGGCAATCACGTTTCTTAGATATTTAACAAAGCATAGAAGTGTTTCCCTCATGCTGAGGGAAGACACATTAAAAGATGGACCATGAGTCTTAGGTGCATTGGCTAAAAAACTACACCCACTGCTGTCGAGTCAATTCCAATTTATCTGTCACAGAGAAGAACTCATACAGTTTCCAAGGCGGTGAATCTTTACAGAAGCAGACTGCCTCATCTTCCTCCTGGGGCGCCTCTGAAGAGTTGGAATCACTGGCCTTGTAGTTAGCAGCCCAGCACTGAACCTGCTGCCCCACTAGGGCTCCTTGAATAAACTAGAACCCAAAGTCCTGCTGCTGCCCAGTCAGCTCTGATACAGGGCTCCTGAAGTTTTTCTAAGTCTATTGGAGCAAACAGCCTCCTTATTTTCTCCCAGTGAGTAACTGGGTTTACCCAACAGCTCCACCAGAGCTCCTTCAATAAAATAAACCCACACTAAACACTGCTATGGAGGCACTTAGTGACCCTATAGGATGGCCTAGACCGCCCCTGTGGGTTTCTGAAGTTGTAAATCTACAGAAGTAGAAAGTCTCGTCTTCTCTCCTGCAGAGTGGCCGGTGGTTTTGAACTGGCCTAGCGCATTAGCAGCCCAACACGGAAGCCACTCCACCACCAGAGAGAAAGTAGAATAGGAGGGGAATGCTTGTTTTCTTGATGGAGCAGGTCTTTCTCTGCCCGTGGAGGACTACCACATTGCCACTGCCCTCTTGACGGCAAATGCTTCCCCGATCATAGAGCTCTGTCTAAACAGATCCCCAAACTAAACACTCCTCTTCCCTACCCCCACTCCACTTTGCATTAACATTTTTATTTACTTGTTACAGTTATATGTTTCTGTATTGATATAGAAGAAAATTATCTGACTAATCCATGTAATCCAAAACCCTTTTACCTATCCCAGTGTTTGCATTTTTAAGGAAAAAAATACTCTATGAACCTTGAATTGATGGCTTTTCAAATTGTGTGACAAAGAATTAGAATGGGGCAAATTTTTTATCAGCTCCTTAAATCTTTGCTATATAGTGACTAGCCTCGCCCCCTAAAGTTATTTTTACTTTTGGTAGCTTCTCTGTGATTCCCATGTTTCTGAACTCATAACGTTCTTCAAAAGCTCAGTGAGCACCAGTGGACAGAGTTCTTTGTGTGGAGATTGGTGGTAATGGTGGTGGCTTTGTTTTCACTGTTCTTAATGGAAATGCCTTGTAACCTTCCCTTAGCCTTATCCCTCTAAACACGTCCAGATTCTCCATTCACTGCTCAAGATGAACATTTAAGGAACTCTTAACTACGCAGACACTTGACAAGCCGCAGTAAAAGGTTGCTGACCCCTAGAATTAAGAAAAGAATTCACAGCTCTCCTCTTTGCAGAAGGAACAAATAGTAAACTTCACCATCCAAATATGATTGCTTCAGATGCGAGGACAATGAAAGTATATATTGAGAGGCAACGCATAATAATAATGATTTACATATAAAGTTTTTGTTTTTTAACCTTTCACTTAATTGCAAAAATGTTTCTCCATCCTCAAAATATTACATTCCAATTGGAACCAGTTTTGTTTCAAAAGGTTATAAATACATGACTATTTTGATCTTATACAAGGGGGGCTTTAAAAGTTCATGGAAATTGCTAATGAAATTATCCTGAAATTTTCCCTCAAACCTTTTGAAAATCCCACATCGGTATTCCAGAGAACTGGATGGAGTTACACAAGGTAATGATCCTTTCAATATGTTGGGAACAAAGTACAGCTTTAATAAAAATGTACCAGTGCACCATATGCCCTGTACTTTAACCAGAATGTTTGCCAGGCCAACTCTATGTTTAAGTGATTTTTCTCTATTCTTAAGACAATGAAAGTGGTACAAAGTAAGCAGACTAGATCAGTAGGCCCTTCTAACCTGCACTGTATTTTCTTCTCAGTTATGTATAAAAGAGCCAGGTTTTCCCTTTAAGGCTGCCATTTCATAATGTGTTAATTCTGACATCTGTGAACTTCAGAAGTTGTAAATTCTGAAAGTACCACTTACATCGCCAAAGTCCTGTCCTATACAGAAAATATTTTCTGGCATCTTAAAATCGAGGAATTATAGCCAGTGAGCCCCCTAACGAGGCATTTGTTGACCTGTCTTACAAGGTTGCTCTGAGTCAGAATCAAGTCACAACAATGGGTTTAGCTAGTGTCTACTTAACTGAAAAGATAAGAGGCAGTTGAGGTAGAATATGCTTCTCTATTTACATTTATGTTCTCAAGTTTCTTGAGAATCATTTAAAATATAATAGACTTCGATTTTAAATAGAATTAAAGGTTATTCTCACTTAAGCAGAAGCTCAAGAGTACAAAAGTCAGCACATAGCAGGTAAAGCCTATATCAGACCTTGTCTGCCTTTCTTGTTATTTTTGTGATAGGAATCTGATTGGGAATTTCAGAAATACACAATTATTATTTTAGAGCACTCTAAATGTTTAATGACATTTGTGTCATTAGATTCATTATTAACCGCTTAATAGAGAACACTGGTAACAAAACTAGACTGGTGGGAAGCAGCTGTATTTCATTTAACAAATATAAACTTTTTAATATGGCTATTTGTCTTTAAGTCATACCAAAATGATCAGGTATTACTTTGGACATAGATTTGGGACATAACTCCAGATATTTCTTCAGTTCTTATGTATAGTGTTATATTAGTCCAGGTTTTACAAAGCCGGTTTCTTTTGATTTGAGTAAACCAGGCTTTAGTTTCACAAATAGGCTTTCCCATGCAGCTTGTGCTTCCACTCATTTTCCCTTATCTACGTGTATACGCCAGGCTTCTCTACAGTCGAACTTGTCAGGAATGTTTCATTACCTGCCTCTGATATACCAGTGTCAATTCTGGTTTTGTTAGGGCTCTGGATGTTAACAGGTCGTGTTCTTGTTTCTTCAAAATAATCACCAATCATTTCTTTTCTGCATCTTATTCCAGAAGATTCTAATAGAATGCAATGCAAGGTACACCAAAAGGAGACTGCTTCATGGACATCGGAAGCTTAAGACAAAAGATTCTGGTTCATCATTCCTTCTTTGTAACAGAAAATAGCATTGAATGCCTTTGCACTTTGAAAACCAAAAAAAATCCTCTTATCTTTCCCACTCTCCCCCTAAAAAGATCAGTACCGCTAGCTCTCCGGGAGTTTAAAAAACAACCTTTGTTTATTTGGGAGGGGAAAGGTGTTAGGTTCGGGGTTGACATAAATGCCAAAACATTGAAATAATCAGTTGTACACAAATTATGTGTTAGCTGGAAACCCAAGGGGCATTCCTTATCAAGCCATGACAATGTACTGCCCTAACTTAATAATAAACATTGCCCAAGTGACAGTGTGTCTCTGCTGAATGGATTTTCTTACACCATCTGGTTGTCATTGTAATTTTTGTTGTTACTTTCATTTGAAATGTGCTGATGATCTTGTTTTTATTCCGTAGCATTGAACAGATGGGTTGATTATTCTTTTCAGATATTAATAAGGCAGCGGAAAGAAGAAATATGAATACGGCTCCATCAAGACCCAGTCCCACACGAAGGTAAAGTACCCTGCAGCAGTGAGTTACCTTGGGAGAGTTGGGCTCTGGGGAGTTAAGCCCAACTTCGTACATCTTTTCTTCCCCCAACAAACCAGAAACGCTCAAGCAAACATAAGAACCTGAACCCTGTGTGAAGGAAGGGCCTTGCGACTTTCTTTAAACTTACACCAGGAGATGATGCAGAGGACGCTTGGTGTTTCGGTGGCCAAACCAGCAAGTGCAGCTTGCAACATGCATTGCGGGCAATTTGAAGAGGATAGACCTCTGTCCCCAGCTGCCTGTCCACGGGAGCCTCCGCGCCAGGAGGAGTGCCCCGGGGTGATTGGTGTGTGCCACGCTGAGGGCACCGGGCAGGAGAGATTCAACTCTTCATTCCAAATGGCTGCTGGTCCAGATGTTACCCCGGGTGTCCAGAAGTGCTGCTTGAGAGAAGGCTGCTGTCTGTACCTGTGCTATAGATAACCTGTTTGCTTGCATGCGTGGGTTACCTATTTGAAGGGAAACAAAAAGGGGGGGGGGGGCAAAATTACTTCACCTTTCAGAAGACTGCCTTTTCATTAGCTTTCCTGGAAATAGAGGACACAGTCCCGATGTATCCTTCCTCCCGGTTTTTACAAAAGAAAAAGTCCTGATGTGGACCCTGGAGACATGCATTACGTTGGCCTCTTCTCACAAAGAAGATCCTTACTAATATTTCCATTGACATCAAAGATGAGTATATTGTCTTGACCTGTGACAGCACAAGTGGATGCAGTGTGTGCAGTTTTGAGTGGATTACAGGCAGATATATTTCATATCTTTGTCTTTTCTGATGCCTAATGGGTACTCACTGTGGATTTTGCCTTTGCCCCTAAGTGACAGTGACAGATTTCTATAATAAACTATATACCACTACAGTGGATTGGGATACGTGAACCCTACTTTGTACTGGTAGCTCCCTAGGTCTTTAGATGTCTCTATTAGAAGCAGCTTAAGTGCCGAGCACTTACATGTGGCAAACACTTGTCCCATTTTTAGACAGAAAAACTTGTACTTTCTTTTTAACCGACTTATAAGAAAGAATGATTTTTGTGGACCCTGGAGACATGCCTTAAGTTCATTATGTGGTGTGTGCACCCCTACTTGAATATGAAAGGTGGGTCTCCTCTAGCTACCAAGATAACGGTATTTTATGTATTCTAACACCATAAGAAATGCCTGCCGCTTGCAGGTAAATACTATGTTGGTGGGTGAGTCCTACAAGACAAACGAATCCTGCAGTTCCATTTAATGTCTACTTCCATTCGTTTGCATACAGCCACACTGCAGACATTGGGCAGTACTATCTGTTGCGCCCTGTTGCCCCAATCAGTGTAGTCATAGAAGGCTAAGAGTTTGCATTTAGTAGCAATATGGGGTTTCCCCTAGAAACTGGTGACTAAAAATGGTGTGAACGGAGATACAATTTCCAAGTTGCGCTAATGTGTGCTCTGTAGGGTACTAGATTAGGTTACCAGAGGAGAGTGGAATTTGTAACTGATGACCCTGGCTCCACCAGTAAAATCCTCCTCTATTGCCCTCATGATGTTTGTGATCTCTGTCTGGATAATGTCTTCAGGTGTCTGCAGGCAAATAGACCAGGCATGTTGTAGAATAGATTATTTTCTCCTGTCTCTATAAATTGAGAAGGATAATTTATCTCATCTTATTAGACGTATTTGCCCAAGTGCTTTTAATATTTCTAATTGATTATAGATATGCAGCAAACCTTGGCAGTGTTGTCAGAAATAACTAACTCTGGTTGAAATCCTATATAGCCATTGCCAAGTGTTAAATGTAGAAGATTGATTTCACCACAACCTAAAATGCAACTCTGTAATTTCATCTGTAAGAGAAGAAATAGTTGTATGCATTTTTATTTTATTTTGATAAATAGTAAAAACAAACAGAGTCTACATTGGAAAGAACCTTTTAAAATGAGCTAGTCTTCCTTACCCAGGTAGATAGAAGGGCTAGGAAGATAAATATGCAAGTCACCTTTATATTCTTTTTTAAATGGCCCCTTCCTCAGAAATAAATTTAAAAATGAGGTAGTTTGGGGTTATAAGTGGAGCGGTGGCATCCTGCTTTATTTACCATCAGCAGGAGGGATAGTGAGGCGAAGTCACACATTCCATTAAGAACCCATTTCCCTCTCCGTGGCCTGTTCCTAACGGAGCTCCTCAGCATGCCACTTCACGTGAGCTTCCAGATCATCTGTGTCTGCTTCAGTGAAGAAGGAGGTTCATATATTGTAAAATCTGTTCTGAGCCTCATCTGAAATCTGAACAGTCTTTTTTACTTTAAAAAAAAAAAAAAGATAAAGCCTGGCAAATTAAATATTATATTCAAAGTAGAATGCTTCCATTTTTGTCACTGACCTGATCATTCATTATTTCTTAAAGTGTATCAATAGCCGTGGAATAAAATGCTGTAGGAAGGCTAGGTGATTATCCTGGTAGAGACGACTCCTTTCTTTGAGGGTGAATGTTAGATAGCATTCCCGCTTTGGCTCCACCTTCCATTCCAGGCCTTGAGCTAATTCCAGATGTGCCAGTGTGGTGGTAGCCAAGCTGCCTTCATTGGGCAGCCTCAATAATTTGATGTTCCCAATGTTTGGGATCCATTGTTCACTAGGAAAAAATACTTTGCCAATAGCAGATATTTCCCTTAAGACGTGCCTTTAACATCTTCAGTGTTGTCTACTTTTAATTTAAAAAAACAACGTTTTAGGTGTGCAAGCAATGCCTTTGTAACACCTTGCCTTGCTGGACTTTACCCTTGAGTGTCAAAGCACCTGCATGTCTTTTGTGAGTTTTCACCGGATTATCACCTCTTCAAATGTCTCGTAAGCCTATTTCTGCTGGCTGTGCTCTCGGTTCAGTAATGTGCCTCCCTAATGACTCTGCTGTCAACTTGTGATTCAGACAGGACCGGCCCAGCCAAGCACAGAGCTCTGCATCAGGGATCCCTGCCCTGCATCAGATTTCGGCCTGGATTCTTATCATTTAACCCTGAGAAACGTCATTGGGACTCCATTGAGCACGCTGCATTGTTACCATGTTTCATCAGAGATCGGATCATGACTGGTTATACATCAAATGTCGCCACTTTCCATCTTGAGCAATGCAGGTCTTGGGACATACCCCTACAAAGACGTGGCCTCCAAATTTTAGTAATATTTGCTGCATCTTTCCATGTGACCTAAAGGAATGCACATAGAATGGATTCACCTACATCTAATGCGCCGCCAATGGTTCTGAGCATTGGGGGGGTGGGGGTGTTGCTTTGGTGAAAATCGATGGGGATTGGCTCAAAGTGGGGGGGGGCTGTCGACATGTTTTCTATAGACTGACAGATGATTTATACTTAGAAGTCATGGGGCCTTGATTCCTTTGGTAACTGCTTATTCCTTGGGCATGAGACAGCCCTAACTCTAGGTGAGCCTCGCAACTAAAGATACCAGGCTGGATTGGCTCAGAAAGTGCCACCTCTACCAGCAAGATAATCACATTTGTGCTTGAGAGCTTGCTTCTCGAGGAGTGATGCCTTGCTGGACCTATGTCCAACCTACTTCTAACGGCAAAACTATGCACTCGTCTGTTTCTGGCGGTAGTACAGAGCCCTCCGCCAGAGCGCAACGCCGCTCAGCAACCAGCTATTCAAATTGTGAACAGACTCTGAGCAGCTGGTGGAGACATTTTTCAAAGGCAAAAAAGTCTGGATCTCAAGGGAAATGGTCTGGTGGACAGGAAGGAAGAAGACGCTGGCCTCTGCAGAAAGAAAGACAAGGAAGGCCTGTGGAGCCTGGACAGAGCAGCAGCCCCAGCTCCTGGGATTCCAGTCTGCTCTGAGAGAAGCCCAGAGTCCATCAGAGCTCTCCAGAGTGACCACCTGTCAGTTTTACTCTGTGGCCTCACAAAGGCCCTCTTCCTGATAGCCCCAAGAAGGAAGCACTTCATTTACCATCACAGCTATGGTTTTCCCCTTTGCCCATCTCCCTAACACCTTTCAGATGTTTCCAGGTGATATAATGACTTCTCAAGGCAGAACATTTGATTTGCTGTTCTCTTACACACTCACACACACACACACACACTCCCTCACAGACACACCACCTGAATAGCTGAGGAATTTACAGCAAATTATTAGTTATGTTTGCCATCGGTCTGTGGGTTTTCATACTGAAATTTATTTCACTATAGGCCATGCCTGGATTGTGAATATTTGACTTTACAAATCGTCCTTGCCTTTTTGTGTTATGTAAATTTGCCCTAGCTTTTGAAAGATTGAACAAGCCCCTACTTGAAAAAATCTTTGGTTCAGTCACCTTCATTTGCTGCGCATGCAACTTTGAAATCATTGAGAGGGCTTTGAACCTTTTCGTACACTGAAGGAAATTTAAATATGAATCATGTACCTGTTCGGCTTACCTATAAATATTCAACCAAAAGACACACTCAGATCTCATTTGTAACCTGGGGACTGCGGTATTCCATTTCTGTTTAGCCTCGAGTGATCTAGTACCTAAGGTAATTGCTGTATCTGGTCTTAAATGGTACACGTCTGTGAACCTTAAGATCCAGGAACCTGCTTCTACCCACCCACACGTACACACTTGTTATCTGAGGCCTTTTTGTCTGTTTGGCACTCTGCGTTTTGCACAGCCCACTACCCTCTACCCTTTTGTTAGCTGGGTTCTTATTTTGAGAAAGATGTTGGGCCAGCAGCAGGAGCGCATCTGTTCTGGGGGAGTCTTTATTTGGGTCTTCAGGTGACCCTAAGGGGTTTTTTGTTTTGTTTTTGTCTCCAGACAAGCAGTAGTCTGCCGTACTGTTCATCTTCAGGAGAAAGGACACAGGCTTTACCTTCCCTTTCAGAGAATTCTTTGCCCCTTTGGTTCTTTCCTTCGGCATTTGTACAGAAGGGATTAGGATGGGGGCGGGGTGTAAATCGTGTTTCCCTGAGACTGGATTATTTCTTGGAGCAGGTCTACCAGTTCCAAAGTGGAGTATGAGCCCAGGCTTTGGGAATCTAGGGCTGTAGTTGGCCTCAAGGGATGGACTCTGACAGGTAAGGGAGGGTTTCTAGTGGCTTCAAAGAAGAGAACCAAACATGACATCATCACGGCTGTAAACACCATGCTCTGGTTGTGGGGAGGGGATGTGGGAGTGGGGGGTTGTTACCTGCTTCCTTACTCTATCAGGCCAGAGCTTTGTGTGTGGTCCCTGGTCTGTCAAGGTGATGATCTCTGATTGCTGAGTGCATGAAATCAAGACTCCACTTCCAACCACTTCTAAATGCTCCCCAAAGGCAGCTTTATCCACTGATCTTTAATAATCCAAAGTACTTTTCATTGTCCCTTCCTTCGAATCCTAAGTGTTTGCCCACATGCACTACAGCAGCTCTCGTATGTGTTCAGAGGGCTATGTGACATCATGGGAGAAGTTCCAAGTAAAACAAAACTCATCGTCCATCTACCCTGTAATAAGAAAAATTTAGTTGTTAGCTGTCATCTAAATTCCCTAGTTTTCCATAGATTTGTTTGTTTCTATAAATGAGGAAGGCTAGTGAGCCTTAAAATACACAACCAAGGCTTTTCATAGAAACAAAATTGACATTTAAGTTGCATTTGCTGTGTCTATGTAGATAAGTGAAATACTGGTTCCCTACCCAACTGATGACATCATTTGGGGTAGCCAGTATGTGAGATCAGGTCAATGAAAAAGGACTAAGCAAAACATGCCTGTTCTTGAGAGGCTTAGTATAGTTGAATAATTTCAGTTCGCTGTTACTGACCTCTCCATGCTGTGTCCCAGGCAGACATGTAAGCCAATGATTAACAGTTATGGGTGCTCATAGAAGGAGTGCAGTAGCAGCATTCCAAAGGTTTGATGGAAGCCTCATGATCTCTGCGAATGGGAGAGGAGCCATTCTGAAAAGGAAAGTAAGAATGGTGGTCATCGGTGTCACTGAATTGTCATTCGAGAAGTGGTTGCCTTGGTGTGTGTTTAGCTGTCTTGTTTCTGCAGCGGTGGAAAAATGATGCATGACTTTTTATATACTAGTGTGAATATGCTGTGCTGCACTCAAGGTAATGGAAATACTGAAAGAGATGTGCGGGAAGGAGATTAAAGACATGGAACGTGAATTTGCCTGGAATTGATGATAACCAGATTAGTACAGGAGAGAAACCATCTAAACAAAATTATGAGAGATAGGTTCTATTAGTTCAGTTGTCAGAAGGTTGTACTGAGTAATGTTAGCTGCCATCAAGTTGGCCCTCCACCGAAGGTGGTCCCATATGCAATGGAACCCTGCTGCCCAGTCCAGCATCCTCCTCACAGCCGGTTGCAGATTAGAACATTTTCATCCATGGGCTTTTTGTTGGCTGGTTTTAGAGATTGCCATGCCTTTCTTCTTCGTCTATCTTGGGCATGAAGCTGTGTAATGAACGTGCACAACTTGAATTATGGAGAGAGAATAGTTGAGGAGTCAGGCTTGATTAAGGAAGGGTGGCTAATCTGGTGTTTATGTGTTGAGTGAATTGAAATATAGGAGATTGGTACACTTGTGTTAAGTACTAGCATAGAAATAAGGGCTTAGATTGGGTTCAATGAATCCAGTGGGACTGGACCAAAAAAAGTGAACAGGATTTAGTTAATTTATGGAAAGAGAAAAGGAAGCATCAGATTTCACTTTCAAGAGCTTACACAACTTGACAAGATGATTTTAGGCTGAAGTGAAGTCAGAGAAGGGGCTGCAGGTTGGAGAAGGCGTGTGGCTCTAGAACTGTGAGGAATAAGTGTCTCGTGGGGTGGATATGACTCAGTGGAGGGTATTGAGTCAGAGGCTTCTGTATCAACGATCAGGTTGGAGAGATTCATTAGCTGTGATGGAAAAAGCACAGAGCCGAGTGTTCTTAATTCTTTTCTGTATGGGTGTATCATGTGCTGCTTCCCCCCTTGAATTGAATTACCTTGCTAGAGATTGTGAATTACTGTTTTCTATATTTCATGAACAGCGCCTTTGATCACTGTTACTTTGTATGAGACTACCATTTGCTCATTTTTCTAAGAGTCTTGTCCCTTAATTGCAACCTCTCAACATCTGTCCTTTTTTAAATCTCTTCAGATTACTGGGAGAAGATCTGTTCTGGATACTTTTCACTTTGAAAACGTGCTGCGATAGGGTGATAGGAAGGCATGCTGGACTTGCCCCAACAGCCTGAGGAAGACTTGAGAGTTAGAACCTGCTGGCTCTGATCGTCACCCTAGAGCACTGTCCTTCAGGGTTGAGCCAGTTCTCCCTGTCGGCCGGCCATGCTTTCAGGAGAAGGGTGCTTGGTGGCTTTGATCGTCACCCTAGAGCACTGTCCTTCAGGGTTGAGCCAGTTCTCCCTGTCGGCCGGCCATGCTTTCAGGAGAAGGGTGCTTGGTGGGTGGGAACTTCCTCCTGCAGAGTGGCGAGTGGTCTGCCCTTCCCTTTGTTTGTCTCAGTCTCTTGTTGCTCCTGCCCACAGGGATCCATATGGCTTTGGAGACAGTCGTGATACGAGACATGATACAAGACACGATCGCTCCCCAATTCGGGGAAGTCCAAGGAGGGAGCCCAGGAATGGCCGGGATGCTCGGGATCACCGAGACCCGCGGGACCACAGAGATAACAGAGACCTGCGGGACCGGGACCACAGAGACAGCCGAAGCATGCGTGATGCCCGGGACATGAGAGATCCTAGAGATTTCCGTGACCTAAGAGACTCTAGGGATTACCGAGACCACCGGGAGCCTGTGTATGACAGATACAGGGATATGAGAGACCCTCGAGAGCCCGTGTACAGGTACGAACACAGCCCTTCCCACAAGGGCATTCTGCTGAACTTGTGAACTAGCCCAAAATTCTGTAAGGGTGGGCTTTGAAATGTACATGCTGAGCAAATTAGTCTCAGAAGGACAAAGACTTAAATCACATGAAATAGAATACAGACGCCAAAGATGGTTAGAGGTTAGCGGGACCAGGAGGCAGGGCAAGGGGAGAGTTTTTGCTAAGGAGAACACTAAGTTATGTTATAGTGGTAGAATGAATTCGGGGGAAATAGTGAGAATTGGGTGCACATCTTGAAAAATGTAGTCAGTATCACTGAAAATGATGGATGGTGTGTGTCATGTTAATGTGTGTTTTTACCACACGTTTTTTAAAAGGAATCTATCAGGGCATTGGCTCTCAGCCCTACAATCAGTCATTTTGCATCGACTGTGCCAGGCACTGTTAAGTCACCTTTTAGGTACATCACTTCTCTCCATCTTGCCAGTCATTGTGTGAGTCAGGGTAACTCAGGTGCCACCTCAGAGCTGTTAAGCCATGAATCACAGGTGTTTCCTTGGATTGGTGGTGATTTGATTCTCCCAATTCAATTTGATCCCAAATTCGAAGAAGTCTACTATGCTTGCTTCCTCAGAGGGTGCCAGTGTGGAAGAATTCTCTACATCTGATTTTTGCAGGCTAGGACAGAGTTTTTACTTGGTGCAAATCCCCCTTGCCTTTCAGAAGAGAAGGCTCTTATGACCGCTACATGCGATTAGATGACTTTGGCAGGAGGAAGGACGACTCTTACTCTGACCCGTACAGAGATAACTTTGATGGGCGGGGCCCTCCAGGCCCAGACAGCCAATCTCGTGCAAAAGGTAAAGCAACAGAAAAAAATCTCTTCTTATGACTATTAATCTATTCTTAGAAACTTTTATGAAAGAAAAGAAAAACTAGTTAAGTAGTAACCCTGCATAGAAAAGAACTAATAACTTGACGAGGCAATTCACACACAGCCTGTAAATGTGTACATAAGATTTGACTTGAATTCTCCCCCACCCCCAATGTGGATTAGTACCATCGTCCAGTTTAGTCATCCCAACAAGGAAAAAAATATATAGATAGATAGATAGATATGTGAAATTTCAGCAGATAGTTTTCATTTCTGATCAAATCATGATGTTTCAGGACGTCTTTGAATTTGTTGTAAAACTTTGCTCCCTGACTTACTGCTTGCTTTTTTTTTGTTAAGTCAGCAAACTACAAACACCTGTCAGTAAAACTTAAAAAAACAGCTGTCCTATAAAATGCAGATTAGAATGATTAACAGAATGGCATCTTTTTACCTGTCAGATTGGCAAGAATTAAAAAGAATTCTTATACCCAAGGTTGACTTAAGGTATAGAGAAGCAGGCACTAGAAGATTGACCCTAGAGGTATAAATTGAATCAGTACAACTTTCGTAGAAGGTAGTTTGGCATATGTTTCAAAGGTATTAAAAGCTCTTTAATCCAACCATCACATTTTGAGAAATGTATAATAGTGGGAAATGAATGCTGGGTAGCTGTAGAGGAGAAATGCACTACAGGGTTGATTCAAAAAGAGAGTATATGTATTAGAACCGATGCTGGAAGTACTTTGGATCAGAATTAAGCCTCTGGCTTCTTCCTCATTTTTTCTCATTCCCATTTTCCCTGATGGTGTCTTGCAGAGCGTTTGAAGCGTGAGGAGCGCCGTAGAGAAGAGCTTTATCATCAATATTTTGATGAAATCCAGAGACGCTTTGATGCTGAGAGGCCTGTTGATTGTTCTGTGATTGTGGTCAACAAGCAGACTAAGTAAGACCCTTTTGGTGTTTGTACCCTGGGAAGAGAAGGATCGGTGAGAGTCCAGGCTCCCTCACAGCCATCTGCCTGTTGAACGTGGCCTGGGGCTCTGGTCCTATTGCACTTCATTAGCCTGAGGTCTTGCCCCTTGGGGTGACGAAAACCCAACTCAAGGTGACATTAAAAACCCCAGAAGGGAAATTAGAGTTGGTTCACAGAAGTGCTTGCACAGCCAGCCTCGGGGTCAAGCGGAGTCTTTAGACTTGGGTGTGGGGGTGGTCACTCAGTGCTTTCCTTGGGGTTGCCTTTGTCCCCAGGCAGCCTTGCTACTTAAAATGGCAGAATGGCACTGCCCCTGCCCTGCTGTCTTCTTAGCCTAGCAAGCCCATTAGGGGGAGAGCTTTACTTTCCCACCCCCAAACCAGTCACTTTAGCCAAGAGTGCCTGCATGCTCTCATTGGCCAGGCCTAGGTCATGTGCTGATGTAGGGGTAAGCTAAACTCAAGGAGAAAGGTGGCTTTCCAACATCAGGATGAAGTGGCGCTGGGTCAGACCAAAGCCCTTCATGGGAAGAGCCCAAGCCCCAGATCTTAGACAGCACGGTCTCTGTCAGCCAGGCACCAAGTCTGCCCTGGGGAGGAGTACCGCGGCCTTGCAGAACTGTTAGATGACCACGTTAGTCAAGCCAGAGTTCACAGCACTGTTCCTCCCCCTGCTTTGCAGGCTCTCCTTTGAGAGGTGGGACAGAGAAGCAGAGCCGTTATGTAGTGGCTTGCAGGCTTGGCACTAGCTGTGTCTTCTTTCCCCGGGTGGTTAGCAGATAACTTCACATTTTCTAGCAGTTTGAGGTTAAAGCGCTAATTTCCAGGCAGTGACTGGGGAAGTAGGTGTGGAGACACCAAGCAGCAGGCAGGGTTCACAGGCTTTGGGCTGCCTTGTTCAGAGAGAAGTGGCTTTCACATTAGGTCGTAACTGTCATTTTCTGAGCACCTACTTGGCATTGATCCATGTTTTATCTCGCTTATGTTTAATAATCGTATTAGCATGTTTAGTCACCTGGCAGTGTTTCTAATACCGGCCAGCTGTGTAATTGAAACTAGGAGCTGGGGCTATGAGGATAATCAGATACACAGCCCCTTCCTCTGCAGTGGACACCCTCCCTGGACAGGTTACATGCATGAGTCCTATGGGAAGAAAATACAGTCCATTTTTGTCACGGATTCCATATTGGTAAATTTGTTCCCTAACATTTATTTTTAACCCCTAAGTCGTCAATATGGGCACTGGTGTGGTTGCAGACACGTGGAAAAGAGTGGAAAACCCTGGCTTGGTCCACACATTGGGACATGTTCCCACCTGAGTGAAAAGCTGCTCGGCCTTCTTGGCGTTGCTCTTGCACTGTAGACCAGTCCCTTCCTTTGACAGCCTGTTTGGGCCTGCCTTCCTGCAGGCTTCTGCATTTTGTTGGTGATGTCACTGTTGAAGATGTCCCCCAAGCATAATGCTGTCCAGCTGAAGACTGCTGTGCTGTGCCTCACGGAGAACATACATAGGTGTTAGAGAAGCTTCACTCAGCCAGGAATTCGTGTTAGTGAAGCAGCCACATACATTCACATGATGCCTTCAAATAGATCAAGTGATGGGAATGTGACTCCCAGAAACTTCACCAGGTGTCTCCTCCAGGAACAGTGCTTTGACAGTGTTAGTTCTGTGTTCACAATGACTTTGTAGAGGGTAACTACCAAGAACACTAGCAAGTGACTGGCCATCCATCCACCCCACTGCCCTGGAGACCATCCCGATGCACAGCACCCCCCTATGGGGCAGAGGAGAATGGTCCCCAGTGCTGGTGTGACTGTCAGTCTGCTGCCTTGGCTGCAAGCTGGATTAAATAGCCAGCATTGAGTTCGTAGTCTAGTGTTTAACCAACTGCACCACTGAGGCTCCTGGTTGTATCTCAGCCATTTCCATTACATCGAAGGAAGGTTAAAGAAATGATGGATGTTATAAACCAGGGGTCCTCAAACTTTTTAAACAGGGCCAGTTCACTGTCTCTCAGACCCGTTGGAGGGCTGGACTATAGTTTTTAAAAAAAACTGTGAACAAATTCCTATGCACATAACTTATTTTGAAGTAAAAACCAAAACGGGGCAAAAAGACCCAGTGGGCCAGATAAATGTCCTCAGCGGGCCACATGTGGCCTGCGGGCTGTAGTTTGAGTACCCCTGCTCTAAACCATATTATTCCTGTTTTAGTGGTTAAAAAAAAAAGAAGTTTGTAGGAGGTGTAAAAGGGTCTTGCCCAAAGTGTCACATCTCTGCTCACGAAGGGGTAGAGCTGGAATCAGAGCCCCTCTCCTGCTTTCAAGCATGGGCTTTTCCATTTTGTCATAGGGCCTTCTCTGGGACCAAAGTGTGCTGCAGGCCCAGACAGCAAGATGGTTCACAGAGGACACTTGGACTGGAGGACGGACTGTGTTGCAAACTCCGTGACTTCGGACCTGTCAGTGATTGCGAGCCAGTGGGCAGCAGAGGGGGGTGGTCTAGATCACTGGAGTCTGAAGAGGACCCTTAGGTGTGCGCTTTCCTCTCTGAGCATAGAACTGGCTGAGGAGAAGCTGGGAGACGTTTGGAGCTGGTCCCGAGTCAGGAGGGTTCACCTGGCTCCTGTTTGTTTCTGCAGAGATTATGCTGAATCTGTGGGGCGGAAGGTCAGAGACCTGGGCATGGTCGTCGACTTGATCTTTCTCAACACAGAGGTGTCACTGTCACAAGCCTTGGAGGACGTCAGCAGAGGAGGCTCTCCCTTTGCCATTGTCATCACCCAGCAGCACCAGATTCACCGTTCCTGCACAGTCAACATCATGTTTGGAACCCCACAAGGTACAGAGCCCCCGTGGGTCGGAATTCCAGGAATCCAGGAATTCTAGTATGTGTTCCTCATGGAGCCAGCTTTGGATAGAAGAGAT
Organism: Echinops telfairi; assembly: GCF_000313985.2. Lineage (NCBI taxonomy): Eukaryota > Metazoa > Chordata > Mammalia > Afrosoricida > Tenrecidae > Echinops > Echinops telfairi. The sequence continues at coordinate 10,801,188 of NW_022109491.1, forward strand.
CTGTCCAGGCCTCCCCTAAGTGGACTGGCGGGGGGACGTGTAGTCAGTCCCTTTCTCTTCTGGTAGTTTTTCTGTGGTTGCAGTGCTGGACTTGGTACTGCCCAAGATGAGCTCCTCGGATCGCACTGAGATGTGCTGCCACTTGTCTAATAACCAGTTCTCGGGGAAGGGATGAGCCACCAGTTGGGTGTTGCCAAGGGTGGGTTTGGGGAAAGCTGCACATAGCTGGCACGCAGCACCCCTCTGGCTTGTACAGCACTGGCTGCAATCGCATCCTCGCTCTCACCTACCTATGCCTTGTCTAAGACTCAAGAAACAGCCAAGGGGGCTGAGAGAACGGGGTGGCCCTGACCACCCCACCCCTGGTGCTCAGGATGGCTTCCTTGAAGTTCTTTCCTGAACCATGAAGTCGTTTCAGTACTTGGGAGTGCAGCCTGTCAGGACTCAGATGCCTGGCATGCCTCCGGACAGACTTTCCCTGCATCCGTGACCATTGAGTGCATGCCTCGGATGCTCTGCTGGGTGTCACTTGTCTCTTTGGGAAGTTATCCTTGGGGTTTGGAGGCACATTCAGACACGGTTTGGAGGCAAATTCAGACACGGTTGTGAGAGTTGTCTTGTGCCCGTGGAAGCTGTGTTGCCCAGGGCTCAGGAGAGGTGGTTATTTTGGGGCCCACTTGGATCTCACTCCCTGGCCATTGGTGGTAAGTTGCCGTCTGAGCTGGCAGATTCCCGTGCAGCGGGCAACACTGCGGAGGAGCTCAGTGGGAGCCGGGTGGGGTGGAGGAGCTCTACGACCTCCTGCTGCTGATCCATGAAGCTCAGCCTGCCTCCTGGGGTTGTGCTCCACGCAGTCTGTTTGAACCGGTGGGAGGCTGTCCTGTTTCTTTGGTTTATACTACCCGCCTGTGATCTCAGAGATCCCCAAAGCAGCAGCTCTGTCCAGAGCTCCAGCCGCCTTGTCCTCACGGCTTTCACACCCCCCACACACACACCCCACACCCCCGTCAGCCCTCCTTTGTCACTGAAGTGGTTTTCTTGCTGGTGTGAGGTTAGGCAAAGCCGCATAGGGCCCAGTAGGTGGGCACCCAGCTCAGTAAGGGGAGAAAGTAACTGGGGTCATTCCCCCTGCAGAGCATCGCAACATGCCCCAGGCAGACGCCATGGTGCTGGTGGCCAGGAATTATGAGCGCTACAAAAATGAGTGCCGGGAGAAGGAGCGTGAAGAAGTGGTCAGACAGGCAACCAAGATGGCTGATGAGGCCCTTATACAAGAAAGGGAGCGAGGCGGCCCCGACGAGGGCTTGCGTGGGGGGCACCCTCCAGCCATGCAGAGCCTCATCAACCTGCTGGCAGACAACAGGTACCTCACGGCCGAAGAGACAGACAAGATCATCAACTACCTGCGGGAGCGGAAGGAGCGGCTGATCAGGAGCAGCACCAACTCTCTGCCTGGTGAGCTACGTGGCAGGGCCGAGGTGAAGTTCTGACTCTGCATTTCTCTACTCCCCAGGCCCGGTCGGCAGGGTGGGGGGTGGGGCTCCCTAAGATAATGATAACTGAAGACAGGGGACTGGATTCTGAGCCCTACAATTAATGTGCTGGTGGGTTGGCTTGGTGCCCCCGCCCCTAATCGCCAGTGCATCCCTTTCTTTACTTACATAAGAAAACCTGCTCTCAGGGAGGGAAGTGGGGGGGACGCAGCTGTTTTCTGGAAACGGCCAGTGCTGGGAAGCCAGCTGACAGGAGACTGGTGTTGCTGTCTGTACTGTGTGGTTGCTGTGACTCAGTGATTACTGTGCTCCCCATGGCTGCTGAGCTACTGGCCCTCCAGGGGGCCTTTCACCTATCTACCTTCTCCTCCTGTCTTCCAGGCACGATTTCCCGCCAGCCTCTTGGGGCAACCTCGGGTGCCTCACTGAAGACCCAGCCCAGTTCCCAGAGTGGCCAAGCACTCCCCTCTGCTACCCCAACTCCAGCCGCCACCTCCGCCTCCCAGCAAGAGCTTCAGGCCAAAATCCTCAGCCTCTTCAACAGCGGTGCCGTTGCCGCCAAGAGCAGCCCTGTGGCGCCATCAGTTGCCGCTTTGAGCACTCAGAACCAGAATTTTTCCACAGCAGTGAACAGCCAGCCTCAGCCAAGATCCCAGGCCTCTGGCAGCCAGCCTCCAAGCATTTTGGGACAGCCGGGATCTGCCCGGGGCCTGGGCCCCAGGCCTGGGGCTCCTTCCCAGGGAGTCTTTGGCCAGCCTTCCAGTCACCTGGCACCTGTCAGCACCATGGCTAGCCAGAGGCCCGTGGCTTCCACGGGTATCAACTTTGACAATCCAAGTGTACAGAAGGCTCTGGATACCCTGATCCAGAGTGGCCCTGCTCTCTCCCACCTGGTTAGCCAGACCACCGCCCAGGTGGGGCGGCCCCAGCCCCCCTTGGGATCTTTCCAGAGGCATTACTGAGGCTAACCTTACTCCATACCCTGGGCCCCCCTCTGGCCGCCGCCCACTTAATGCGTTCTAAATAGTTGTTTGGAAGATGTTCTTTGCGCCTCTCCAGGTCCACATTAAGTGTCTTGAGTTTCTGCCACCTGCTGCCCCTCTGCCCACGGCTGTTGCTTAGTCCTTTGAGGCTGCATTGGTTGGTTGGTTATTAGAGAATAAATTTATCTAGGGTAGTTGGGTGTCTGGGCTCAGATTAGATTCGGTGGGATCCTTGGGCTCCTCTGGTCAGCTGGATTTGGCGGCAAAAAGGAAGGAGAAACCGAGCCCCGCTGACTGAGTTTGGATGGCACTTTTCACCGCAGCAGGCACTAGCATTGTTCTTCTCTAAGCTAGCCTAGGCCACCCGGCGCTCCCAGGCAGCTGCAGGAGGCGGGTCAGGGAGCTCCCTGCAGCGTAAGGATGCAGGGGGAGTTCTGAATGCCCCGGGCAGCCTCTAGCAGGAACTGAGGCTTGGTTTGGGTTTTTATTTCCTCCTTTAATTTGCATTTTGTTGGAGATTATGGTCACCAGACGTTGACTCAGACTGTGAATCTGGGCCCTGGCCGCCCTTCACCCTGTCAGCTCTCTCGGCCTGCCCCAGTGGTAGGCTCTCGGACTAAGTGCGAGCTGTGACCACTGGTTTTTTTTCCCAGTGATCGATTTGAGCTTTCAGCTCAAAAAGTAGGCCCTTGTTTTTGTCTCGGTTCTTATTCTCTGAGCAGCAGGAGCAGGCAGGGACCATTTTGATATCCGACTTCTGATGGCTGGGTATGCTCTTCATACCAGTGAGACTTCATGCATTTGGAGCCAGAATGAACTTGTTGGCAGACAGGCCGTAAATGCAGCCAGAGGGGGCGCTCCTCCCAAGGGAGGGGGTTCCTTAGAGCCTGTGGCTCCATCTCAAGGGGCCCCAGCAGGGGCCAGGGGATAACGGTGATCTCAGCTTACTCCCTGCCCTGCTGGTGGCTGAGCAAACAGTGACTTCAGAAACAAGGTCCCCAGAGGGCAGCATTTTCTGTTCTGACTTATTTGTGTTCATAGTGTTTTAAAGTTTGTTTTGTTTTGGTGTCCCTCTTTGGAACTCTTGTCTGTTGTTAATAAAATGAAATGATTACTTTTTAATTAAAATGAAAAAGTAAAAGCTCTGTTCATCTTTTTTGGAGTGTATCTGCAGTACTTGTTTGGGGGGGGGGGCCTTCATAGTCAGAAGATGGAGTTTGGAGGATTCTGGGCAGCCACCTCCTGTCCTTACCCACTGTGTCCATGCCTTAGACTCCCAAACTTGACTGACCTCTTTCCCTCTTTTCAAAGAAAGAGTTACTCAATGCCCCGCTGGCGGTGAAAAGCTTTGGTACTTCAGCCCAGAACCATCATCCTGGATGAAACGTTTCCCAAGGGGGGTGTGGACCGCTTCGGGAAATACCCCTCTACCCCGAGCTGCCCTCACACCGCTCCCCAAGTTAGCAGCACTGACTGCTCCCAGCACCAGCCAGAGGTTGGTCCGACTGTGGCTACCCTTCCTTCTGGTAGACTCTCCTGGCAGGTGTGTGCTTAGTCCAGGAAAGGAAAATGGGCCCTGCTCTGATGCCTTCTCACTTGTGCCCCACTCCCACCCCTTCTGTTGCACCCATGATACAGGTAGTCAGAACCCCAGGATGACCGAGCTAGGAGCCTTGTGAGCATCCCTTCCCCTCATCAAACAAGCTGGTCGGGTGAAGTGATGAGCTCTAAGCAGCAGTGAGTTAGGGACCCAAGTGCTAAGAGCACACAATCTGGCCTTGCAAGAGTTGACCATATGCACAGAGGTCCCAGTGTGCGTTTCACTGCCCTCCAGGACAGTAACCCATCACTGGCTGGGCAGCCAGACCTGGGGTTTCCCCCTTGTCCCATCTCCGTGAAGGACAGAGTTCCTGAGTTGGGTCCCGGTAACTCCCTGCCACTGAGTCGGCTCATGAACAGCTTTCTCTCCACCCACCAATTCTCAAGTGTCCAACAACCTTAGGCCATAAAGGGTATAATAAAATTATTTTTATTGCATTTTGTGCAGACGGGAGTCTAAAAACTTAATACAGTAAAAGCTGTAGAGCATTAAATGGGAGCATTCAACGATAAAGAACCAACCCTCTCCTTTCAGATTGGCACAAAGAACACAAGGTCATACTGAGGCCGAATGCGGAATACTGAAACACCAAAAAGGAAAAGGCAGGCCTAGTAATAGTAATAATATTAATAAATACTCTGCATTTGGTTTGCAACCTCTCCTATTTACAAGGGTTTTCCACTTCATTGCATTGCCCTGCACATAGATAGTCTAAAACAAAAGCAACACTAGTATCACTACAGGCTATTGAAATATTGCACTCAGAATAAAAGTCACTTGGATGGACGTGAAACATCTAGCTACAGTGTTTATAAAGATAATCTGGTGAATGACTTGTGATAACATTCATAACAAATATTGCACATGTAGCACAGAAAACTTGGGTTTTTGTTGTGGTTTGTCTCATCGACGAAACTACTCTTGCCAGCCAGTCTGGGCCCAAATAGTGCAACTTTGGTTCCCAATACAACCCCCCTTTTGCCTTCTGCTCAGCCCACCCCCCAGCTTCAGCCCAGGACATGCTCAAGCCCCCGAGAAGGGCTGTGGTTCTCAGAGGAGGCTGGAACCTGGAAGGATCCATCCAGTGCCCTAATCAAGAACTCCCCACTTGGCCTAACCCACACTCTTCGCAGCCTCCAGCCCCACTTGGCCCGCCTGGAATGGCATCCGCTCTCAGCTCAGCCTGGAGCTCCAAAGGGAAAGAAGGTGGTGAGGTCAGGATTGCCCAGTGGCCCCAGCTCCGGTCTGTGGGCAAGATGTCTAACTAGGTGTGCAGGCCAGAGCCCTGGGCTGAGGGTGCTGTACTAGTCCCGCAGGGCGCTGGGACGAGCATGCAGTGCCTGTCCCCTTGAATGACGTGCCCTAGGGGAAGGGACCCCGGACAGTGCGCCTTCTCTGGGGACGAAGGGCGCCTGCGACCAGGCTAGTGGGGCGGAAGCGCCAAGGACTGGAATTCGGGCCGCTAACGGCCTTGGGTCCTGGTTGGAGGAAAGCAAGGAACCGTCGGGAACCCGGGGGACTCCAGCCTCCCCGCCCCGGGGGCCTGGGTGCCCCGGAGACGGAGCTAGAGGCTGCTGCTAGGCAGCAGAACCCGGTTCCCAGAGCTGCCAGATGGGGACGGGGAAGGGGGTATCAGGGGCCACGGGGCTTCCCGCTGGGTCCGGCGCCTACACCAAAACCACCCCTCCCTCTCCAGACGCGGGAGGAAGCTCTGCGGAGGGGCTGCCAGCTCCCCGATTTCAGTCTTTGGCGAGGAACTAGGGGGTAGGGGGGAGCAGGCGCCACGCCGGCCGGAGAGACGCCTGCTTCCACGCGAAGGCACCGGGGCGGGGCTTTCTCGCTCTCCTTGCACTTCGGCCCAGGCGGCCGAGAGCCGAGGAGGAGGAGGAGGAGCAGCAGGGGAGGAAGGGCCGCGCGTCTCCGCGGCCGCGGAGCAAGCTCCCGCCCGCTGGGGAGCGAGTCCAGGAGACAGTGGGTCCTTCGCTCCCCTCCGGGAAGGCCTGGAGGGCAGGGTGGGGAGCCCAGGGCGAGACGGCGTGGGGCTGGCGCGCGCGGGGTCCGGCCTACGACACCCCCCCCCCCCCGGGCGGGCCTGCAGCACTTTCGCTCAGTCTCCGACGAGGTCCGGGCCAACCCAGCTTTCCCGAGGCCTCCGCCGCAGCGGGCGCACTCTCTCCACGGCGGCGAGAAGTCCGTTGCGCTTCTAGTCACATAAATATGGGGACGTTAAAAATACACGCGATGTCTCCTGTACACTATGTATAGGCCCGGACGCCCACCCGCGGCTCCGCTGGAAAGGACGGGCAGAGGCGCGAGCGCAGCCAAGCCGCCCGGGCCCGGGTCCCCGCGCGCTCGGGGACGGGGCCGGGGCGGCACCAAGCCCCGCCCCGGTGGGAGGGGCCTCGCGGCCGCCCAGCAGGGCTCTGCAGCCGCGCCTCCTCCCGCACTTATTGTAGCGTCTCCTCGGCGGGTCGAGGTCGGGCTCCGAAGAAGGGCAGCGCAGCCAGGCCAAGGGGCCGGCGCCGCCGGGCTGGCTCGCGGGGTCACCGCGCGGGCGTGGCCTCGGGCTGCAGGCGGGGGCAAAGGGGCCGGGGAGCGGGCACGGGGGCTGTATGTAAACGGTGACGGCGGCGGGGGGCGCGGGCCGGGCGCGCTCGGCCCGGGGGCAGGGTCCTGGCTCTCAGGAGTAGATGGTGATGACCTCGCGGCCGCCGCCGCGGACCAGCATCACCCGGTCCAGGCGCTCGGTGAGGACCTCGAGGAACTCCATGTCTGAGCGCCGTCCGTCAAGGAAAAGGCACGGCGCCTCCGCCCCTGCCGAGGGCACTGGGCGTGCCCGGCGCGCCCGCGCCCTGTCCGAGGTGCTGATCCGGAACCCGGACGCGCTGGGCGCCGTCACCCCTGCCCGGGCCTGGCCGGGCCCGGACCCAGCGCCCCAGCCGCGCCCTTCCCCGCTCGCCCCTTTGAGGTCCAGGATACAGTTTTCGTCACCGTTGCGGTTGCGAGGAGGCCCCGGCATGTTGAGCAAAACCAGCTTGGCTTCCCGGGATTTCTTCACGATCACCTCGTTCAGCCGCACGGCCGTGTGCATGCGCCGCACGTTGGACTGGTTCCTAGGGGAAGGGGCGGGGAGAGCGCAGGGGACTGCGTCGGGGGCGGGGTCCGGAGGAGGGGACCCCCAGCCTTCCTCCGAATCCCAGCTCAGGGTCCTGGCAAACGGGGAATACCAAGGCCAGACTTCTCCAAAGGAGCCCTGGTGGCGTAGTGCTTATGCGATGGGGCTGCTAGCCGTAAAGTCAGCAGTTCGAAACCACCAGCTGGCCAAGGGAGGGGGAAATGAGGCTTTTCTAATCCCGTAAAGAGTTCCAGTCTCGGAAACCCACAGGGACAGTTCGACCCTTTCCTGCAGGGTCACTGTGAGTCAGAGTTACTCAATGGCATTGAGAGAGAAAGACCACCGCCACCCCCAAGCTGAGCACCCACTGGGGGGCATGGTGGAGTGACCGCAGCTAGGTCCCTGGCCAACCCAGAATAGAGAATGGAAACAACTCGTAGCCACTTACAAGTTCTCCCACTCCCTTCAGGAAACACAAGGAAAGCAGAGAGGGGAAGAAAAGGGGAGAGGTCAGGAAAAGAGGGAGAAGCAAGGGGCTTGAGCTAATCCCCCATTCCCCACCTCCACCGCCTCCCCTCGGCTGCCCAGGGAGCTCTGACCCCTAGCAGTCAGTCAAAATTCACCCAGGCCTCCGGAAAGAAGTCAGGCCAAGGCCAAGGTCCAGGCTGGGACTCTTTGGCTTTCCCGTGAGGAGGAAAGCCTCTCTGGGCTCACCCCACCCCCGGCCCTGAGCCCCCTGGCCCGTACGGCTTCATGTTGAAAAAGTCCTTGATGCCCTCGGAGGAAACAGGGCTAGGGCCCTTATTCTTCTCGGCGGTGGACTTGTCCTTGGTCCAGGTGAGATGCACCTTCTCAGGATCGAGTTCCCCCTCCCCCTCAGGCTCCTCCCCTGGTGAGGGTGAGCTGCTGGGGCAGCTGGGGGCGCTCTGGTCGTGGATCAGCTGCACCTGAGGGAGGAATGAAGGGACGCCGATGACCTCTCTGGAGGCCAAAGGGTCTGCTCCCACTGTTTGGGGCCAGAGGGGTCCAGCTACCTACCTCCTCCTCCGGCTTCTCCTCGCTGTCACCAGCGGTCTCTTCCGGGACGTTGAGGCGGAGCCGGGTGTTGGCCGGGTTCTTTCTCCGGATCGAGCCTCGAGACTCATCTGTGATACTCTGGATCTGGGGAGCCACACAGGTTGGGAGCAGCTCTGCTGGAGGTCTCCGCCCACACCCGGCAAAGAGGCGCCACCCAAGCTGATGCTCCGCTGCAGTGCACGCACACTGCTGTACCGGTTGTTTAAAATCCGACAGTGCTTCCATTCTGCCATTCTGAAGGAAGGGCAGCTGGCCCACTGACCTGGCCACCCCAAGTGCTCTCCAGAAGCCCCAGGCTTCCCAACAGCAAATAACCTTCCAGGCTGGCCCTCAGCGCCCAGACCCAGGATCAGGTCTGGCTGGCAGGTACCCGTGCCATTGCTGCGTCTCTTCAGCTCGTCACTTTCACACTAGATCACACCCTGATCCATCCCAGCTCAAAGGGACGCCATCCACGCATGCCCTGAGAAGCCACCACACATTCGGAGGAATCCATTCTCCCTGCTTGGGGGACACATCACCTACGATTCTGTCACCCTCACCCATGAGATGTGCTACCCATTCCCCAAGGGCTTCAGTCTCTACCCCACAGATTTCATCAAGCAAATTCCCCAGGCGACAGCAACCATACTCAGGGGTGGGGGGCCCCTGACCCATACATCACGGGGCACTCATCACCATTGCCCCCTGAGACTCCATCAGCCCCACCCTGGGAGATGTTTCCGCAATCCCCACCCATTCCCTGTATCCCTGTTCCCCCATTGGTTACCCACTCTCTGAGGGTCTGTTACACAAAACCTAGTCCCCCACCCGGCAGCCCGCACCCGTGAGGCCTCATCTGCCATCCCTGGGGCGGGGGGAGTGGGGAGCTCCGGCTCTCTTTGGGGTGACCCACTCTTCTCCCTGGGAGGAGAATGGTTCCTGGTTGGCTGGGTGAACCCACCCGAGGCTCCAAAGAAGAGAGGGCTGGTGGCCTGCCCCTGTGGCCCACATCCCTGAGAGCCAGAAACAACCCGGTGGCACCCAGCAGCCCGTTCCTGGGACCCTAAAGGCCACACACAGAAGGAAAGCAGGTGCTCATGGCCAAGTCCCCTGTGGTAGGTGCAGCTGTGGAATATGCCTTACTGTTGGGAGCCCGGTGTCCGGAGGAGGGGTGGGGGCGGGATAAAAGTGACACATAGTGACGCCGGGTGCAGGTAGCAGTGCCAGTAGCCAGGTGTATCGGCCCTGCGCCGCAACAGGCTCCGCAGACACCCGCGTGAGGCCCTCTCGGGTTGGCCAGCCACGCAAGCTCACCTCCCGTTCCCGCTCGTTCTTGGTGAGGTGCATCTGTTTGAGGATCTGGGAGCGCTGCTCCATCACCAGCGTCTTCTCGTAGGTGTAAGCGGAGATGTCGCTCTCATGCTGCGGGCGGGCGGGCAGACGGGCGGAGAAGGAGGGGCATAGGGGCTCAGAGCTCACGTGCAGTGCCTGGGGGAGGGAGGCGGGGGAGGGCCCCTCCTCATGCCTCAACCCGTGACCTACTTTGAGCTGGTGGGGAGGGGGGCGTGAGGAGCACAGAGCGGAGCGAGGGCTCTCTGCTCCTGGGAGGATGCCACCTCACTCCCTCCTCGCCCAGCCCAGGGCCAGGTGTGTGAGGGAAAGAGCTAATGAATGGGGGGATTGATCAATTGCCTGGGTGAATGGAACAAAGGGATGAATGAACACGTACCTAGATGAATGGATAGGTGCGGGAGCGCATGAATATTCATGGCGGTAGTGGGTAGATTAATGAGTACACGGAGGGGTGGGTGAAGGGTAACCTGGAAATGGACGGAGGACAAGAGGCTGTGCAGGGCAACTGTTTGAACGTGGACTCCAAAGCCAGCCTGCCTGGGGCAAGGGACCCTACCCCTGCCACTTCCTGTGTGCTGTGGGACAGTCCTTGCCCTTTCTGTATCTCTGCTTCCTAAGCTCTCCAATGGCCACAGTGACCCCGACCCCGGTGGTCTCTCCCTCACAGGCCGTGGTGAGCATGAATGCATAGCACATGCCTCTCGTGGTCTGAGCACTATTGGACGTGCAGAGAGGGTGAGTGGATGGATGGACGGATGGCCAGGTGGCTATGCGAGGGAAGACGCAGCTCAGGCAAGGGGCCCAGTGCCACAGCTGGCAGGGGTGGGGGGTGCCCTCTTCGGGGCTGGGGTGTGGCGGTTAGGTTCCTTGTCAACCTGACGGGACCTGTGTGGACATAAGGATGGAGTCCAACCACATGGTAGCCTGGTGATGCCTCCTTGGGGCGTGTGGCCTTTGTAAAAGAGAGACACTGGGCACATCTCCCGCTCTGGGCCTTTACCAGCCCTCCCTGCTTGCGTGGATTCTGGGTCTGCCCTCTGGGGCCAACGACCCCAGAGCTGTTGGGTCCCCGCCCCTGTCATATACCCACAGACCTTGGATCCACTTGACCCTGCACCCACCGGCTCCTGATCCTCTCTCTGCCTCTGCTTCACCTGTCTGCATCGTCAGCCTGCAGCCACGTGTGTCTGAAGAGGGTCTGCTGGCATCGGGCCAGGGACTTAAACGTGGAACTGGACTAGGATGCCTTTTGATATCAAATCGCTTCTCGAAATCAAGGTCTTGCTTATACATCTATGGGCATCGCTGGTTCTGTTTCTCTGGACAGCCCAGCCTCACACAGGGAACAAGAGTAAAGGGGCCAGAATTTTAGGACTCACCATCTCCACCACCTCGACCTCGGCGGTGATGCGTAAGTGGTACAGGAAGGTGGTCAGGTCCTTCTTCATCTGGATGCTGTTGTCGTCCATCTGGGCCACCGTGAAGATGCGCATCTTGCACTTGCGCCACACCTGCGGTGAGGGGGGGGGGGCCCTGTGCAGTGAGGAGATCCAGGGCCAGAACCTAGAAGGATCCCGATCCCCTCCTCCTCCCCCACATCACAGCCTTGAAGTCCTTGATCTCAGGGGCCACGCCCTACAAACCTTCCCTGCTTAGGCCCGAGACTCCACCAGGGAAGCATCCCCGCGCTGGTGTTAGGCATCACTCTCCTTAAAAAATGCAAGGACACCTGGCAGGAGCGACACACTCAGTTCCTAGCACTCAGGCTGAAAAAGGATGTGGGGCCACTCTGTCAAGTGCTCCTGAGGGGCAAAGGCCATCGAGGCTAGATCCGGTTAAAGAGCGTGAACCTCGTCTGTGGGTGTACACATTTGCACGCCCATGCACACAAGCACATGTACACACTCACATGCACGCAGGCGTGCCCACCCAGACACCAGCCCTCCCGTGTCCTCGCGTGCACCCACCTTGTGGTGGCCCAGCAGGAAGGGCAGGAGCATGAGCATGCCCCCGTCGTGGACGATCCACCAGACGTCGATGCTGCCCTCAGAGAAGCGCTCTGGGTTCCCAGGGAACATGGCAACATTCTTGGTGACCAGCAGAGCCAGGTGGCCAGCTGTGGTTTCTCGGACCAGTTCTGAGGGAGATCAAGAAGAGGACCAGAAGGAGAAACAGTGACCCTGCTGTCCTCCAGGCACCCAGCACCCCAAGCCACGGGGCCCTTGCTTTGAGCTGAGTCGCCAGAGAACCCACATCTTCCTGGACCTCTTCACATATGTGTTTGGATTTGGGAAACCCCCTCAACCTCAGTTTTCCCATCTGTCAAATGACAATGAGACCCCCTGCCCTTTCGGATGATAACGAACAATGCAATAAGTTCGTAGCAATGACCGATGTGTTGTGGAGACGACATAGCCTGGAATTAGCAGTACAGGCTCTGCGCTGGTTCAAATCCTGGCTCACCAATTATATGGCCTGGGGCAAATTTCTTCATGCCTCGGTTTCATAACCAATAAAATGGAGACAACAGCACCTGCCCTTTATACAGAGAGTATTTAAGAGACAGCTCAGTCTGTCTGGCACACAGTTACAGCATACAAAAGTTTGCTAGTATAAGACTTTTTTAGTGTGATAGTTAAGGTTTTGCCTCAACACAGCTGGGCCAGGATTCTCAGTGGTTTGGCAGTTAATGTCCAGTAATCTCCCATGACCTGATCAAACAGTGAAATCGCAGCCTATCAGTTGTAAGATTAAGGTGGGCTGCAGCACCTTTACTCAGGGCAGGGCCCTGATGCAGTCAATGGAAGGGAAGTTTCCTTGGAGGTCTGACCTGCTTCCACTATAAGTAGGCACTATGGAAAAGCTTGCTTGCTTTCTGCTGAGTCTGGATCCTGCATCCTGTTCATTGACTCTTTGGACTTGAGTCAACCACCCTCCATATTGCCTGCCGACCCTGGGGAGTGTCAGTGGCCTGCCATCTGACCTGCCAACCTTCGATTCATTTGCCTCTGCAGCCCGTGGTTTTCCTGCCAATCTTGGGCTCGTCAGCCCCCACAGCTATGAGCCAGGGAAACCTTCAGACTAACATCTGAACTACAGTCTTGGAACCTGCCTAGATATGGACTTGTTTGCTTCTACAACTCTGTGAGCCATTTTCTTGATGTAAATGGATATGTGTCTGTATATTTCATACCTATGTATATAGACACATAAGCATATATGTCACTGGGTTTGTTTCTCTGGTGAACCCAGCCAAAGACACACATTCATGTAAACAAATGTGTACACACACATACCACGCGTAATGTGTATCGGAAATGGACATGCAAGGAGGGTGCATATAAATGTGGTATATCACTATGAAGCACGATGACCCAGGGATTTAACACTCAGAAGGTGAGCCACACGAGGAGAAGGCTCCAGAGATGAGATTCAGACCCAGGCCCCTGTGACTTCAAAGCTGTGGCCTTTTCCTCTGCCTAGCCCGATCTTCCTCCCAGGAGGCTAAGCCTCACAGGAGCCAAGCTGTCCGTCTTATTCATGGCTGAGTCCCCAGCACCCAGCACAGAGCCTGGCACATGGTCAGCTTTGAGTGCTCTCCCCTGCATGCACCCAGTCCACACCTATCACGCCTCAGGTAGTGGCCTCGCAGGTCCAAAGGAGCAGGCCCTGAAAGGGGGGGGAGTCCGCTCCTCACCCTCACCCGCCTCGCCCCCATTACCGATGAAATTCCTCCAAGTCTGGTGGTCTTCCTTCTGTCTCCAGTTGCGGGGCCAGCCGACAAGCACGGTGTTGTGCTGCAGTCCCCCGAGGCCCCCGGACTGGATCAGGTGGGACACGCCATCACGCAGGTTAGAGGAAATCACTACCTGGCAGAAGCCCTTCACCTTCTCTGCCTCCATCAGACGCCGGATGGACTGGGGCCAGACAAGGACCAGACTCAGATTCCCTGGCCTTGGGCCCTGGAAGCCTCCCTACCCCGTCTCTCCAGAGCTTCCTGAGGCCCCTCTCTGAGCACACCGGCCCCTGACTCCAGAACCATGCATGACTCCCTATTGCCTGTGGCCCCCGCTCTTGGTCTGTCAATCAAGGCTCTTCAGGATCAGACTCCATACTCCTACTAGCCTGCCTTCCCTGTACACATAGTCCCCCTGTCTGGTGTGCCCACCCATCTGTGGATCTTCCACTCTGCCTGGCCCAACTCCAGCGCCACCTTCCCATCCCACCTGGACCCAGACCACAGTGAAACGGGGCTTTGGGGCATGGCCAGGCAGGGTAGCATAGTCATCTGCATTGTAAGTACGCATAATTCTGTGCTCAGGGGAGATGTCTTGATTGCTCCTGTTTGATTGATGAGAGAACTGGGGCTCTTCAAGAATGAAAAACTATAAACAATAGGCCTGTGGGGTGGGCAGGGCAGGGAGGCTCATGCTGGTGCTACAAAGAAGGAAACCGGGTTTCAAGTCCGAGATGGGGCACCAGGGTCAACAGCAAGACTGCCACACACTCTTTTGAGCACTTGGTGACATTGCCCAAGCAGGCAGAGGCTAAGGGGCCACCTGACTGAGCAGCCAAGGATCAGAGAGAGGCCTCCTGGTGGCCATGGCTGGGAAGAGACCATCCTGAGCTGTACTCTGGTTCTGAATTGTAACCTGTTAACGCTCCTCGTAAACCTGTAACAGGTGGGGGGGGTGGGGGGGATGACTGGGGGTGGCAGGGGAAGACTATTAAGAACTGACTCCCACCCCAGTGCTCTTTCTCTTTCTCTTTCTCTTTGCCACTGACCTATGAGGAGTCAAAGACAGGATGTCTAACTCCAGGTCTAGCTCCAGGTCCCACACTCTTAAGCGGGTCTTTGAGAGAGGAAATCAGTTTCTACCTCTGTCACGTCTTGGCTGTGTGACCTTCGGAAAGTAGCCTAACCTCAGTGAGCCTCCGTTCTCTCACCTGTCCGATGGCGGTCATGGAAGCTACCTTACCTGGGAATAGGGGGAATTACATGGCAGGCCGCATGTAAGGGCCACTTGTGTCACCCTCGTGCTATTAAGTGAAACACAGCGCTGGCAAATGCTGGCGTCTCTGAGAGCCTCCTGGGTATGCTGTATCTTCCCCACTTGGCTGTGGCCACCTTAAGAGCTGGGTCTCGTCTTAAGCACCCTCTTCCCCCATCCCCACCCCTATGCCCAGCCCAGTGTCCAGGACACGGCGCAGCCTCATCCACTGCGGAGCAAATGGAACCGACTCCTCAAGGCTCCAGCTCTGGGCCCTGACGGATTGGTGCTAATGGCCAGTGAAGCAGAAGCAGCAACGGTCATAAGCCATTCGGGGAGCCCCTCCCCTGCCTCTCCTCACGCTGAGCCACGGCCCTACAGGGAACAGACTGGATCCCAGACAGAGTCCGGGCCTGGGTGTCACTTTGTGACACCGAGTGCAGACACCCGTGGCTGCAGGCCATACTGGCTCTGCACTCTGCTCCCAGGGCAGAGATTGGAGTCTTGAGTCAGTGGATGAAGACAAGAGCCTGTGACAAGGGGCCTAAGATCAGAGTTGGAACTGTCACTATGCCCCCAGCGCTCTGCGTGACTTCCATCAAGCGCCTTCTCCCCTCTGAGCCTGTTTCTTCCCGTGCTGATGAGGGGGGGGCGCAAACGAGCCCACAGATGGGAGACACTGTGAGAGAGCCCTCTCTGGCAGGAAGAAGTCTGGAGGGGCCTTGAATTATGCGTGTTTGCTTCTGTAACCTTGAAGGAGTCCTGGTGGTGTAGTGGTTACACGTTGGGCTGTAAACAGGAAGGTCAGCAGTTCAAAACCACCAGCCGCACCACGGGAGAAAGAAGGGACCTTCTACTTCCGTAAAAAATTCGTCTCAGAAATTCACCAAGGCAGTTCTACCTGACCCTCTAGGCTAGGATCCCTGTGAGCTGGCATTGACTCAATGGAAATGACTTTTCTAACCTTCAGTTTCCGGATCCATAAAAAGGCCTCTTCTGGCTCTAATGGTCATGGGTTTTGACTCTAAGAAGCTCCTTCTCTGAGTCCCTAGGCTCCTCTTTTAAGGAGAAAGACGGCAAAACCAGGGGCCCCTTTGACCGTGAAGCCAGGGAAGGAACTTGTAGCAGGGCCAGGACCATTTCCTGCCTGCCCTTCCTGTCCTCACCAGGACCTGTGCTCACCTCCTCTGCCCGCTGGGCCTGCGGATGGTTGTCCAGAAAGGTGCCCTCAAGGACAGAGCCCACAATGGTCAGGCCCTTCCCTGCCTTGAGCTGGGAGGTCAACGAGAGCAGCTGTGGGTGCACCACATTCTGGTCTTGGTCCACACGCACCAGCACCAGCAGTTGTGGCCTGTAGAGGACACCAAGTCACATGATCCACCCACCTCCTACCCAACCATCCACCCATCACCCACCGTCAGCACGCACTTAACCTTTGACACGCCCTTCTAGTTCCTTGAATATCGACCCATCCAGCTCTCTCCCTAATCAAAATCAGCCACCCACCTTCCCATCCAACTATCCATCCACTTCACTCTTCCATTCATCCATCCAACCAAACAACCCCCCCATCTCTTTGATCCTTCCCTCGTCCACTCATAGAGCCATACTCATTTGCCTATCCATCTATTTTTCACTCAACTATCCACACATCCACCTACCCACCATCCATTCACTCATCCATCTATGGACTCACCCCCCTCCCATATGTACAGATACTTATCCATCTACCCATCTACTTCTACGGTCATTTCCTTTTTCATTTAGCCATCCCACCCACCCATCAAGTTAATAAACAGTCTCAAAGAACCCACTCTGGGCTAGACCGTGTGCTAAGCATCTGAGGAATTCACATACAAATAACCCAAAGCCCAGGTGTCTGGATGCCCCGGTTTAGTAGCCATCAGCAAGGACAAGCCAACAGTGTCCGAGGCATCATTCACAGTTCCTGGCCTTGATCTTGGCAAAGTGAGCCTCGAGGAGATGAATGAGGGGCTGGATGTGCAGAGGAGTCACTTAGAAAGAACCCTGCACTGAGAGGTAGGAGACGAAGGTGCTGGCTCCATCTCAGCCTTCCATGCCCCTGAGACCTTCTCGGTCCTTGATTTTCACAGGAATAAAATGGATGGATTATGTTATTAATCTAGAGATGCCCACGAGCCTCTGGAATTCTTGAAGTCATTTTCCTCTCTTAGAAGGAGTGCTACATGACACTAGATCTCTCTGCCCCTGTGTGGGCCTTCTGTGGAGACACGCATCGTGCACTCATACCGTTTTTTAAACAAGTGATAGGATGCATGGATGTGTAGGTGTGGATGGAAGGAATGAATAGATGGATGGATGGATGGATAGAAGGATGAACGGATCAATGGATGGATGGAAGGAAGGAATGGATAGAAGGGTGGAAGGATCAACAGATGGGTGGATGGAAGGAGTTGATGGATGGTGGGTAGGCTGGTGAGTGGACAGTCAGGAGGTGGGCTTGGCAGGTGGGGCATGGGAAAACAGTGCCTGAAACTCAGCTCAGCCTCGGGAATTGGAGGCGGGAAGGATTCAGACAAGGCTGGGTTTCCATGGAAAAGACATGAAGGAAGCATTATTGAGGAGCCCCAAAACAAAGCCATGGGGTGGATCTGGCCTCTGCCCCTTTCACCTTCCTGAGTCCCCCACACCTGTGCCCCGTCACTTACCTCCAGTTCTTGGTGTGGGGGGGCCCTTCCTCCAGGCGCAAGAGGGCATAGCGAGCAGCACTAAGCGACAGGCCGCGGATCCCATCACCCCACTCCTTCTCCGCCCTGGGGCCAGGGAGTGGGGTCATGTGAAAACCAGGGAGTGACCAGCAGAACCAGCCCCACTGACCTGGCAGCCCCATTTATCTCAGGACAGAGCCACTTATCTCAGGCTCGGAAAGGACATGTGAGTTGCATCTGCCACCTGACTCAGCTCAACTTGGGCTGTTTCTTTGGAGAGCCTTCCCCAAATCCCCCCTCTCATGGCCCCGATCCATTTCTCAAGGGCTCAGTGCTCCCTCCATTCCCATCTCCCCACCCAATCCCAGAGCATTACTTTCCCTCCACTCCATGCCACCATCTTTCAGCCCTTGCCTCATCTCCAAGCCCCGGCCCAAAGCACCAGTCCCCCCTACTCGCACTTACCCCCGGTACTCAATGTACTTGTAGATGAGACCAGCAATGACCATGGCCACCAGGGCGTAATACCAGGAACAGATGAACATCAAGGCCAGACAGAGGCTCATGCCCAGGAAGGAGAGTGTCCTGGACAACAGGAGGGAGGGCAGCCTCTGAGTCCTGGGGGGATTGTAGCTGGGACTGGGGCAGTGAGTGCTAAATGGGGCCAGACCTGGACCAGACCTGGGAGGCTACCAGGTGGTAACCAGACAAGAGGAATTCACAATTCCTTGAGCACCAAGGGGAATATGAGAACCTTTTGGGTGAATGGGTGACCACAGACGAGGCATCACCATGGGCACACAGAGCCTGGAGGCACCTCTCTGCCCAGTCTCAGAATCTTAGACACGAGAGGGAGCCCTGGCCAGGTGGGTTCTGAGGCAGGGATCTTGGGGGGAGAACCTGAGGCCACGTGTCCGGTTCTGTAATTGTCCTGCCGGGATGCCTTGGGCCAGTCCCTTTCCCTCTTTAAGCCTCAGTTTCCTTCCTTGTAAAAGAAGCATGACCATTCCTGCTCTGCCTCCCTCCCCGCCCCCACTTTCCACAGGCCATTGTGAGGATGAAGAGCTATGAAGTAAAACGATGGGAACCATGGTCTCCACCAAATGAACCTCTTCCATGCGCCAGGCACTCCACGGTCCACGAAAACCCCACGAGGTCCAGGCACGTATCACGCCCATTTCACAGCTCAGGAGACTGAGGCCCAAACTCTTCACCACCATGAAGTGCAGCAGCAGGATGTGAACCTGGACCAGCTGGCTTCTACCCGTCACGCTCTATTATAAGACATTGAGCCTTGTGCGCACAGGAGAGGCTGCAGCTAAGGTTCTCATTTCGGGTGGTGTTGTGTTACTCTATCCTATTACTCTAAGGAGACCCTCACCAGGCCCTCCTCATGCTAGCTGGGCACCAATGCCCAAGAAAAGGGAATGTCCTGTTCTATGGTGAGGTCTTTAGACCTGAGAGACTGGGCCAGGGAGATGTGTGGGGATTGGAGTGGAGAGAAGGGGACGGCCAGTCCCAGGGGAGGGACACCCACCAGTGGTAGTAGCGGAATCGCGGCCTCCAGTTGGGCGTTCTCAGCAGCGTCTGCACTGCACAGGCCAAGTTCACGAACATGTAGCACATCAGGAAGAACCTAGAGCCCAGAGAGGCCCCGGGAGATGTGAGAGGAGGTCGAGAGGCAAAGAGAGACAGAGAGGGTGGAAGTGGGAGCGAGGAGAGGGCCAGTTCCGTCCTCATGCATAGGAAGAAGAGTTCAAGAGCTACATGCACCCCCAGCCCCCACTGTACATGCAGGACAAAGCCAGAGGGTCAAGGGTGGTTTCTATAGCCAGGGGGACTGGGGCAGGTCATCCAGAGTCAACGTGGGGAGGACATAGCTGGGAGTGGGGACAGCCGGAGGCTGGACACGCACATAGAGAGGATGGGGGCGACCTCGTCCAGGGAGGCGATCAGAATGCCAATTTCGCAGATGCAGGCTGTCAGCAGCAGGGCCCAGGTTGGCTCTCCATTGGCTTTGCCATGACCGAAGACCTGGGGGCAGAGAGACAAGCACGGGGCCCTGAGCCCCCCTTGGGACTTCTTGTCCCTCTCCTCCCACCTGGGGAACCAGTACAGTAGAGGCAGGAACCCACTAACTAGTGAGAGAGGGGGAGAAGCGGCTGGACTCCCCATCCTCCAGGGCAGCAGTTCTCGACCTGTGGGTCGTGACCCCTTTGGGGGTCGAACGACCATTTCACAGGGGTTGCCCAATTCATAACAGTAGCAAAATTACAGTTATGAAGTAGCAACAGAAATAATTTTATGGTTGGGGGGGTCAACACAACATGAGGAACTGTATGAAAGGGTTGCGGCATTAGGAAGGTTGAGAACCACCGCTCCAGGGGCACCCAGGGCAGCAGGCAGTGTAAGGGGGCTCCCAGATTCTCGCCCACCCTGACATTGCCCCCCAACCCTGTGCAATGAAGGTCAAGTGACCCCTGATGAGGAAACAAAGCTCCAATGGACAGATGGGAGAGAGCTATCGGGAAGCCAGCGCCTGGCCTTGACAGAGTGCACCATACATCTCGGCTGTTGGTTTTCAGCACCATGGAGAGATCTACCCTCGTCCTGACCTTTGGCTGCCTCCTGAAGTCCCTGCCCAGCTGGTGGGCCAAAGGACTGCCAGCTCCCGCTAAGAACAGACAGCTCTGCCTAGAGCCATGGTGCTGATTGTGGACCGAATCTCCTCCTGGGCCCATCCATCTCCTCTGCACCCAACCCCATGGCGCAGGAGGCACTAGGAGACACTGTTCACTCTGTGGCATTGGGCCAGCCTTGCCCTCTCTGGGCAGGAAGGACCCTGGCTGGCTAGGCTGCTGGGGTGGACTGCTCTCCTCTCTACTCTCAGGGGCTCTGATCCCACACTGACCTGCAGGAAGGGAACTATACCGTCCCGGGAGATGGCCTGCAGCAGGCGGGGAGCCCCTGTGAGGCTCTGCAGCCCCGCCCCGCAGGTGGAGAAGAAGGATCCAATGACAATGACCCACGGCGATGGCCAGGCCAGTGTCCCGACCACCAGATTGCCATTCACAGCTTCACCAAACCTGGAATGAAGCAGCAGAGGGATGGAGTGCCCAGGGGGCAATGCCACCTGGATTTCCAGGGAGGTCTTCCCCCACCAGTGCAAGAGCAATGGTACACACACACACTCCCATGGTCCCCCGGCTCTGCAGGGGAGAGGCTCTGCAGGAGAAAGGCCAAGCCCCAACTGTGCCGGGTCTGAGCGATCATGTGCAGCCTGTGTTTTTAGGCCGTAAGTGGGGATCATCACAGCCCTGCCTGGCATGGTGGGCCCTAAGGGGGCACGTGGAAAATGCTGAGCCCAGTGTCTGGAACTCGTAGTCAGTGGCCAGGCTCCCAGAAGTGCGATGGCCCTGTCTGAGAAATGCGGTGATGGTGTGAGAACCCAAGGACAGCTTTCCCTAACAGCGACACCGCTTTTAAATGGAAGAAGCTACCTCGGCAGGTAGAGGGAGAGCCCTGTCCCTGGAGGTGTGCAAACAGAAAACCAAAAACCAAGTTCACTGCCATTGAGTCGATGCCAACTCATAGTGACCCTGTAGGACAGGGTAGAACTGCCCCTGTGGGTTTCTGAGACTGTAACTCTTCGGGAGAGTAGAAAGCCTCATCTTCCTCCCGAGGAGCAGATGGTGGTTTTGAACTGCCAACCTTGTGGTTACCGGCCCTGTGTATAACTTCTACACCAGCAGGGCTCCACTAGGCCTGCACAAGTAGGGGAGAATGGGCCCTTGATGAAGGACTTCAAGAATGGGAGGGAGACATGTGCCAGATGACCTGTCAGGTGCCTTTTAATCTCGTGGGAGGTCTAGGCTTGAATGAGGTCAGATCAGTGGAGGATGAGGGGGATACCAGGGCCCCTTAGAGTCCATCCTCCCTCCTGGCACCCTCACATGCATCCAAGCAGAAGTGTTTTTAAGGCTGTGACCTTTTGGAAGTAGATCGCCAGGTCTTTTTCCCGAGGTGCCTCTGGTGGGTTCAAAATGACTAATCACTGTGTGATTAGTCGTTCACTGCTTAATGGTTTGCACCGCCCAAGATTCCTATCACGGAAGTGCATTTCCACGGCAGCATCCTGTCTTCTGCAAGGTCGGTTGCAGGGGACGGGATGCTGGACACCTTTGGCTGCAGCCAAGTCCTGAAGGCCTGGCTTGCAGAACCAGGGAACCAGAACTTTGCTTTGTGAACGATACGAAGCTCCCCAAAGGGTTTCAAGAAGGGGAGTGGGCTGGCCCACTGGTGCAGAGGGTCGGTTCACCTCCAGCCCCCTGTGGCCTTCCTCCCCCAAGGCCCTGTTGCAGACTCCAGCATCCCCTCCTGGACCCGCCATGCCCATTGCCCCTCTAGAACAGGACCAGCCTTGGTTTCTGTACTCACTTGTCCCGCAAGACAACACCCTCGATGCAGGCTCCAAACAGAACAACGGAGCTGATGTCTGCAGCCCAAGGTGAAGGAAAATCCACAGGCAGCACTCTCCCTCTTCTCCTCCCCTCCTGACCCAGGGGGGGGTCACGCAGCACTCCCCACCCCACCCCAC
>NW_022109491.1:10823168-10837624 GCF_000313985.2 Echinops telfairi
CCCCGCCTCCTGTGGTCCCCACCCAACAGGACAGGATACACACAGCTGAGGTGGTGGCGATTGCGAGAATGGTGCCTGTGGGGATAGATTTCTGGGCATCCCTCAGGTCCCCGGAGCGGTTTGAGCCAGCCATGATCCCTGGGAACAGAGGGAAAATAGAGCAGGAGCCAGGGAAGTGGGAGCAGGAGCCAGCCCGCGGGAAGGAAACCCAGGATTGCATGCCGGCACATGGGGAGACATTGGGGGTTCCCTGGTCTCTTGTCCCTAAGTCTCTCGTTTGCCCCACGAGGGGTGCAGCCCGTGCAGTTGGCATCTATGTCAGCCTAGAGAAAGCCCAGTGTCGCCACGGCTTCTCCACGCCCCACCCCCATCCTGACTCCGCCCTCCCGGCTCTCCCCTTCACCTGTGACGGAGGGGAAGTAGATGCCAACCAGCAGGGTGAAGTAGGAGGTCATATCACTGAAGACATAGGGCTGGTCCATGTCAACAGGAGTGCCCTCGGGCAGGCCCGCGGAGGCCATGCCCCGCCTCTCCACAATCACCCCCTTGGTCAGGTAGGAGCTCCAGAGGTTCTCTGTGGGGAACAGGAGAGGCTCAGGGCAAGGGCCAGCATCAGCGGTCCAGAGCTCGGGGACAGAAGCTTGCGTGGTCGAAAGGTGAGGGTCAACAACAAATGAATGAATAAACAAAACATGATCTACCCACACAGTGAGATGTTGTAGTCTCCAAAACTCCCTGCCAGCGAGCCCACTCTGACTCACAGGAACCCTGTGGGGCAGGGTACAACTGCCCTTGGTGGGTTCCTGAGGCTGTAAACCTTTATGGGAGCAGAAAGCCTCATCTTTCTCCCACGAGGTGGCTGGTGGATCTGAATTTCTAACCTTGAGCTTAGCGGCCCAATGCGTAACCCACCTCACCATCACTGAGTACGAGGAGGACTTAGACAAAATGTTAATAATAATAACCAGCCGTAAAAAAGGGACGAGACCTAACATCTGCTCCAACATGAATATACACCTTGAAAAGATGCACTGAGTGAAATAAGCCAGGCACACCGGTGCGATCACTGTATCATCCCACTTCTATGCAATCGCCAGACAAGTATATGGAAACTGGAGATTGGATGTCACCAGGGACTGGGGGAGGGGCGAGGGAAGAATGGTGGCAGGCACATTTGGAAGAAGACAGCGGTGACCGTTGCACAATGTCATGAATGCGATTGATGTCACCGAGCCGTACACTTAAAATGGTTAACGTTGAAAACCTGATGTTAAGCATTATTTACCACAACTTTGAAACACCAAAAATAGGGCTCAAGTTCTCACTCCCCACCCAGCGTTGGCTCCAGTTTATTTCCATCAGCTTTTCCAACATGCCTGTTTGGGGCCTGCGAGGGTCTCGCGAATGAATTCTAGCTCATCCCTGCCCTCCAAGAGCTCAACCTGGTGGGCTAAGAGGCCCAGGAACACCCATGCCAGACTGACTGTGCATGCCCCCAACTGACCCTCACCACCCGCTCCTTACGCAGGCCCCTTAGCTCAGCAAATGGCACTCCCACCAATTCTGAAATCCGGGCACCGCCCTCAAGGGGCCCTTTCCCCCCACCTCCCAGGGAAAAAGCTGTCTCTCGTTCCTGCCTGTTATCCCTCGGAAGTATTTCTCAGATCTGCACCTTCCCTCCATGCCGGCGATTCCAATCTTGGTACTACTGGCCCATGGGGCCGGGTGGCTCTGGGTTGTGGAAGCAATCCTGGGCCTTGTGGGATGCTGGGCCCTCTGACCTCTTCCCCCGTCACCTGTGGCTCCCCATGTCCCCTGAGGTGGGGTTACCTGCAGGTGAGGACCACAGCTCCTTCCCCCAAACACAGCCCCACCATTCTGCTTCAGAAGAGCATCGTGTGTCTCCGCTGGGCTGACAGCATCAGCCTCCTCCTGGCCTCCCTGTTTCTCTCCTCTCACCTTCTCACCCACCTGCACCAGCGGCCCAGGGACTCTTCAGAAGTGAAGCTTGGACACAGGCCCCGCCCTTACTCAAAGTGCTTTAGTGACCCCACCTGGGCCTGGGCACAGCCCATCTCTTCAGCGAAGCTTGCAGGGCTGCCACGTGACTCCTGCCAGCTTTCCCAACCTCAGCCCTGCCTCTCTTTCCTTTGTCCTTTGTGCCCCAGTCATAACACATTACATGCGGTTGGAAGGATGCAATATGCTCTCCCATGTCTGCATGCTCTTGGACAAGCTGTTCTTCTGTCGGTGATTCCCTTAGGATAAGCGAGAACCTCCTATTTGTCCTTCAAAACCCTCCTCAGGTGAGTCCAGGAAGCCTTGTCTTGCTGTCCTGGACACAGGAGCACGCCCTCCCTGGAGCAGTCTGTCCTCATTGGGTACACATTAACGGGTATTGTAATGCATGTGCTAACATCTGTCTCTGCTGCTAGACCTGCTCAAGGTCAAAGATGGCGACTTCTTTATCTTGTGCTGCTAGTGATCATTGCAGAGCTTTGCACCGCTTCGTAGGTGCTTCTGAAGACTGCTAAGTGAATGACTTCCTGCCCCACAAGGTGGTGGGCCATCTGAAGGCTCTTATTCACCTCTAGCCCTCGTTGATGCTACCGACAGAAATGGTCCAGAGTAGATGCTCAGTTCAAGCTGGTTAAGTTTAACTGCATCCTAGGAGAACCCCTTAATCCTGACCGCTTAACCTAG
This sequence comes from Echinops telfairi, assembly GCF_000313985.2. Classification (NCBI taxonomy): domain Eukaryota; kingdom Metazoa; phylum Chordata; class Mammalia; order Afrosoricida; family Tenrecidae; genus Echinops; species Echinops telfairi. Next base: position 10,825,872 of record NW_022109491.1, read on the forward strand.
AATCCCTGCTGCATGCCCTGTGATCCAGCCCGCTCCCCTCCCCCAGACCTTTGATGAGGCCACTGGCAGCACCAGGAATGCCCTGGATCTCCGTGACATTGTTTCGGGTGAAGTACTCATCACAGGTGGCGTTGAGGAAGCGAGAGGAGCAGAAAAGGCCCCAGAGCCTCGTGGTCACTGTCTCGTTTCCTTCCCAAGCCAGCTTGGCGCAGACATCAAAGCCATGGTGAGACAGTGTGCGGTTCCCCAGGAGACAGATCCTAGGGAGAGAGTCAAGGGAGGACAATGGTGCTGGACCTACCATTGCTGCCCTGCTTCTCAGCAGAAGCCACAGGGGCCCCTGTAAAAAGCACCCCAGCCAGGGCCCCACCTCCAGATACTCTGGTTTAATTGAGATGGAGCCCATGCACCAGGGTTTGTTTATAGCTCCTCCCAAGTGGTTCTATTATGCAGCCCAGGACGGGAACCAGTGCTTTAGGGCAATGCCACACTCCAGAACCATGGACAGCGATCAAACATGGTCCCTGGACAAAGGGCTGGAGGGCAATTTGCCCTAGGTAGATAGGCAGAACCAAGAGGATGCTGAGCCCCTGGGCCACCTCATTTGTGTCTCTCCCCATCCTAGAAAAGCTGTCTAACAACAAAAAGTTGTCCCATCCCAGGGAGTTTTCTCCATCCAGAAAATGTCCTCCCCTTCACAAATTGTCCCCGCTTAGGAAGACCCTGGGAAGTCCACCCTCCCTGTTGACTCTCACAAGGGAAACTGTCCCCACACTCAGAAAAGACATCCCACCCTTGAAGTTATTTCTCCTTCCAAGAAAAATTGCTCCCGACCCACAACCGCTCAGATGATCAGAAGTAGGGAGAGGGCCTGTGGCCGTGACTGGCAGGAAGACCCCGAATTCAAGTCAAAGTGGGAGAAAGCTCCCAGGGGTAGCACTCACGGGAAGTTGGGTGGGTCGAAGGCAGACTTGATGACACCTGCATAGATCGCCAGGATGGAAAGGATGACACAGCCCAGGAAGACAAGGGCAAACTTGTTGACATACTTGACGCCCACAAACACCACGGTGGCCATGCAGGTGAGCACACAGGTGCCGTACACACGCATGTTGTTCAGCATGGCTGCTGCCTCCCCGCTGGCATCCTCGGCCTTGAAGATGGCCATGGCTGGGAAGAGGTAAGCCTGTGGGGCAAGGAGGTCAGCTGAGGGACCCAGTAAGGCCCAACTGAGCATTCTCCCAGGGAAATCACAGAATTACACACAGGGCTTTGAGGGGCGGGGAGATGCTCACCATGACAACAGTGCAAGACTGGGAGAAACATCCAGTGACTGAGGAATGCTTAAGGGACCTGCCGAGATTATTATGCAGTCAAAACTTAGAATGCTGTGACAACGATGTCGAGAGCTATTGTTTTATTACCGGTTGTCCTTCATAATGATCATCTGTTGCCGTGGTAATTTCTACCTCAGTTATTGCCGCCTAGTCCCTAAGTAACGCTCTAGAACAGGGTCGAATGACCCCAGTTGGGTTTCCATGACTTTCGGTCTTGACAGGAGTAGTTAGCCTCACCTTTCTCCCTCAGAGCCATTAGGTGCCAGCCCCAGACCTTGTGGCTTGCAGCTCAGTGAGTGGTCCACGGTGCCACGAGGGCACCTCCCTCCCTAATAGAAACATGGACGTGCATTGGTTGTCGAACACATTCTGATGGGGAGCTGTTTTAACAGGGTGAAACCAAATTTATGTGGACTGATTCAAAAAGCTTACCATGTTATATCACATTTTTAACATCAGATTGTTTTTTGTTGTTTTTTTATATAAGAGAGAAGGTTGTTTGTTTTTAAGAAGGTGTCTTACAATCTCAGTCTCTCAAATATAATGTGCATATCAATACACATGTGTGAGTATCTGTGTATGTGTGTGTGAAGATACACCAACATTTAAGGATTGTCTTGAGCAGAGAAAATGTGCATCATCTTTCTTCTTTGCATACATCTGCATGTTCTTAAACTGTGACACTAAATATGATTGTGTCTGTATTCATACAGCAGTTTGAGGCTTATAAAGAATATCCACAAGGTGATTTCATGAAGAGAGAACGACTTACAGTATGGTTATAGTTTACAAACGAGCCCAGGAAGCTAGCTAGTAGTTATGGGAGAAAGACGGGGCTTTCTACTCCCATTAAGAGTTACAGCCTCGGAAATTCACAGCAGCCGTTCTGCCCTGTCCTGCGGTGAACGGAGCCAACTGGGCGGCAGTGAGGGTGGAGTTTTTGGGTTTATCACTTACAACGGTAGGGTGCCATCTTGCTTAGGAAAAGCCACACTGGGAGGAAACCCAATGAAACATCTAGGCAAGTTTCTCGGTGAGGGGGGAGGGTGATTTCCTACTTCCATATCGTTTTGACTTTATACAGAAGGCAGAATTGATTTTGCAATAACAGCCACCCCAAAGACTTAATTTATTTAATTCACAGAGCTCTCTAACTCTTCTCTCATTGTTCACCTGCTAGGGCCTCAGGTTCCCCACCCACCCTGGGGACCCTGCTCGCTGGGGACCCTGCACGCCTCTATCCCCAGAGGCTGGCTTTGCCCTGGTTCTCCCAGGCCACGTGGGGTTGTGGGAAAGCACTAGTCCCTTCCACACATCCTTCAAACTGACCGGGCCTTGCTTTCTTCCAACTCCTGAGAAAGTTGCGAAGATAAGAGAAAAAATTATAATATTCCGGGTCCAGGAAGGGCTACAAAGGACAGACGCTTGCTAACTTCCGGCTCTACTTTCTCTATACCAAGGGACTTCCACTCCCAGCACCGAAGACTGGAGACCCTCTCCTACAAATGCTGCCCAGCCACTTGGCTTCTTAAGAAGTGGTCGGTCCCTTCCCCGCGTCACCTCTCTGAACGGATCTCTTGACACGAGTCCCTTACATCCTTCTGTGCTGTCACCCAGTCACCATCCACCCTCGACAATGAGCACTCAGAGTGCTCTGGGCACGGCCCCTGGCACGTGGGAAGCAAGCATTAATGGGAGCGCTTGCATGTTGTTCTTCCTCCTAGGGCTTTGGCCAGGATTCTTACTCTCACCCACCACCCCTGCCACTTGGTGGCTGAATGACCATGAGCGTGTCACTTTCTCTCTCCGAGCATCAGCTCCCTCCTTTGTAACATGGGCACCATGACACATAGGCCACATCAGGGTTCCACATGCTAACTGTAAAGCACTCAGAGCTCGGCTGGGAGCCCAGTCGGGGCCTGAGGACTGGCAGCTGCTGGGGTTATATAACGACTGCCTTTCCTCGCCCCAACTGGACCACGCACACTGTCAGAGCAGAACCACTGCTGACTCCTCTGGGCCCTTCCTGACTGGCTGGTCTCGGGGAGGTGTCCAGGGAGTGCTGGTGAATTGGGACCCCACCCTCCTCCTTGGCCCCTCTCACCAGTAGGATCTCGATGGTGCCCAAGATGTACATGGCCCCCGCAAAGGTGGTGCCCAGGTAGAAGCAGAGGCCCACGGCGCCCCCAAATTCTGGCCCCAGAGACCTGGAAATCATGTAGTACGAGCCTCCCGCTGCAGAGAGAAGCTAGGATCAGTGAGAGATGCAAGAGGGCCCTGGCTGCTGTTACAGGGAGGGGGCTCATTGACTCAGGTGGGGGGGGGGCACCTCTCAAGCCCTCACAGGCTGCCGCCATAGAGAGGAACCCGGCAGAAGACCCAGCCAGCCACCCCACCTGTGCTTTGCAGCACCAATTACCAAGTTGCTAATTACTCCTCTAAAGAGGTCATGGCTCAGAAAACAAGCTAGCGGAGAGGAAGGGCCAGGCTGAGGGGAGAGGGCTGCCCTGCTCCCATTCAACACCAGACACTGCTCCCCTCCCTTCTCCCCCAAAGGGCTGCACCTACCTACCCCATGGGCACTTATGGACCAGCTCCCAGGTCTGCGATGTTTTCTCTGAGGTCCTCTGGGTGCAGTCCCACCCCTCTCCCCTCCAAACCAGGCCCCACTCCTGCCCCTCAGGTCCCGCCACCTCCCGGAAGCCCCAGTCACATACCAGGCACGACACCATTGGTGGCGATGGCACTCATGGAGATAGCTGTGAGCATCGTCTGTGGAGAGATACCAGAGAGGGGAGACTGGGCGGGGGCGGCGGGGCCTGGGGGGGAGCCAAGTCCTATACCCCATACACACCCGCCAAACCACAAGTTCCCTTCTGCTGAGCACCTCCTTGGGCCTGTTCCAAACTCTGCTCCTGCCAAGCCCTCCTTGTCAAGGAAACAAACCTCTCTTTCACCATGCACACAGAGAAGCACTCCCCACCGCATCCCGCCCGAGAGCGCCGCGGTCCCAGCCCTGAGACCTGACCACGTCACTCCCCACGCCCTCGGCCTCCGTTTCCACGTCTATAAAATGGCACAGCGCGTGCCCGGGGGTCTCTAATGTTAGAGGAGAGGAAACAGACGGTGGCAAGAAGGCCAGTGTTAGGTGAAGACTGGATGTTTTTGTTTTGTTTTGCTTTGTTTTCTAGGGAGGGAATGGAAAGAATCCTGTTGTCTGGGACATATAATCCCATTTTTTTGCGAGTCTAGACCTACCCAAATGTTGCCTTGGATCGAGATGATGAGAGAATCCTATTTTCTCCTAGATGAAGAATGATGCAATGATTCTTCATTGGTTGTGTAACTACAAATGTATGTGAATGCACTCCCGCGCGCGCACCGCGCACACACACACACACACACACACACGCACACCTAGGTGAATGCTGGTTGACAGTCCAAAGGGACAAGGCTGTGCCATGAGATTCAGGAGGAACCAGTCAGACCTAATTTATTCTCTGAGACCCTAAGCAGTGGTTACTATAAGAAGCTCAGGTCTCTTGCACCCACCCCCGGACTCTGCCCACTCCCAGGCGCTGCCCAGCCCCAGCTGTCAAGCGTGGGGAAGGGAAGGCCTGTCACTCACGCAGGAGCAGCAGATGAAGACCATGCAGAAGGATTCCATGATGCCTGCAATGCCCACCACCCAGGTGAGTCGCAGGAAGAGGATGACGCCAAAGATGTTCTGCAGGCACGGTAGGTAGACGCCCATGAAGGTGCCCATGCGCGGGGCCTGAAGAGAGGCCAGAGTGGGTCTCTGCAGCCCCACTCCAGCTCCTCACTCCCCATTTCCCACTATCCTCTTCTCTCCAGCCCCATAGCTTCATCCCTCCCCCCTGGGATGCTTATCCCCCTTCCCTTCCTTGCTCCAACTTTTATGCCCCACCCTTCTTGTCTCTGTCACATAAACTCCTTCCGCTTTCCTTCGCATTCCACCCTCTAGCCCAGCCGTTCTCAACCTGCAGGTCTCAACCTCTTTGAGGGTCAAACGACCCTTTCATAGGGGTCACCCAATTCATAACAGTAGTAAAATGACAATCAGGAAGTAGCAACAAAAATAAGTTTAGGGTGGGGGGGTCACCACAACATGAGGAACTGTATGAAAGGGTCACAGCATTAGGAAGGTTGAGAACCCCTGACCTAGCCCAACCCTCGACTCCCATCCCTTGACCTCCACCATCCATCCTACCATCGATTCCATTTCCCCTCCCCATACTTCCTCCCTGCTCCTCTCTGGCCCACAAGGTCCCTACCTGAACTGGCTTCTTCTTTCCACCCTCATTGTTTTCTGCTTCTTCATGCTCCCTGCTTCCCTGGGGCAGGTTGGTGTAGTTGGCCAGGCCACTGAGCAGGGAGGACACCATGGGGCTGGTGTCCATCTCCTCCTGCAGAGGAGAGACAGTATCAGGCGGCTGAGAATTCAGGGAGAGATCGGAGGAGCTGGATGGGAGGGGACAGAGATGAGATGAGCGAAGGCAAACTTACTGATGTGGGGATGAAACAGGGAAGGAGGAGGGGTCAGTGGGCTGGGAAACGGGGGTGAGGTGGGTGGCCTCCAAAGAAGGGCCTAGGGAGAGAGGAAATAAATTCAGAGAGGAAGAAGGTGGACTGAAGGGAGCTATGAGAGGGGGGCTCCCCCTAGGGAGGGTGGGAGCAGCTGATGGATGGAGAGGATGGAGTGGGGGGGTGATCCCCACCTCAAACAGGGCCATGTTTTTGCCATCATACTCTTTGCCCTTCTCAGCGTCCGTGCTGTTGATGAAGGGGCTGCTCTCCTTGGGGTTGCTGTCACCTGTGAAGGCAGTGGAGTCAGGGGTCTGGCACCAGCTGCTTGGCCTCTGTCCACCTGGGCACACAGCTGTGTGGCCACTTTCACTCTTCTGAACTTCAGTTTGCACGTTGGGAAAATGGAGCCAATGTGGGTTCCCTTGCAGGATTTGGGGTTGACGGCATGCGTGCACGCCCTGGCATGGGTGTTTGATCAAGGTGCAAGTGCCTCCTCGCTCTTGTCATTGACCTGTGTACCTTTAAGACTCTCCATGGACCCCTTCTTGACCATAGTGGCCCAACCTGATGTGGGGGGGGGGTGTGCTTTTGTCGCCACCCCCCCAACAGAGGAGGGTCCTTTCAGAGACAGAGAAGCCTCTATAGGGCGTCACCTGGGCTCCCTCATCACCGTTCCCAATTCCAGGCAGAAGCCCAGTTTCTGGGAGAGAGAAGCCTCCGATTAAGACCCCAAGAAAACTGCACTTCTTGGAGAGGTAACTCCCACCATCAGAGACCTGCTACACCCTTTATGCCCCTTAAGTCACCATGAATTCAGTGGATGTGGACCTCTCCATGGGAGAAGGAGGAGCCTAGAGTCACAGGCTCAGAAACCCACAGGAGCGGTTCTGCTCTGTCCTACAGGGTCACTATGAGTCAGATTCAACTCGACAGCAGTGTCTTTGGTTGCTTGATTGGTTTGGGGGTTACCACGTGCCAGCCGGGGTGCAGGGGGATAAACCAGGCTCAGACCTCATCCTTGGCTTTAAGGAGCCCATGAGCCAGTAACCTGATTTTTCCATCCCAGGAAGGTAAGTGCTGTGATCCAAGATGAACGGGGATTGTGGGAACAACAGGGAAGGCACTCAGCCCAGCTCAGGAGGTCACCGAAGGCTTCCCAGAGGAAGTGGTGTTGAGACTGAGGGCTATAGGATGAGTAAGAGCCAGACGGGAGGGAGGCGGGAGAGGGTTCCAGGCAGACAGAACACTGTGTTCAGTGGCCCAGAGGTGAGCATGAACCCAATGGGTTAGAGGAAGAAGTTCGATCTGGCTAGAGTCTGAGGAAGGGCCATTTTGTGGCCTTGAAGGATAGGGGAGCCGCAGGGGAAGGTGAAAAGCGAGCCTTGCCAAGCAAGTGCTGGCTGCATCCTCCTTACCAGAAGAGCAGGTCAGGCTAAAGAACTTGGACTTCATCTACAAGACAATAGGAAGTCACTGAAGAATTTTGGGCAAAGAAGTGCCCCCCAAACAGACATATTTTAAAGCAATCACTCTGACTTTGAGGTGAGGAATGCAGAAGCCAGTGGGAGATTTTTAGTAATCCAGTGGAGGGTTGGTGATGGGAGGGCAATGGACAGACCCAAGAATTCTTAGCACAGATTCTGCACCAGATGTTTACAGCAGGAGGGTAGGAGAGTCTGAGATGAAACCTAGGGGTGCTAGCATGGCCTGGGGGGGAATAGGTGGGTGATGATGCTAGATGGGGAGACTGGAAGGGGAGAAGGTTGGCATGGGGAAGATGTTTGGCTGAGGATTAGGGGCTGGGGGGCTCAAGTGGATATGCCCAGAGGCCACAGGAGTATATGGGTCAGTCTGGGACTCAGGAGAGAGGAAGGAGGTGGAATCAGGAAGAATGCAGAGCCAGGGGCCTGAATGAGATCACTCACAAGAGTCTCTTGGATGACAGAGGAGGGTCTGTTCAGAGAGAGAGAGAAGGTTCCAGAGTCATCACCCTGACTCCAGCCACCACCGGTCCATGCAGGATCCTGCTCTCTGGACGCTGCAGAAACCCTCACAAACCAACCAAATCCCAAGCGAAGACCAGGCCCTCTGTCCTCTGAGTCTTCTGGCCCCTGCATCTCCTGACATCCCTCCCCTCTCCATCTCTCTATCTCTCCAAATCCCCGTTTCCTCCAGGAAACCTTCCACCTAGGGCCCATCCCCAGGGTAGGGCCTCTACCTCCTGTTATAAGCCTGATCTCACACTCTCCGAATGACAGATGGGGAAGAAGTGATGCCTCATCTGCTCCAAAGACACCCACCGCCAACTCTCTCCTGCCACCACTTCCACCTTGGTCATCAAGGCAGGAATTCCTGCTGCTTCCCGGGAAGAAGGGCCAACAGCTCTCTCTTCCCCAAAGACTCCTTGTTGTAGGACCTAGCTCCTAATAAGGTGCTCAGGGGAAGTCACTGGAGGTAAATTCCCTTCCTGACCCCTGAGATCACAGAAGAGCTGTCGGGGCACAGAAGAGAGGAAAAATAAGAGGGGTGAGTTCCCCACTCTATTTAAAGGCTGACAAGCAATCTCCCTGACAAGCTATCTCCCATCTCACCACACCAAGCTGGGGGCTTCCTTAATAGCCGGATGAGATGAGAAGAAATTCACTAGAAAAAGGTGTGCCCTCACGCTGGACAAGTGACCGAAATGCTCTAAGCCTCAGCGTAGTCCTTTGGAAGAGGGTAGTAATCAGGCTAACTAAACTCGTGGGGCTCTTGTGAGGATTAAAGGGAATACACACGGGGGTGCCTTGGCGCATAAACATAGTATTGCTGCTTCTCCTTATTAACATACGCTGTGTCCCATCCAGTCGGCCCCATGCCACTGCCCTTGTTCCCACTGAGATACTGAGGGCCCTGTCTGCTGCGTGGCTGGGTCCTCTGCTCTTGAGGCCAGAACGACCGACCCGTGTCCTTTCGCGCCCCCTCCTAATCCTTTGCTCCTTCGCGGGGACCAGTGGCTTGTGGAGAGTGGAAAAGAGGGGTGTCCAGGCCAGAGACCCAGCAACCAGGCAGCCCCGTGCCTGTCTCCATGGCGACCGCGCGGGCCGAAAGCGCAGCGCCATGCCGGCCACGCGCCCGCAGCCGCTTATGTAACGCCACGCGCAGCGCGGAGCCAGACTGGCCCAGGCAGCGGGCGCGGGGCTGAGCGACTGGGAGGGGGCGGCTCAGGAGGCTCGTTCCGGGTCCCCCCTTTCCGCCCGCCGCCTGGGTCGGGCTCCAGGCTCCCCACCTCGTCTGCCAAGGCTGATTGGGTCCCCTCGCTGGACCCCCGGCGCCCAGGTCGCGAGGGGTGGGGAGCTTCGTGGAGCTCTCCACGGCGCAGGACGGCGAGGAGAACACTGCCCTGATTCCCCGGAGCCCAGATTCGGGGAGACAGGAACGCAGAGCAGCGCGCGAGAGGCCCGGCCAGACGGAGGCTGAGCCCGCCCCGCCCCCGCCCCCTGGGAGCGCTCAGCCCGAATCGGCTTTCAATTAAGCTGCGGCGGCCGGAGGCGGACTGAAGAGTGCCCCCTGGGGCCTGGGACCCAGGCTGTGGGGCCTGGGGGGAATCCCCAGACCAACTCCAGGGGGTGGGACGGGGGCGTCAGACCCCAAGGGGCCCGGAGACCTGGGGGACGGTGTTCTCAGGCTCGTCTTTCGTTCCGGGAGCCCACTGACTCATTCCTGCCGCTGCCCCCAAAGCCAGGAGCCGCTCCTTCTCATACACACCCCCAAAGACCTAGGATCTGAGACGCCCCGGGACTCTGAATCAGAGGGTCCCTCTTCCCTCGAGTCCTGCTGGTGCTTAGCGCCCCTGCAGCCCACCATCTAGGAGTCTCCCTCTCTAGGGCCCAGGACTCCAGACCCAAGTCCTGACCAATCTAGTGCTGGGTCCGGACCCTGGATATAGAGAGAGGTGGTCTCTAGAGAGAGGTGGTCCCGGCCACAGCGGGGTCTGGGAGCTGGCTGGCAGGGGCTGGGCTCGGGAGCAGGGAGTCCTAAGCCATGGACACGCTTCTTTCAGCCTCCTGAGACCACCCCCCATGGGAAGAAACCCCTGGTGGGCCTTGGGAGGCTCTAGCCCCAGAGCAGACAAGCCAGGGTGGGGGTTGGACCACCCCCACAGTCTGGGTGCCCCCCAAATCATTTATCAAGCTGAGCCCTGGTCCCAGAGTGGGGGCATCTGAAGGGGATCCCGGATGGAAATGACCCCCCTTCGCTACGGGGCACCGCGGCAGGATGCCTGGCATTGCCGCAGACTCGACTTTGCAAAAAAAAAAAGAACAACAACAAAACCTCCCCACACACACACACCACCGCCGCCGCCTCCAAGCAAAGCTGCTGCGGGATGGGGTGACCCCAGGGTCACTGGGGAGATGGATGAGATGCCAGCCGGTAGTTCTGGGTCCTGTATTTCACTCCGTCCTACATAGGATTGGGGGGTGGGGTGGGGGCTAAGACAAAGGAACAGGGGCCCTGGTGGCCAGAGCCACCTCCAGCAGCACTTGGCCCTAGCTCGGACCCAGGACCCCAAAGACCTCAGAGTTCTGTTCAGGCTACTAGCCCCTGGAAGACCCCTGTTTCAGCTCTGGGGTCCTTCTTCCAACCCCCAGAGGCGTCTATGGGAGTCTCTCCCAAGGGTCAGGCAATGCCCAGGGGAGCGTTTGAAGGCGCTGAGCGTAGACCAGCAAGCGAGCTAGCGGGAGGCGCTGGTGCGCAGGGGATGCAGCGCCGACGAAGGGTGGGGGGTGGGGGCGGCTGACAGCCGTGATGAATGGCTGAGACCGCTGGGGGGCGGCGGGGGCCCAGGGAACCCAAGGGGGTGGCTGGCCCCAAGACCTCCGAGCAGGGGGAGAGCGGGCGCAGAGACAGGACTTGGTCTCGGAGCCCCTCTACTCCTAGTGAATCTCCGCACCCACCGCAGCGAATCCGCAGTGTCCGCGCCGCCGCGCCGCGACTCAGCCACGGGGACCCCATTCTTGAGCTTTCTCTGGGGGAGCTTCCAGAGCCGACTAGAACGACCCCTTTACCCAATCCTGGGAAGCCCACTGCCGCCCCCAGGGTACCCAGAGGAGGTGGGAAGGGGAGAAAAGAGGGTCCTTTAGGTACCGGTCCTGACCAGGAACTCCAAGAATCTCTGAAGGAGGGAGGTACACTTCAGGTTGGACTTGAACCTCAAGCAGCCCTGGGGGAGCCCCCACCTCGATTGCACCAAGTGTCCCCTTAAGGAGACACTGCAGCCCGGATGGGGGCTGTCATATGGCTCCAATCTCCCATAGCCACCTTTCCCCCACCTTTCTGAGACTCTGGAAGTCTCAGAGGGACTGCAGCAGACTGCGCCCTCCAGCACTGCAGGTCCCCTCTCTGGGCCAGGACTCCAGGGTCCCTTCTGGGGAGACTGAGCCCTCCTCCCGCTCCGTCGAGCTCCACGTCAGCCTATTCTAGTTCCACCATCCCCTTCCCACCTCCTCCCCCGCGGAGCTCATCTACGTCGGCTCGGGGCCGCAGAAAGACCGCCACCCCTCTGCCCCCGGCTCTGCCCCCGGCCCTGCCCCCGGGTGCGGCGCATTCCAGAACGGCGGACAGCGCCGGGCGCATTCCAATGGAACGCTGCGCCAGGCCGCCCCGGTGGGTGCGAGCTCTGCTGGGCAAGAGGCGCCCCCGCGCCGCCTCTCACACCCCAACTGCTGAACCACCAGATGAGATGAGAAGAAATTCACTAGAAAAAGGTGTGCCCTCACGCTGGACAAGTGACCGAAATGCTCTAAGCCTCAGCGTAGTCCTTTGGAAGAGGGTAGTAATCAGGCTAACTAAACTCGTGGGGCTCTTGTGAGGATTAAAGGGAATACA
>NW_022109491.1:10838201-10841367 GCF_000313985.2 Echinops telfairi
GGGGGGCCGCCATGAAATATGGGGCCCCAGGGAGCTTGTCTGCAGAGCTGGAGAGAGGAGCCCTGACTAGGGGTGGGCGGGAAGCCAGACCCTCTCCCATCTGGCTGTGCAAGAGGCTGGAGCAAAGGCCATGGGCCTAGTGGAAGGAAGCACTGTTCTGCCCCCAGGGTGGTCTAGGGTCTCTGAGCTGAACTGTGGGGTCCCTTGCAGTCTGAAAATGGGGGTGGGGGAGCCTGAGGGCTGCAGTGAACTCTGGGCATGCTTAGACTGACTGAGTAGCCACCCATCCCCAAAGCAAGTCCCTAGAGCCCACAGACTTCTAGGACGAAATGACCAGGGGCAAGGGGTGTGGGGGTGTGGGGGGAGAAGAGGCAGCCCTGGGGCTCTAGAACTCCACTCCTGGCCAGGCTGGTGCAGCCTCCAGGGAGGGCAGGCTGGTGGCCAGGGAAAGAGTGGGGGAGGGGGGAATGAGGCCGCCTGTCACTTTGGAATCATATTTGCTCCTGGGCGGGGAGTGTCTAATCCCCTAATCCAGGATTGCTTTCTGAAGCTTCCGGAGCCAACATTCTCTCTGGGCTCCTCCCCACGCCCCTGAGACCAGCCTCCCAGAAGCTTGATGGCCCCGGGGAACCCCAGCCTCACCCAGTTGGTGCCAGCGGTGGAAACATCTCAGGAAAGAACATCTGAGGTTTGGACCCTTTGAGTCTCTGGAAGACCTAAATATCATCGAGAGGTGGGAGCACATGGGGGGTGGGGGAGTCCTCTTCAGACTCCCTCTAGCCTCCCTCACTAGGCCTCTGGCCTCCAAGAGCCTCCCAGGGCTGGAAGAAGCTTCTGTATCCCCTTGAGAAGGCCTAGCCTTCGTCTTACAGACCAAGAAACCAAGGCTCAGAGAGGGGTCATGATTGCCTATGAGTAGAAGGCCAGGGAGTTGGCACATGTCAGTCTAGAACCCAGTCCCCTTTACTGGGGTTTAGGACTCTCCCCCTCAGCAAAGGACCCTTTTTAAATTGGCCCAGCCTCCAGCTTCAGCGGCAGGTCAGGGTTGCTGTCCCAGCCACACTGTTTCTTGGCACTGAAACAGAGACTGGGTCTGCGGTGGGCTTTTTCCATTTTCTTGTGCTAAGGCCTCAGAGGGGTGAAGCCTGGAGTAGCCTGTTCTCTTGCAACTGAAGACAGACTCCCTCAAAGTCCTTCGAGGGTCCTAAAAAGTTTTCCAGAGCCCCGAAGAGCCCGTAATATGTAGGACAGGAATCTTTCAGCACCGTGGACAGGGCCCGATGCCCAGATTGCCTTGCACAAATTTGTCAATGACTTCAGACTGGGTCAACCGTGGAGGCTCCTGCAGCTGACTCAGACGTGTCTCTGAGAGACCCACCAGCAAGGTGCTACTGCCACGGGGTTTTGCAGATGGTTGTTGGGCTCTTTAGGGTGGAAAACCAGCTATTCAGAACACGAGCACTGGTCTTGGGGCTCCTAGAGAGAAGACACACATGCGCACACACAGGCAGTGGTTCTCAACCTTCCTAATGCCACGACCCTTTCATACAGTTCATCATGTTATGGTGACACCTCCAATCATAAAATTATTTTCGTGGCCCCTTCATCACTGTCATTTTGCTACTGTGATGAATTGGGCGACCCCTGTGAAAGGGTCGTTCGACCCCCAAAGGGGTCATGACCCACAGGTTGAGAACAACTACACTAAGGTGAGATGAGTTTGAACTGGCGACAGCGGTCATAGAGAGAGCAGGTGGGCAGGCCTGGGTGGAGGCACTTGTAAGCACTTGAGTGACCACACACACATGCACCATCAGCACCGTCCTAGGGCTTCTACTGCTTTACGGTGACATGTAATGCTGTAACCCATGTGCGGTATGTTTGTCTGGGAGATAGTGTGGATTAAAGTAGAGTTAGGGTTACCCAGCAAGCCCACTTCTGGGGGGCTCCCCTGGAGGCATTCCCCTTCACTTGTGGCCAGGCTAGTGACGCTGGTCACCTGGGAAGCCATGTTCTGCCTGATCCCACCCACAGGGAAACCCAGGTTCCAAGGGTGCACAGCTGAGGGCAAGCTACCCCATCAGCAGATCTCCTATCTCAGGAAGTGACTAGGATCCCGGAGACAGTGGTTCGATCCTATCCTCGGCTCCCACATTGCCTGTATGCCCTCTGAGCACAACTTGACCTCTCTTCTTTGTACCTCAGTAGTCTCATCTGTGAAATGAAAAGGTTGGGCTGGGTCATCCTCCCACTCTGCTCCCTCCAGTTAGGGTAGAAAGCCCTCCTGGAGAGCCCAGGATAAATGGGGAGATGTTTCCAAGCAGAGACCCAGCACCTGCATCCCCACTTCTCACCTCTCAAGGAGATTGAGTCCTGTACTGGCCTCTGGCCAACCCTCTGCAGTGGGCTTTGAGAAGGAATTGTAGACACTTCCTGTGCTGCCAGCCTGGCCTTGGCTCACAAGAGGTGATCCTTCAGTTCTGAGCCCTGAGAGCCGCCTGCCAGGCCAGCAGCCCCTTCCAGCCAGAGTCCAGCAAGATGCAGGAGTGCACAAGACGTAATGCTGGTCAGGGTCCTGGTGCTGGTCTCAGAGTCTCTAAACCTCCTTCGCTCATGCATCCTCTGTTTCTCAAAGTGGAAAAGGAAAAAAGCTGGAGGATGCTGCCTCCTGGGTATTTTAGGATTAGGGAGATGGAAGAGACTTTATCTTTTTTTTTAACCACTCCCCCATTTATGGAGAAATTGGAGTCTGGAAATGGAAGGTACAAATTGTCTTTAGGGGGTGAGATTATGGCATATTGGGGACTAGAATTCAGCCCCCTGCCCTGAAGCCCCAAGGCTCCAGCCTCAAAGCGAGGATCAGGAAGCTGGAGCCCTCTGACCATGTCTTCTTTCCACCTAGGCCAGCCCAGTGTTCCCTATGGGCTCCCTTCCCATTCTTATCTCCACATCACTCCCCCAGGAACACACTCAACACCCTCATCTCAGGCTTCATGGGGCCAAGACCCCAACCCCTCCTCCATCATTCTCTCCCCCTACCTCGTATGCCCTGCCCTCCAAACCCAAACCCCTCACAGTAAATTGATGAGTCCAGCACAGAACACACAATTCAACCCCCCTACACACACATACACACACACACACACACACACACACACACACACAC
>NW_022109491.1:10841467-10871346 GCF_000313985.2 Echinops telfairi
TCAACCCCCACACACACACACACACACACACACACACACACACACACACGACTTGCCACAGAGCACGTCAACCACTGCTGTCTCCGTGGCAACAGGGGCTTAATTAACAGGCTGTGGCCCTGTCACCATGGCAACAGCACCCCAACAGCCCCCCATTCTGCCGCATTGCAGCCTGTCTTCCTACTTTCCCAATCCAGACCCCCTTCTCACTGCACCCCACCCCCACCCCCACCCCACCTGGAGAGCTGGGGCCTGCAGATCTCTCTGGTTCATTGAGAAGAGGGGAGGGGAGGGAATAAGAGAGAGAGAGAGAGAGAGAGAGAGCAGCCTGTCACCATGGCAACTGCAGTCCTGTTCTTAACCAGTTTGTTGCCATGGAGATTCCCAGGGCTCACCTTGGGCCGAGGTACCGGCATTGAGGTTCTGAGCCCTAGCTTGAGGAAGGGGCAACTGGAGAACTCCTTAGGCAGGTGGGAGAGGGTATCCAGATCAGACAGTTGCACCAATAACAGCGTCATTCTTCCCAATTTACAGATGGTGAGACGGAAACCCGAGATGGAGGCCTGGAGGAGGCTGAGAACATCACCTTTCTAGATGACCAAATCGTCTTCATCCTTAATCTCACTTTTGAACATGTCTGGCTGGAAGGACCCTCGGATAACTTCCTCTAGACTCCTCTACAGAACAGATGGGGCAGTCAAAGCCCAGAGAGAATCCATGTGCCCCAGGCCACACCACAGTCCTCGAGCCTGGGAGACAACACGGTGCACTGGCCCCTCTCCCTCCATGGGGACCCCTCTTACACCCTGTTGTCTTAACCTAGCTGAAGCTCTTTTGCCCTCTGAGAAACTGAGGCACGCTGTAATGGTAACAAATGAGCGCAGATACACTTCTACCTGACCAGGTCCCAATCAGTGTCCCCACAGTACAGATGAAGCAACGAAGGTGTGTGGGTTGCAGCCTAGGTGAACAGATTTTGGGCTCAACCATTTCTTTTAGCCTGGGAGTTCCCACCTATAGTAGACCTCTCCGACAGCAGGAAGCAAACCCCATTTCCTAGGTCCTGAGTAAGGAACATTTGACCCAAGCTCTCACCTCCCTCCAGACCCCTGCTGGCACAGTGGGTCAAGCAGTGGACTGTTAACTTATAGGTTGGTGGTTCAAATTCACCAGCTGCCTTGTGGTAGAAAGATGAGGCTGTTGGTGCTCACAAAGATTTACAGCCTTGGAAACCCTGTGGAAGAGTTCTGCTCTGTACTATAGGGTCATTATGAGTTGGTGGGCTCACTTTTGGCAAGGAGGGGGCTTGTTGTTTGCTCACGTCCCCCAACCCTCCCTCCACTTTGCGCACTGCTCTCCCTCCCTTTGGACCTGAATGAGGACAAGAGTCAGCAAGAGCATCCCCCTGGGGCCAGAGGCTGAGGAAAAGATTCAAACAGACAGGGGCTCTCTTGGGAGCCATGGTCTGCTTGCCCAGGTAGCGACCTCCCAGGGAGAGGGGCTTGAGGCTGTCTTGGCACTTAAGAGGTGAAAAGTCAACCAGATGGGTCTCAAGAGGGGGCCTGCAGCACACACATGCACACAGAGACCCACCTCCACAAGACAGACACAGAAATACACTCATTAACATGCCCATCAACGCCCTGGCAAACGGTGACACACATAAGCACTGACTCACTGACCAGCCCACAGGTCATCAGAGCTGGTGTGGGATGTGCCTCCTTCAAGAAACACACACACACACACCACAGAGCACAGCACCTTCCAGACGTATACTCAATTTGCACGCACACACACACACACACACCTACACACCCAAAGCTCAGGCTGTACTTCAGTCATGCAGGAGCCCAGGGATGAAAGACCACCTACCCTGGGGCAACACAGAGGGCCATCTTCTGATCCCCAGGCCAGGGGCCCGTGGTGGGAGGGAAGACTGGGGGCAGGCCACAGTAAAAGCCACTTCCCCTCCCACCTGGTGAGCATTACGGCTCAGCTCCACAAAGCAGCATGGTCCCTGCCCCTGAGATGTTCCACAGGAAGAGACAATGAGTAAAACCATGGCCCTCTGTGGGGTGTACTCCGGGAGGGGGGCGGCAATGTTTGCCTTGGCCTGGGATCGAGGGAAAGTGAGGGAGGAGTTCAGAGTTACCACTCTGGGAGAATGAAGAGGCGTTTGTTTCCCTGGCTAATGTGGGGCCAGGTGCGATACCAGGAGAAGATGACAGAAGAGCTTTTACAGAGGACCAAGGGGCTTGGGTGCTTAGGAATTTGCGGGGAGGGGGGGTGCGGAGGCGGGGGAGTGGTGATTAAGGCAGGACTGAGGCAGAGACAGACCATGAGGAGGCTGTGGATGTAGCTAGGTGGGACATGTCGCCAGATTCAGGGTAAGTTGTGCAGAAGAAGTGGCCAAGACTTGAGGACCCATTTGCTTCGGTGGGAAGAGAAAAAGGCCTTTGAGCATGGCTCCTAGACATCTTTCAGTCCTGGGAGGATGATGAGCCTGAAAGTGGGAAACGAGGCAGGGACATTCGGAACCGAAAAGTCGAAGGAGCCCAAGACAACTGAGTGGCCAAGTCCAGGAGGCGGTTGGTTCCCAGGCCTGGAGTCCTGGGAAATTCTAGGCCTGAATGTGGTTCTCTATCCAGGGAGGACGTTGGCCAAAGAGGTCCCTAAGGGCATCATCTCTTAAGGTTTGGGACCTTAGGTTTGCTGGGGTCAGAGCGCGCTCACCTGCGGTTCGGCAGCGACCCCTGGCGGTTCGAGGAAGCTATTCCGCCTCCTCCACACTGAGGCCACTCCAAGACGGCTGGCCTAGTTCCCTCCAGACTTGAAGGGCGCAGAGGCACGCAAGGACCCAGGCAAATGCCCACTGCCAGAGCTATTGTGGGTGCAGCTAAGATACTACCTCTTCAACGAAGGTTAGAAGCAGCCTTCTTCCCCTCCGCTCTCCTCTGTGCACTGGGGCCTGAGAGGAAGACGCCCTCCATCCCACCTGATGAGGTTCCTGCCAAACCATCGGGTGCTGAAGCAGAAAGCCAAGTGGGTCATTGAGGGTCGGGGCTTAAAGGATCCTCCTTGGATCTGGCTGTATAGGGTCCAAACCAACTTCCCATTTTCTTCCTGGGATTCCCGGACGCTGTCTGCGACATTCCAAGGGCCCGCCAGGCACCAGTGACCCCCTGACCCCACACCTGTCTTTACGACCTGGTCACATTTTTTCCTCAGAACCCCCTTTGACTCTCGCCCCCCTTTCCCCAGCCCAGACTCCTCTCCATCGTCCTGGCCCCGCCCTCTTTCAGCTCCTAATCCAGCTAGTCCTTCCCTTTCCCCTAGGTTCTGCCCCTCCCCCATCGATCACACGCCCCCTCCTCCCCTCTGATCCCCACACCTTACACCAGATGCACCCCCACACTCCTTTCATGGCCCCGATCCCAGCCTCCTTGGCCGTAGCCTTGGCCTTTGGCCCCAATTCTCCCCATGGCTCCACCCTCTTCCCTGTGGACCCGCCCCTGTCTGGCCCCGCCCTTTCACACCTTAGGCCCCGCCTCCTCCTTTGGTGCTGCTCCGCTCCTCGCTCTTGCCCTTCGCTGGGACCTCTATCCTCAGTGCGGACCCCACCCCTTTCACCAGAAGGCCCGCCCTTCCCCGGGCGCCCCCACACCTCATCTCGCCCCGCCCCCCGGGCCCCGCCCCCTGCGGCCTCTACCTTTGGCGTCTTCCCGCGGGACGTGGCGGGGGGCTGCGGCCGCCTGTCCGCCGGGCTCGGAGTCCGGGCCCCCGGCGCGCCCTGCGGGGTGCAGCGAGGTCACGGTGAACCTGCGGCTCATGGCGCGGTAAGAAGCCGGCGGCCACCGCGCCGGGGCCCAGGTCGCACAAGTGGCCGCAGCCAGGCTCTGAGAGGGAGAAAGCGGATCCCCCCGCCCGCCGCCCCCCGCTCGCCGCGGCGCCACGCAGGGTCCTAGTGCCCGCTCAGCTGAGCTCCGTGAACCGGGCGACTTCACCCGGAGGCCCAGGACTCTCGGTGCCCCCCGGAAGAAGCCCCCCCGAAGAGCCCACCGCAGCTGACAGCCCCTTCGAGCTAGAGGGTTCTAGTGTGTAGCCGTCAGAGCCCCTGACAACTCTGCTAGGTTCTCCCAAACACTGGGACTCATTCATTCAACACGTATTGCGAGCGCCAGCGCCGCGTGTATCGGGCGGGGTGCCAGGCAATGGGGACCCAGCAGTGAATGAGCTCGCCGGACTTCCTGCTCTCCTGCAGCGAAAATTCTAGTGAGGCTCGAGAGGGCAAGATCACAAAGCAAGCAAAGCCATAGACCGGATCATTTGAGATTGTGGTATAGGTTCCGGGAAGAAGAAAAGAAAAGCAGGCTGTGGGTAGACCAGGAGGAAGGCCATGCTCAGGGGTGGTCCGGGAGAATTGAGGAGGCCTGTCGGAAGAAGGGGTTTCTCAGCTGCCACCTGAGAAGGAGCCAGCTCTGCAAAGCCCTGGGGGAGGAGTTCTCCAGGGAAAAAACCAGCAAATGCAAAGGCCCTGGGGGTTGGCCAGAGCCTAATCCTGTTCCAGAAGGGACCAGAGGGGTGGGTGGGGGGTGAGTAACCCGGTGGATGAAGGAGAAGAGGTAAGCAAGGAATGTGGTCTCTCAAGAAGGAGCTAGGATTCTTTTCTAATCTGAAAGGAAAGCCACTGAGATTTAGAAGCAGGTGGGTAACGTGATCGTGATCTGAGGCCTGTTCTAATGGGATCCGTCTGGGCCACTGGGGGAAGGCTCACTAAAGATGCCCAGTCGCGCGCGCGCACACTACAAGCCAAATGCAGAGATGTCCGTGGATCTCCACGTGAGAAGTGATGACTGCTGGCCTAGCGTAGTGGCAGCCATCAGGTTCCAGCCATGGAAGTGGAGCAGACAGGACCTGCAGCGGGTTGGGTCTGGCATGTGAGGGAAAGGGATAGAGTCAAGGAGGAGCCCTGGGCATACCCCGGGGTTATCCTGATGGTGGATGACATCACACTGGGAAACAAGGTCTCATCCTCTGAAGCCCAGCACACACATACCCTTTGTCCACTCTTAGGCATATCCCCCAAAGAGGTAACTGCACATGTGCACATGTCCGGCTCTCCATGGTGTTGTTTGCCGTGGCTCCACGTGGGGCACTGCCCCAGCGCCCGTCAGCCGTAAAGTGAATGAGTTGTGATGCACGGGCACACTGTCTCGAGGGGGAACAGCCTGCGACTCGCCGAACAACACAGATGAATCGCACACATAGAACAAGAAGTCACTGCATGCTGTAGGGCGTTATCTGAATAAAGTTGAAGGTGAGGCAGTCTATACTGTTAAAAGTCATGGTAGTGGCTCATTGGGAAGAAAGGGGTAGGAATTACAGGAGCGGGGAGGGCCTGGCTTCTGAAGGGCAGCTGATGTTTTGGTTCTTGAGCTGGGTACACAGTTGGTGACATGTCCAGTTTTATTGAACTGTCCAGTTGTGATAGGGACACTTGTGAGTAGGTTGAATACACAAAAGCAATGGGTCTCAACTGGAGGCGGTGTTGCCTACTAAGGGACATTTGGCAATGTTTGGAGATATTTTTGGTTGTCACAACAGGGGGTAGGGTGGTGCTACTGACATCTAGTGTATAAAGGTCTCTTGTACAATCCCTACATGCACCAAGGCTCTCTGGACCTGAGCCACAGGTTCACTGTTACCTCATCGCCTCCCACAGGGACCAGAGAAGGGGGATAAGCCATTTCCTAAGTTGTGAAATAAAATGATCATAGCATACTTTCTGTTATAGTTAAGGTTTTGCGTTAACGTGACTGGGCCAGGATTCTCCATGGTTTGGCAGTTAATGCCTAGTAATCAATCCCCCACGACCTGATCAAACACAGAGAAATCACAGTCGATCCGTTGTAAGAAGATTAAGGTGGGATGCAGCATCCTTACTCGGGGCAGGGCCCTGATGCAATCAATGGAAAGGAAGTTTCCTTGGAGGTCTGACCTGCTTCCAATATAAATGGGCACTATGGAAAAAGCTTGCTTGCTTTTTGCTGAGTCTGGGTCGGCTCTTTGACCTGCCAACCTTTAGATTCAGTTACCTTGAAGCCATAAGTATGACCTGCTGACCTCTGCAGCCATGGGCCTGTGATCTTCCTGCCAGTCTTGGGGACATCAGCCCCTTGCAGCTAAGAATCAGAAGCCAGTATAACATTTGATCTGTGGTCTTGGAACTTGCCTGAATTCCAACTTGATTGCTTCTACCACTGTGTGAGCTATTTTCTTTATGTAAATTTATACACACACACACACACACACACACAGAAGCGCCATTGGTTTGCCTGAGACTGAGCCCAGTCTAAGATGCTTCCCTAGTAGGGTGGTTATGAGGATTGGATGAAGTTCAATGGTACCAACAGCACCCTCAGCTGCTCACCAAAAGGTTGGAGGTTCAAGTCCACCAGAGGCACCTTGGAAGGACGAAAGCTTGGCAACCTACTTCGGGAAAACCCACCATTAAAAATCCTCGGAGCACAGTTCTACTCTGACTCACGTGCTACCACCAGGAATTGAAATTGACTGGCCAGTAGGTTTGTTTTCTTTTTCCTTTAAGGATTACATAAACAACAAAAATGCTGCCGTCCATCTTAACTCAGAGAAACCCTGTAGGGCAGAACAGTATACATTCTCCAAAGGGTTCCAAGGCTGCCAATCTCTGTGGGCGCAGACTGCCACCTCTTTCTTCTGCAGAGCAGCTCATGGGTCCAAACTGCCAACCTTTGGGCTTGCAGTCAAGTGCTTAACTGCTACGCCACCAGGTCCTTTAAGGTTGGAATCTATTAATATTTAGGAATTGCTTGGAGCACCACCTGACCTATAGTAAGCACTCTATCCATTAAATAAATTCATGCACATATCCATACAAATAGGCTTCTCAAGGTTAAAGAATCCAAGTTTATTAGAAATGTAACAAGCTGGGAGGAGGGGGCCAGCCCACCTGTTCCTCCCTGTCCTCAGAATAGATCCACCAGTTTGTAGCCAGCAAACTGGCTCCCCCTCTCCCCAGAGATGGTCCCCAATGGTGACTCTCACTGCACTGCCAGAACACAGAGTCCTAGTACTCCGGGCACTGCAGGAGGTCGAAGTTCACGTAGCCCACTTGGTCCACCTGGTTCACTTCATTCTGGAAGCTCATCCGCCAGTAGAAGCGGTCCTGGCAGAAGTAGGCTCTCCCTGCAAGGGAGAGACATAGGTGTGAGGGTGGTGATCGCAACCCTCCTATACCCACATCCCCAAAGAGGAGCATGATCTTTTCAATCATCCCCCTTGCCCTTTCTAAAGCTTTCCAAAGTTCTCATCTGCCACCACCATCGTCCTCATCTGCCTGTGAGATGCTAGAAAACACAGACCTTGACATCCAAAGCACTGGCACAGAGCCTGGCACACAGTAGGTGCTCAGCAGACATTTCATCTTGTGAATGAACTAACAAATGAATGAGTGATTTTAATGCTCAGAATCATTCACTGAACAGGGGCCCATCCATTCCACAACTTCATTTATATATTCCACTGCTGTTCACTGAGCAGCTACTATGTGCCAAGCACTGTCTGAGGCCAGGGAGATACATCAGAGAGACAGGTGTGACAGGTCCTTGGGTGAGCAAGCCAACCAAGTAAACCCGATGAGAAGATCTTGAGGAAGCAAAAGGGAGTAAGAGATGATCCTGGGGGTCAGGGAAGGAGGCCTTAACTGAGTGAGACCTGAAGGATGAGAGGGAGGCAACCAGGTGATGGTTTGGGGGAAGGGCAGATATAGAGGGAGCAACCGTTTCAAAGGCCCTAAGCCAGGAATGACCTTGATCTGCACCAACAGCTGCCAGAAGGTGGGTATGGCAGAGCAGAGTAAGTGACAGGAGTCATGGGAGGAGATGAGGACCAGGGTGGAGTTCAGATTGGGTAGATGTCTGGGGATGAGTCGGAGGTCACCCCCAAGACCAGTGCCTCTAACTATTCCTAACCCATCCCTACCCCCAAGGACTATATTATAGTACAGATAGATATCGGACCACCAGTATGGCTTGGACAAAGGGGTTAGCCAAAGAAATGGTGAAAAGTGACAAGATGCAAAAAAAACATCTTGGCGATCGGGTCACAAAACTGGTCAATAGACTGAAGGTGAATAGATAGTTAGGAGTATAATTCCAACTACACCCCCATCTTAGAGGCAGGGAAAATGAGCCTCGGAGAGGGGCAGGGGCTTGCCCAAAGACACGCAGCTGAGAAGTGAGTGTCTTGTTTCTCACTGCAGCCCCCCACCCCCACCCCTACAGCATGACGCCTATGACATTAGGGGCACTTGATAAATAAGTGTTTCATAAAGGAGGGGGCCTCTGAGCAACCTCTGGGGGTTGGAGAGGAAAGGAGGCTGCAGAGCTGAAAAGAAGAGGCTCCAGCCAGGAGCCAGGAATTTAGGGCCTCAGCATGACTGGGCCCCTGACTTCCATGTGGCCTGGGGTATGTCTCACCGTGCTGGGGTGTTTGGGACCCTCCCCCCACCAGAGCCCGAGGCCACACCCTCACCTTGGTACTGGAAGATGTCGTGAGTATTTAAGGGCACGCCAGGGAACATCTGGTCCACCTGGCTGACGCTCCCGGGATCTACCATCTGCGTCTTCACGTCGAACCTGCAGGCAGCAGACAGGTGCTGAGCCGCCGGGCCCGGGACGGCGCCCGGGCTCCCCCTGCCGGCGACCGCGAGCCTCTCACCTCCAGAAACGCTGCCTGCTGAAGAGCAAGGCCTTGCCCCCGCCGCGCGGAAGGGCGCCGGTGACCTGGGGCACGTCGGGACCCAGACCCAGCTTGTCTAGCCGCCGCGGACCCAGCACCGACGCGCCCGTGTACACCCACACCTGGCGCCCTGCAGGAGAAAAGGATCCTATCAGTCTAGGGGCCCCGGGTGGCGGTCCCCACGCTGCTTAAACTTGGAACCACCCCAGACTGAGTCCCCAAAGGGCACAACCACAGGATATGTCGTGGGGAAAGCTGGAATTCAGCCCCCTAGAAACTAGCTAAGGCTAACCAAGAGGTTGGCTGCTAACAGGATGGCTGGAGTTGGGGGATCTACCCAAAAGCACTTGGAGGAAAGGCCTGGCAGTCTACTTCCAAAAGGTCACAGGCACTGGAAACCAGTTGGAGTGCATTTCTTCTCTGACGTCCATGGGGCCACCATGAGTTTGAAGTGACACCATGGCAACTGGTCTCTGGCTATAAACGGGCTCCACTGCATCCACCAGGCAAGCAGGCAGGCCTTTGGCTCTCGACACCAAGGTGTTTCACTGTTTATCTGCTACGTCTGGAGGTAGGAGGAGGAGAAGTGGCAACGAACCGGAGAAGAAGAACACCTTCTTGGTGAGTGGGTCCTCAAAGGCAGAGTCCAGCTTTCCAGGGAGCTGGGGCCACGTGTCTGAGACGAGGAAGGGCCCCTGCACCCGGCGGCCCTGGCCCTCAGAAAGTCGCCAGTACCTCCTGGGAACATGGAAGGGGAGAGGTGAGCACTGAGCCACAGTTGAGGACCTGTGACCCGGAAGGGATCGGGATCCTCGATCGGTGCCCTCTCCAAGCCTCCTTGCCTCAACCACACCCCTTGTCCCCTCACCCATTCTTGAAGAAGTGAAGATGGTCCCTGATCTCTGCCATGGCATCAAAGATGTGCACGTTGCAAGCATCGTCCACTGGATCCAAAGGCACTGTGGGAGCTTCGGGAGGGCCAGCAGTGGGGGGACCCGTAGGGCCAGGTGAAGGGGGGCCTGTGGGACCAGCAGTGGGGCGTTCTGAGGGCTGGACTGTTGGGGGGCCAGTGGGGCAGACAGTTGGGGGAGTTGTGGGCTGGGGTTTAGGTGTCGTGGTGGTCCGAGGCTGTGGGTCAGGTTTAGGACGCGGACCTGCAAAGAAACACCAGATAAGACATGCCTGTTTTCCACATCTTCATACCCGTGGAAGTCTCCTCAAAGCCTGACGCTTGTCCATGGCCCTGGCCTGGCCCACACTCCCCACCGCACCTCAGAGTCCAAAGCTGCTTTCCCCAGCCACCGGCAGGCTGCATCTCTGGCTCTCTGCCCTTTCCTTCTGCCTTAATGACCCAACAACTGAGTGGGGCCAGGGGCCCCATAGTAAAGGGGGGCAGGGGAGGTGGAGTAGCAATTACCGGTGTTTTCGAACTGCTGACCTTGCAGTCAGCAGCCCAATGCATCACCACTACTCCACCAGGGTTCCCCCTTTTCTGCAGATGAAGAAACTGAAGCACTGAAGGATGAAGTAACAAGTCCAGGAAGTGGCTGGTCTGGCTTGGAGCCCACTTTCCTCTCACACCAGAGTCGTCTGTGCTCTGAATCAACATCTCTAAGTACTGATGGGTAGGGATGTGTTGGGGTCCATTCTCCCATGCCCACGCCAAAATATCCCAACCCTCAACCTGGATTGGCCCCACTCCCCACCCCCTGCCCATAGCTCACCATAGAGATGCTGTATGCCCTGGATATCGTCCTTATGCAGAGGGGGCTCTTCCGTGAAGCGGTACATGGGGTACATGAGCGCCTCAGGCACGGACGAATGATCTAAGCCCAGCGCGTGACCAAACTCGTGTGCCGCCACAAGGAACAGGCTGTATCCTGGGGAGAAGGGGAGCCTGAGATGAGAACGCTGGCTGAGCCCCCAGCCTTGCCATCCCTCCACCGCCCACCATCATCACTGCCTGGCCTGAACCTCACCCACCTTGGTCTGGGCAGAAGCCCCACTTCCTGTCGCGGTCGAAGTTGGAGGTGGTGGCGCACCAGAGGCGCCCATCTTGGCGGCCCTCCTGGGTGCAAGATGAGTACTCCTTGTCCAGGAAGGTGAAGGGGAAGGCGCACTGCTCTCCTGCCGCGTTGCCCCCGGTTACTGTTGAGTCGACTGGAGAGACCCAGAGCCTTGGGTGAGCGGGATCCCACCCACCCACTCGCTGCCATATCGGCCCTAACGGATCCATACGTTGTCCGCGATCCTGGATCTTTACAGAAGGCTGCCTCACTGCCAACCTAGGTGCGCAGGCCTCGGTGCTTAACCGACTGCGCCAGCAGGCTCGCATATGAACTGGGTACCAAACGCAAACCCAAACCCACCGTCATGGCGAGATGACTCATAGCTCACGCCTTGCGGCTAGCAGTCCCGCTCTGACCTGACCACCCAGACCACCAGAGCCTCATAGGCGCGGGTCTCACTCAATGTCCATTGCGACCCATCGCTACCCTATAGGACAGCGCGGAGCTGTCCCAGTGGGTTTCTGACACTGTTAACTCTTTACTGGAACCGAAAGCCTCTTCTTGTTTCTGCAGAGCGGCTGTGGGTTTCATACAGCCGACCTTTTGGTTAGGAGCCCAACTCGTAACCACTACGCCCCCAGAGCTCTCAAGAGCAGAGTAGATGGGTCCAATAAGGATTCAGCCTAGGGAGCGCTCTATGGCTCAGCTGAGATGAGGCAGCCCTGGTGCGGGGCAGGGGCTGAGGGCAGAAGCCACCTAACAGGTGAGCCCAGAGGGTTGAGCCCAGGGGCCGAGGTGGTGGTGGATGGGGCGGGGCAATTGAAAACTTGGGGGGAGGGGTCATGGCTATGGGCGGGTCACGACCTGGGTTGCGGTGAGCCAAATGGATGTGGGGAGGAGCCATGTTTCAGGGACCAACGGTGGGCCAGGGGGCTGGCCGGAGTGTGGCGCGCGGGGCGTTGGTACCTCGGTTGGGGCAGAAGCCGAAGAGCCTGTCCTGGTCGAAGTCCGCGGTGGTGGCACACCAGCGGTAGCCGTCCGAGCGGCCGTCGGTGGTGCAGGCCGAGTAGGAGCGGCCCTCGAAGGTGAAGGGAAACGCGCAGGGCTTGCCGTCCCCATTGCCGTACTCGGTGTAGAGCCCTGCGGAAGCCCACACCGCGACGGCACTGACCCACCGGCGGCCGCTGGGCGAGCCACCCCCCTCGCCTCGCCTCCCCATGACGACCCTGGGCCCAGGGACCGCGAGAGGTGGCTCCCAGGCCACCCACCGGTGGCGGAGCTGGGATTTGGGCGCCTGGAGGGTGGAGGGCGGCCCCGCCCCGCCGGAGCCACGCCCACAAGCCACGCCCCACAAGCCACGCCCCCGAGCCACGCCCCGCACTCACGCTCGCTGGGGCAGAAGCCGAACTGGCGGTCCTTGTCGTAGTCGGCGGTGGTGCTGCACCAGAGCGCGCCGTCTGAGCGGCCGTCGGTGGTGCAGGCGGCGTAGGAGCGGCCATCGAAGGTGAAGGGAAGGTGGCAGGGGGCTCCGTCTGCGTTCCCGAAGAGGGTGGGAATCACTGCGAGAGGAAGGGCCGGGTGAGGGTGGCTGGCGGGGCAGCAGAGGGGAGTGGGGACCCAGGGGCGGGCGGCTCAGGATCTCACCGGCACCCTGGCCCAAGGACCACAACTCGTCGTCGTCGAAGTGGGCGTCGCCCTGGATGCCCGGGCCCGGAGGAAAGGCGTGCGCCAGCAGCCCGTCCTTCCCATCGAAGGGGTAGCCGTCTCCATGCTCTGAGGACGCGGGCACAGGGAACTCGAGTTAGCCGATCGATCGCCTGCGGCCCACCGGCCGGGGCGCTCCGCACCCAGCTGCACCCAGTGCAGCTCCCCACACCCGGCGCTTGCGGCCAGCCTTCCATCTCGGGCCAGGACCCTCCCGGCAACTTCCCCTGCTCGCGTCCTCACCACTGAAACCAAACTGGATGACGATGTCCACGTCCTTCACGTCCGCGTTGTACACGCGCGTGAAAATGAGCGGCGTCACTTCGCTCCACACCGCGAAGGCTCTGGCAAAGGCGTCGTCGATCACATCGCGGGGCAAGTCTTCCGAATAGTTTTGGATCCTGCGAGGGGGGACGTGTGCGGGGCAGGGAGAGGACACCAGTGGCGACACCCCAGCCTCAGGGGCTTCAGCAACGACTCCCTCCGTGCGCTCCCAGGCGCAGTTTTTTCAGGGGTGGGGGTTGGGGGCCAGGGTAGGGAAGCAGGTGAGGGTGTAGAGGGGCAGCCACTGTCCCAGGTGCACATTCAGGAATGAACCAGGGGCCCAAGAGGGGACGCCCTCCCCACCCATACCCCGGGGGCCACCCTCCCGCACCAGTAAGTGATATTGCGGTGTTGCCACTTGAGGTCACCCTCGAAGGTCTTGAAGAAGCCGACATCCGGGACACCGCAGCGCGGGGCTCGCATGGCCTCCAGGGTGGTGCTGTCCAACTGCCCTGTCTCGGGAAGGCTCAGCTTCTTCTGGAAATCCCTCAGCGCTTTGTTCAGCGCCAGCTCATTATCGTTCATCTCGGCCACCCGGGTGTAGCCATAGCGGTACAGATAGTGCTGTGGGCAGAGAAAAAAATGGAAAACACTGCCATCGAGCCCATTCCAACTCATAATGACCCCATAGGGCAGGATAGAACTGCCCTGTGCATTCAAGACTGTCACTCTTTATGCAGTGGAAAGCCCCAACTTTCTCCCACTAAGTGACTGGGGATTTTGAACTGCCGACCTTGTAGTTGGCAGCCCAATGCGTAACCACTACACCACCAGGGTTCCTGTCTATGGATGCAGAGGGCCCAAGACATGTAGCTGAGCACCCCTAGGGCATCCCAGAGCCTAGCTCTTCTCTCTGCCCTCCTGGACTGCCCATCTGCCCAGGTGCCCAGGGTTTAGCAGTGGCTAGAATTTGGCTAGAAGAGGCTATGGCCAGAACTTGGTCTCCAAGGCCTTTGCCCACCTAGAATTCTCCTAGCTGCTTCTCAACCCTGGATGCTTCTGGCCCATACCTATCTCTAGATTCCTTAGGGCTCGCCCCTGCTCACCCTTTGCCCAACTTTCCCCTGGAATACCCAGGACCCACTCTGGACATCCCCAGGCTACACCCACCCTAGAATCCTCTAATCCTTCCCCCAGGCACCACACCCCATTGCCCACCTAGGAGATCCACACAAACACCAGTCCTGACCCAACTGCCCAGAGCATCCACAGGCCCCAGCACCAGTGCCTGCCCTGGACACCTCAGCTCCCGAGACCTGGCATCATCTGCCCACCACAACCAAAGCATCACCTCTGAGGCTCCTTGCCCACCCTGGGGACCCTCAGCACCTTCCGGCCAGCCAGCCCAACTCTAGGTGAGTGGGTTTGCCTACCTCTGCCAGCTGCCTGTCGGTGAGGTTAGCTTGAAGTTCTCCTGGGAAAACCACGACGGTGGGTTGGCGCCGTTGGGGAGCGGCGGAGCAGCAGCCCAGTACCAGGGACACCAGGACCAGGGGGTGCCAGCGGCTCATGGTGAGGGCAGCAGTGTCTGAGGGCAGCTACATGCTCAGGGGTTTTAAGGAGCTGCTGCTAGGTGAATCAGTGACTCCGCCCCTCCCCATCCAGCCCCGCAGGGCTGACTCAGGGATGCCTGCTAGAGAGAGGGAGAGGCTTACACCACCACCTCCTCTCCCATTGCCCTGCCTGTAGCAGGACCCCAGACCCACAGGAAACCACAGACCATATGGGAGGGGTGAGGGTTTTGCAAACTGCAGTGCTTGTGAGAAAGGAAAGCAGGAACGTGAAGCTGGAGCCCTCCAGCCCTCCCTCAGTGTGAACGCCCCACAAGCTGAGCAGAAGGAAAGAGGATGGAAGAGTAGCTTGGCGTCCCCTGTCCCCTGATCTTCTCTGACCCCCTACACACACACACACACACACACACACACACACACGCCCTCAGGCTCTGTCCCAGTTTCTCCTCCATAGAAACATCCTTGACTCAGCTTCCTCTCCCTGCTCCATCTGCGAGCAGGCGTGGGTACTGCTAACCAGGAATTGGAGAAGTCCGCAGGGGCCATCCACTTCTTCCACAGGCAGAGTCCTTGAGGGCAGCAAGTGGGAGGGACCTGGACACCCCACCATCTCCCAGCACCGCAGGCAACAGTCTTCTCCTCTCTGTTTGCTTCTGCAGCTGGGAAAAGGGCCCTCTGCTCCTAAATTGATGGGCAGGTAAAATGAGATCAAATCTACAAAATGCTTAGTACGGTGCATGCTGCAAGCCCATGGGCTGCCTGTCAATTATCTGGCCCAAGACCATGATTGCAGGCAGGGAACAGGAGACATGAAGTCTCTGATCTGCTGTGTTACCTGGAATAAGGTCCTTCCCCTCTCTGCGCTTCTGAGTCTATCACTGAAAAATGATTGGGAGGGAGCAGGGGCGGGGGGGATGATGGCAAGGCACCCTTCCAGGCCTGCTCCAGCTCTGGTTATCACCATTCATGCCATTAACCAGGAGCCGAGGTGACCCAGTGGTTAAGTGCTCATCTGCAAACTGAAAGATCCTGTTCGGTGGGAGAAAATGCCGGCTCCCGTGCAAGTTTACAGCCTTGGAAATCCTGTGAGAGTTTGGGGTTCTTTCATATCCATTAGGGTCGCTGTGACTGGGACTCTATTTGATGCCCACGGGTTTGGTAAGCTATTAACCAACTAGCCTGGTGGTAAGCACTCTACTGCTGGTGGAGAGGTCAGTGGTTTGAATCCAATCAGAGGCTACAAAGGAGAACAGGCCTAGAGATCTGCTCTTGTAAAGATCACAGCCTATAACCGATCACAAGGATCTACATATAACCCCCTCCAAGGGGAACGGACAGCAGAAAAGTGAGTGAGGGAGATATCAGCCAGTGTAAGACATGAAAAATAATAATTTATAAAGTATCAAGGGCTCATGAGGGAGGGAGGGAAGGAGGGAGGGGAAAATGGAGGATCTGATACCAAGGGCTCAAGTAGATAGAAAATGTTTTGAAAATGATGATGGCAACAAATGTACAGGTGTGCTTGACACAATGGATGGACGGATGGATTGTGATAAGAGCTGTACGAGCCCCCAATAAAATGATTTTTTCTAAAAAAGAAAATCTTAAGGATTTATCTTAAAAAAAAATCACAGCCCAGAAAATGGAACTCAGCCCTCTGGTTAGCTGAGTTGGAATCCCCTCCTAGCGTACTTACCTGGCAGGTGGTTTTCCCAGGGCGAGGTTTATCCATTGCACTGCGGATGTGGTGACCCCTGCGATTTCCCCAAATGTGGGAAACTCGACTGCACAAATTGTGGTAGTGGGGGACTGCGTTCGCGCTCACCCCTGAAAGAAAAGAAAAAAAGGAATCCCCTCCTAGCAAGAAACTATAGCACGCCCCTAGCAACCGGCCCGCCTTCCTCCTGCCCAGTACGGAGCAGGCTCTCTGCCTTACTTGTGAAGAACAATGACAACAATTTTAAAAGTGTCCTTAAAGAGCCTACTATGTGCTGGCCCCTTGACAGGCTTCGCCCACAGAAGAACCCTTGGGATGGAAACAGTGAACCGCTCTCATAGGAAGCCTGAAGTTCGCCAGTCCCTGCTTTTCAACCAGGGCTCTGCCATTTCCTAGCATTGTGACCTGAGGCAAGTCCCTCCCCCTTTAAATGGTGAGCTTCATGCTAAATGACCGATTTTTTTAAAAAAAGATGTGCTATGGGATAAGTTTTATCTCATCCTCACCACCATCCCTGAAGCAGTGGCTGTCAAGTGGGTGCTGAGTCACAGTGACCCGCTTGCTGTGTGTTCGCATAGAACTGTGCCCTACAGGCTCGTTTCAATGGCTGATTTGGGGGATTGATGACTAGACCTTTCTTCCAAGTGCCCCTCGATGGACTCAAACCTCCAACCTTTTAGAGAACAACTGCGGGTGTTCATCTCTAGTTTGGGGAGTGTAGAGTCATAGAGCAGTATGATTTCAGAGAGGAAAACCCCCCAATCCAGGGAGGTCTTCATCTGGGCCACAGACATTGTCTGGGAAAATGTCACCTCTATTATCAACTTTCTCAGCATGAGCTCTATTGACATTTGGGGCCACATCATTCTTTTTGTCTTGAGGGGCTGTCTTGTACCCTGTGGGATGGTTCACTGTATCCCTGGCTCCACCCACTCGCTAGATGCCAAAAGCAACAGGCTCCCCCCTCCATCAATTGTGAAAACCAGAAATGTTGCCAGATCTTGTCAAACGTCCCCTGGGGCAGGTGAGGGGCGATCACTTCTGGTAGCAAACCACTAGGTGAGAAGTATTACTACAAAACCACAGAAACCTTTACGAAATGGAAATACCCAAATGTACAGCTGTTGACTCGGCCTCCCCGTCATCGGATTGACACTCTCCTGAAGGCAGCCTTCTGATGACATCTTCCAGGGCTCCAGGCCGCCCCTAAAGAGCCCCGGGCTCTTCCCCAGGCACCTCATCGGAACTGCAGTTTAGGCAGTCTTAGGGTGCTTGGCTTGTGTTCTTTTTCAATGTTCTTTGAGTTTGGGGGACAAAAAGAAGGCTGAAGGTTCTAAGAGTATGGCTGGACGCTGGGTGGGGTAAGGTTCCCCAAGGAAATCCTCCTGAGACAGTCCTTCCTGCCCTCAGGGAATAAGCAGGTGCATTGTGATGGGATGGGAATCCCTCCGCCTTTTCCTCTCCAATGCAGTTTTCTATTTCCTTCAAACTTCCTAACAAGCTCCGTCATCATCCTGTGTCCCACAAGAAAAGCTCTCAAGATGAAAGCCCTTTTCCCCTTGGGAAGTCCAAAAGCAGCCACCCGTAACCTTCCAAGCTGACCTCTCTGCCTTGAATTTAAGTGGCCCTGCCGGTCCCCTCATCAACCACGCTTTTTTTTTAGAAGGCACTCTAGGGAGACTAAGACGAGAGTATCACAGAGAATTTGGCTGCAGCCATCCAGGGACCACAGAGACATGTTTAAACACGTTTGGTTTGGAATAGGCCTGTGCTGAATGTGAGACTGGACCCCTACTAGCAATGCTTTTTTTCTCTTCCTTTTTTTAAAATCGTTTTATTAGGGGCTTATACAACTCTTATCACAATCCATACATACATCAATTGTGTAAAGCACATTTGTACACTCACTGCCCTCATCATTCTCAAAACATTTGCTCTCCACTTAAGCCCCTGGCATCAGGTCCTCTTTTTTCCCCCCTCCCTCCCCGCTCCCCCCTCCCTCATGAACTCTTGATAATTTATAAATGATTATTTTGTCATATCTTGTCCTGTCCGACGTCTCCCTTCACCCACTTTTCTGTTGTCCCTCCCCCAGGGAGGAGGTCACATGTAGATTTTGTTTTTTATTGTTTCTGCTGGGTTTCCCAGTTTGTGGCCCGCAGAAGTGGTGCACAGTGATAAAAACGGACACAAGGGTTTGTAGGGGATATAGAGGTGGAAGGTGGGTGACAGGGAGGCAAAGAAGATTTCGGGAGTCAACAGTGAAGGTGGAAGGGAGCACTAGAACTGATTATGATTGCACAACTCATTTTAAAGGCGACTTAACCATGGGGGAGGGGGTGTTCTAAACTCAATGTGGTAATGATTGTACAATTCTTCTTGATATGAATTGTATACAAATTCAACTATTGAATTGTATGATATGTAAATTGTGTGCCCCTAACAGTGTTGGGGGAAAAGAGAAGAAAAAAGAATTGTATTGACCCTGACCTTCTGTCCCTGTATTCATGGAGGTGAGTGACCAGCAGGAGAGAAATTGACTGAATAATTAATTACCAGAGAGAGAAGCACAAAAGGGGAGGTGTGCTCATCTGCTCCACTTACCCCCATTAAGCAGATTAGAAAACTGAGGGTTCGAGTGGAGAAGTGACCTCTCTTGGGTCCCAAGAAGGAGACAGGGACCAAGTGTGTGGGAAATGGAATCAGGGAAGAGGCAGGAGAGAGGGATGCCTGAGAGCTTGACTCAGGAGTCGGCCTGCAGGGGCTCAGCTCTCAGCTCTGCCACTGGTTCCCTGTGTAACTTAGTCCGTCAGGGCCCCAGGATCCCCACCTGTGACCGGGGGTAATGCTAGCGCCTACCTCATGGGAATGTCAGGATCCAATAAGTTAGCAGATAGAAAGTGCCCAGTCCATGGTAATAAGTGCTTGCTGTTATCTAATTATGATCGTCTCCAGCCAGCTGGCCCTTTTTACCAACTGGGACATGGGCAGAGATCACCGAGCCAGGAACCCCAGGGCTTATTGCTGGAGCCAGTTCAAGGAAAAGCCGCCCCCCTCCACCCCCCAACTTCCTCCTTTGCCCTCTGGCTCATCAAAGGGAACTTGGGGGGAGCTTGGCTTTCAACACAGCAGTCAGGAAGTGGTTTTGGTTACCACATCCCCTTCCCCACTTCCTCCAGACCCCCCTGCCAATACCACCATGGAGGTTAACCAAGATCCTGGGAGATGAGACCGAGAACAGGATATGCCCCCAGGTCCACCCTACAACCTCCACCCCACAACCTTGACCGGGGTCCTGGCATGGACTGTACACCCTTCACTCAGGTAGAGGCCCCATCAGAAAGGGGAGAGGGCTGATCCTGGAGCCCTGAGTCACCAGCTGGGTGACACACAGCCCTGCAGGCTGCTATTAGTAACTCCAGGCCCCCAGAGTGGGGTCAGCCTCACGAGATGAAGAGCCATCCCCTTATCTAGGATGGGGAACTCCATACCAGCATCTCCCATACCTGTCAGAGCCCCGGCAGGATGTGGGAGAGACACTGGTGTCTGGGACGAAGCAGAAAGACATGTGCGCTGCCAGCCCTTGCCCTAGCGGAGAGCATCTCTACCAGTGCCCGTTCCCTAACCCCACACCCCTACCATCCTTAGCCCCAGGGTGGTGGCAATCCCATGCTGACTTCTTCAGGCCCTAATAAGTCATGCCACCCACATATAAGTGTCATGCACCTTTAATGAGGAAGCCATAGAGTGCAGATTTTGGAAGCCGACTGTCTGATTTCAAATCCCAGCTCCTACCGTTTATTGGCACTGTGGCCTTCGGCAAGTCACTTTACCTCTCTGCACCTCCATTTCCTCTCCCGTAAAATGGTGCTGGGGGAGACTGGTTCCTACTTCTGCAGGTTGTGGTAGGGACTCAATGAACTTTTGCATTCGAGTTCTTGGCCCAGTGCCGGGCACACAGTGAGCAGGTACCAAATGTTAGCAGTTGCGACTATGTTATCCGAGTACCCTTGCCTCAAATGTGCAAATTAGAGTTCATGATCCCAGGTTAGGGGTGAGGCTCAGGGTCTGCCTTGGGTCCATGCCGCTGGCAAGGGGCAGAGCTGGGGCTCACCCCAGATCGGAGGCCAGCACTCTGTTCTTTCTACCATGGTACTCTCACCCCTCATCTGTGGGACTCCCGATAATCAGTGTTATCTCGCTAGCGCTGTCAGGACCTGAGCGCATCTGATTGTGCCGCTGGGAGGCCCTCTTGACATCCTGGAGCCCAGGCTTTCAGAACCCCTGGCACTCACGGGAGGCAGAGGTTAGAGGCCATCTTCAGTGATGGCTCCCAGGCCCGGAGAAGGGTTTTACTTGCTCACTGTCACCCAGCTCTGGCTTGGCCATCTGACTCCAAATCCCGTGCTCAGACCCGGCCCCTGGACCTGGTGAGAAGGAAGTCAATGGGGAAGCAGGCTGGGATGTGGGTGGGCGTTAAAGCTGGGAACCACAGAAGAACAGGCGTGGGGTATTGGACTGAGCTCATAGGGAAACACAAACAAACCCCCAAATCACCAGCTGCCATGCAGTCGCCTTGGCCTCATGGTGACCCCACGAGTGTTAGAGTGGTGCTGGGGTCCATGGGGTCTCCTGTGGACGATGATCGTCGAGTCGACTTACTAAGGTGGCCTCTGGGTGAACGCACCCTCCAACCTTCCGGTTAGCAGCCGATCTGAGTTGACCAGGGGAAAGATAGGAGGGGTGGGCGTCCACAAGGGAAGCCCAAGAGTCAGGACGTTGGAGGAAGTGGGGTTCCCTTTCAGAGGGGTGGTTCCTGTCCATAGGATGGGATGGTGCTGGGGATTGTGAGTTAAAGGGGGAGGAGAATGCAGCCGGGGCCATTCTCACTCTGGATGGCCCCCTGGCACCTAAGGACTTGTTTGTTGTTAGGGGCTGCCAAATGGATTTCAACTCATAGTGACCCCGGGCGGGCGGCAAAGCCAGACTCTCCCATAGGGTTTGCTGGAGGGCCTCTGTGGGAAAGCAGGCTCCCGGGGTCTTTCTCCCAAGTAGGGAGGTTTGAATCGCCAGCCTTTCAGTGGACAGTACAGCACCCATCAGAACTCCTTTCGCAAAGCAGACACAGTGCCCAAACAGGCCCGGGGAGAGCTGGTTTGCTAATGGAAACAATCCTGGAAGGGGTCACGCAGAGGGGAGCTCCCATCTCTGGTGGACTTGTGTGTACAGTTGTGTCAGGGTCAGTGTGGTAAGGTATTGCACCCACACCTGTTGACCTTGAGCAGATTCCAACAGAGAACCACCCTAGAGGGGTTTCCAATGCTGCCACCTATACGGAAGCAGGCTGCCACATCTTTCTCCTGTGAAGCAGCCGGTGGCTGGGTTTAAACGCCGATTGTTTGGTTAGCATCTGAGCCCGGCACCACTGTGCCCCCAGGCCCCTTCCTGGATGGGAAGGGAATGCCTAAATGTGGACATCTGGTTTAGTTAGCAAGGGCGGGAGAGCGGGGTGGGGGAGAGGCACTGGACCTAGGGAAGACCACTAGTAAGCATCCAGCGGGCCTTCAATCCACGTTGAATAATGGAGGACAGAGGAGGAGGGGGGCGCTGACACAGCACACAGAGCAACCAGGGCCACACTTTGCCCACCTCTGGGCCCTGGATATCCTCTCATGCATCCTCCAGCTCCCTGGTTCTCCTGGGGAGTGCCAGGACCACTAGCAGCGGCCTCACCTGGGAACTGGTGAGAAATACAATTCCTCACCTGCCCCCACCCCAGAACGAGCGAGTCAAACAAGCCTGCCATGCACCACCACGGTGGAAAGTGATGTGGTGCTACCTCAAACAACTGGGCAGAGGAATGCCATCAGACCCAGCATCCCTCCGCGGAGCACAGACCCTAAAAGAAGCAAGAGACAGAACACAGACAGACAGGTATGCGCACCCGTGTTCGTCACAGTACTGTTCACAACAGCAAGAAGCTGGAAACAGCCCCACTACCCATCAGTAGAAGGATGGATCAGAGGCTTTGGTACCTCGGCACAATGGAGTACTTGCTCTCCATGGCTGCAAACAATGGGGGAGCCATGAAGCACCTCATGACATGGATGGACCCGGAGAACAGATGCTGAGTGAAGTCCGTGGACCACAAAAGGATAAATATTGTGCGAGACCTCTACTACGAGGATAATTACAACACACACACACACACACACAAGATAAAGACTTGCATGCTAAAGAAACAGACTTGGGAGGGCAAGGGGGAGAAGATGAAGCAACAGACTATAAGGTTGACAGATACTGACTTGGGTGAAGGGAAAGAGGGAAGAGAGAAATCAAGGGGGAGCGAGGGGAAGAATGGGGGTGTTGATAAGAGATTCGAAATGTTGACTGCAGAATCGATCTGTGAAATGCAAACCCCCACCTCCACCACACACACACACACGCACAGTACTTCACTCACAATAAAATATTAATCGAAACAAAACAAAACAAGGCTGCCAGTTGAGTCTGCTAGATGCGCAAGGTTGAGATCGCTGCTTGCGTCTAGCCCCACATCCCAGTTGGGGAAACTGAGGCTCTGAGAGACAGGGCCTTACCAAGGTCAGACAGGCAAGAGTACCAAGATCTGGTGGGAACTAGGCGTGTCAGACTAAGTAAGAGGGCCTCGCCACAAGGTCCTAGCTCCCATGACATTGAAATGCTTAACCCCAGGACCTCAGCCTCCACAATCATAGCTGGAGCAGAGAGTACTCCCAGAAGCCCGGCTCGCTCCCAGTGGCCCTCAGCAACCTATAGTTCCTGGAAGTCTCATTCCCAGACTC
Organism: Echinops telfairi; assembly: GCF_000313985.2. Lineage (NCBI taxonomy): Eukaryota > Metazoa > Chordata > Mammalia > Afrosoricida > Tenrecidae > Echinops > Echinops telfairi. Next base: position 10,864,338 of record NW_022109491.1, read on the forward strand.
AGCAGGCCTTCTCAGGGGTCTGGGGGCAGGCCTAGGGCCCTGGAGACCCCTGTTCTCAACGGATAGGGAAATATTTCAATATTTTAGCCAGATGCAACCCATTTTCTGTGTGTACCAGCTGTGCGCCAGCCCGGACCCTGGTGCCCTTCCCCAGAAGGAAGGGACCCTGAAGCTTGGGCTGGGGCAGAGGGCTTCAAGGAGACCACAGATAAAACAAGTGTCTAAGGGAGAGGCTTGTTCCGGAGCACTTCTTGAATGGAATTGATTGCCTGGCATCTTTACACAACCAGGATGTTTGGGTTACACACACACACACTGGGGTGCAGTCTCCCCCACACCAGTTACTGTTTGCATCTGTGATTTTAGTGCCCTGCCATGTTTGTCAACCTGCTATCCAGCCTCCACTCCCACCCCGGAAAAGAAGAGACCTCACATCTCTTTGGCGTCGGTATTTCTCAAGTCCGGAGACTCAGAAAGAACGGCCTCCAGCCCACCTCCCAGAGAGCCAGGGGGATTCAGGTCCCTAGACGGGCCTCTCCAGGTTCACGGCTTTCGAAATCTCCAGGACAGGGCCGAGACGCCAGGGGCTGGAGACTAGCTCCCTCGCCCCCACCCCGGCGTGGCTGAAGCAACTGAACGCTGTCCGGAAGGATCCAGAACCATTTGTACAGCTCTTCCTTCCCCTGCGCGGAGGCCGCATTTTTGCAAAGAGCAGGCTCGGAAACCCAGCCCAGGCCGCCCGCCCCGGGGCGCAGCTCGCAGCCACCGAGCCCCGGGGACCTGCTCTGATTGCGGCTGCTTCCCCTGACTCCCGGGACACCCTCATTCGGATGGCATCTGCATATATTTGCATATTGCGGCTCGGTGCTCCCCGCCCCCCCACCTTCCAGCTGAGGCCTGTTGGGCGGAAATGCAGCGCAGGTCTGCTGCTCTGTGTTTGGGGCTCACACAGCCCAGGGACTTTCCACGCACCTGAAGCCCCGGGGGGCCGGGATGGAAGGGCCTGCGGGCCCGGGCTCGGCCCCGGGAAGGCCCATAGGCCCGCGGAGGAGGGGACACTCAGAAAAACACCCCTCTTCAAGCTGGGGCATGAGCAATACCGGCTTTCTCCAGTTGGGGGCACCAGTCGTGGGCCTGGAGACCACCCATAGGTTCTCCAGCGATGGGTGGAGGGGCCAGCCAGCCTGGTGGCAGGGACTATGCTGTGAACCAGGCCGCTGTGGGTTTGAACTGTCTGGCCTTGGATCAATGGCTTCCTTCCCTGAACCTCAGTTTCCTCACCTTTAGGATGGGCTTAAGAGTTCCTGGGCCACGGTTAAGTGCAAGACTATGTCCCCAAAGGTGGACAGGTAGAACCTGCTCAGATGTACCTCGGAAGAAAGGCCTGGTGATTGGCCACAGCCGTTGGAGCGCTAGAGAGCTTGGTCCCACTGCGACACACATCAGGTCGCCGTGGGTGGCAGCAAACTCCCTGCAGCTGCGGTTTGGCTTTACGATAGCAGTTACAGGCTCATCGCATGGTGATGGTTCTTTATTTAGCCACCCAGTAGTCGGCTATCTCTCCCATTCTTGGGTGAGCCTTAGTGGATGGTCCAGTAACCAATGACTGCGTGACTAATGACCCCAAAATGTAATGGCTTTCAAACAGCAATTGATTCTACTGCATGGTTCCGTGAGGAGGCAGGAGTTCAGACACTGCAGAGAGGCCCTGCTGGTCTCCGCTCTAGGGTGTCTCGCATCACTGCTGGGGGCTGGTACCAGCTGGCATTTAAACTGGAGGGTCCAAGATGGCTCACTCGCCTGCCTGGGGTTGGGGCAGAGCCAGCTGGAAGGCTGGGCTCAGTTGGGCCCTGGACCCTTCTCTATGTCACCTCAGCGGCTCTCCACAAGATGGTGATGTCTGCAACCCATCTTCTGATGGAGAGGCTCAGCACTCCCAGAATCCAAGACGGAAGCCATTGCTTCTCTTCTCTCGGCTGGGCCTGGACCCAGCCTCCTGTCTCTTTCACTGTCACCCATCGGCCAAAGCAGACAGAGGCCAGCCTCCCTTCCAGGGGAGGGCAACAGAGCCCACCTCCAGAAGGACAGCTTGTTGCAGAAAATGTAGCTGTCTTTGCTCTGCTGGAGAGAGGGGGGCAGTTTCCCTTTGACATCCAGGATGCTAACATGAGACTGGGGTGGCACCATAGGATTCTGTCACCCAGAATTCTGATTTTTTTTTAATTATTTTATTCGGGGCTCGTACAATTCGTATCACAATCCATACATACATCCATTGTGTCAAGCACATAGGTACATTTGTTGCCCTCATCATTCTCAAAACATTTGCCTTCTACTTTAGCCCTTAATATCAGTTGCTCATTTTCCCCCTCCCTCCCCTTCCCCTCTCCCTCATGAACCCTTCGTAATTCATAAATTATTATAGTTTTGTCATAAGTGGCACTGTCCAATGTCTCCCTCTGCCCTCTTCTCTGCTGTCCATCCCCCAGGGAGGAGGCTATATGTAGATTCTTGTAATCGGTTCCCAGAACGCTGATTCTTAAGAGATCGTGACCCTACCTCACAACTAGGAGGTGGCATTGAGAGCCCAGTGGGAGCAGCAGCCCTGGGATCCCCACAGGCTGTCCCTGTAGCAGGTCCCTGATTCTGGTCATTGCTGACACATCTCCCTGGGCTCCAGCTCACTTCCAAGTCTGGCCTCCAGCCTCCACGCCCACACTGTAAGCCCCCACAGCCCTTCCAGTGCATCTCTCTTGGCTGAAGTTCGCTGAAACCAGCTTCAATTACCGGTATCCAAGGACCTGAATTGACACAAGGACCATTCTCTCCCTCCTCCTCCTCCTTCTCTTCCTCTTCCTTAATTCCCTGAAGGCCCAAGCACCACCAGCCTCGTTTCCAAAAGCCTTCTGGAAATCACCTCCTAAAGGTCCCCCTTGGCACTTGCAGCTTAAGGTGGGTCCAGTCCACTCCTCCCCAGCCCTGCTCCCCTTCCTGCCTTCCATTCAGGGCACCTCACTTCCCAGGCTCCAATTTCCAAACCAGTGGTGTGTAACCCTGCAGGGCCATCCCTGACCATATCATCCAATCAGCTGACAAGCTGGAGAGGCCTCTAATCCATGCCCTCCATCCTGGGCCTACTCACTGCCATGGCTTTAGGGAGCTTCTGACCCTCCACTCCCCACCTGTTCGTGCACTAGTTCAGCCTCTGAGATACCCAGCACCCACGCTCCCAGATCCGTCCTCTGGGTCAGCTCTCTGACCGTGCTCAGAATGTTTTCATAGTAAAGTCTGCGCTCTCAGACATCCAAGGCCCTTCAGAACTAGTGCAATTATCATCACGGCAATCCCAGCTAGCAAGAAATGGGAATGGTGTCTGCTCTTGGTAACAGCTGTCGGCCACCAAGTCATCCCCTGGCTCCTGGTAACCCTGAACCTCTGTGCTCCATAGGGGCTTCCCTTGGCTGATTTTTGGAAGTGAATAGCCAGGCCTTTCTTGCAAGTCCTTCTTGATCTGCAAACTCAGCTGAAACTTGTTTGGCACCACAGCAATGCGCAGGCCTCCACTGACCCGTGGTGCCGGCTGCACGTGAGGTGCATAGCTTGGGAATTGAACCCGGGTCTCCTGGGAAGGGGAAGGCGAGACTGTCACAGAGCCGCCACTACGGCCCTGCTATTTAAAAGTGCCGTTCTCTGGGGCCAGTAGACGTTTGTGCTCAACTCGCAGTACTACAGAAGACAGGCCTGGTGATCTGCCTTCATAAGGGTCGTGCCGAGAAAACCCCTCGGAGCGGTTCTGCTCTGAACACGAGGGGTCACCCTCAGCCACAGTCAACTCGGCCACAGCAGGTTTGGGGTGGCGGTTCAGTCCCACCGGTGTCCCCCGGAGGCTCGCTGTCCACAGAGTAGAGGTGGCATCTGGAGCTTCATAGGCTGTTATCTCTGAGGAAGCAGATCATCAAGTGTTTTCTCCTGAAGCGGCTGATGGGTTTGAACCACTGGCCTTCCGGTTAGCAGCCATGCGCGCTTAACCACGGAGCCACCAGGGTTCCTAAGGAACTCACCAGAGATGCAGACTCTCAGAGGGTGCACCCCTGCCCTCCCCAGACCTGCGGAATCTGTCACTCGCTCTCCCCAGCTCCTTCCTGTGACTAATGTCTGAACATTTTCAGATGCCACAGGGGGGACTCGGAGGACCAGGCCTTTGGGTCACCTTCCGGGGCCAGAAACGACTCTGTCCTGTCGGAGCCACTGCATTCTCAGGAGCCTGGGACCCAGAGCAGATGACAATTCTAGAGGAACAAATGAACTGCGCTTCCCTGGGGCGACCGAGGCTGCTTAACTCGCAGGTACAGAAAGCAAATAAAAAGGTTGCTCCTGGGCTCCCTGGTGGGAAAGGCTGGGTCCCAGGTTCTCATTTCCATTCCGCAGACATTAATTGAGCTCCTGCTGGGTGCTGGGTCTCTGGAGCCCTGAGCTTGGACTTGGCGCAGTTCAGAATCCAGGAAGGGAGGTCAGCCACAAAGCGACGCAGCAGTAAGCGTGGACAAGCCAGCAGTCCGCCCCCTTCCCCCTAGCCACTCTCAGTTCCTGGGTCTGGCTCCTCAGGCTCTCTGGTCACAGGACCGCCAGCACTTCCACGCCTCTGCCCAGCTGCAGCTTACTCAGGCTCCATCTCAGCTGCGATGGCCCTGCTTCCAGGAAAGGGCCGCTGACCACCTCGACCTGGGAAAGGGCCCGCTGGTGTGCTCCCACGACGCCCACCCCATCCACCACATCCCCTCACGTGGCATCCCCCCCAGTCTAGAGTGGATTTCCTGCCTTGTTGCTTTCTCGTCCTGCAGGCTGAGGACAGGGGGGTAGGCCTCCTGTCCTCTCACTGAGCCCTGTCCTAAGCTTTTATGTGAATGACCTGTTCGTTTAACCCTTTGGGGGCCATTCTACCCTGTCCTATCGGGTCGCTGTAAGTCGGTGTCCACTCAATGGCAGGGAGTTTGGGCTTGTTTCCCAGTCCTCGCCACTACCCAATGAGGTGGACACTTGGGTTTTGTTTTGTTTCACGGATGAGGGACTGGAGGCACAGAGAAGTCAAGTAAATCACCTGAGGTCACACAGCTAGTCAGGGACAGAGATTCAAAGGCCATCTGACTCCGGGCTCTGCCAGTTGGAAGTGGAGGTGGGTTAACTCCATGGAGGAGAGTTCAAAGGTCCGAGAAACATCAGCAGGTGCAAAACCCAAGCCAAATGTTAAAGAATGACTAACAGTCTGCCCAGGGGACAAGGAGGAGCAGGGCTCTGCAGACAGAATGACATCTGGGCCCCAGTCAGTGAGCAGAGAGCTCAGTCACTCATCCAAAGGTTGAAGGTTCCAGGCCACCTGGAGGTACTTTGGCACACAGGCCTGGCTATGAACTTCTGAAAAATTGGCCATCGCCAACTCCAGGAGGCCCGGTCCTCTTCAGACACACGTGGAGATTGTAATCAGGGATCTCCCGGACTGTTTGGGTTTTCCTGAAGGCAGCAGACAGCGCTCCAGACGCTGGGACAGACAGGGAGAAGCCCAGCCCTATGTCACGTCTGAGTCACTGGCAGGTGGGGTGGGGTGGGTGCCACACACCTGACACACCTGGGGCTCTGGTCCTGTGGTGTCTGCGTAGGTGAGAACCTCAAGGTGAGACTCCAGCCTTCCATCCGAGGTGCCACCCCTTCCTGCAGGGATTGGCTGACCTCTTCTTCAAAGAAACCCGGAGCCAGCACACCCCCAGGCAGGTGTGGGTGCCGAGCTGACCTGGCGTCTGTGGGGAGTGCCAGGATCCCGCCTCTCCTCCTTACAAAGCACCCCCTGACCCCACTTCAGGATCTGCTCAAGCTGGCCTACAGATTCAGGGAGCCGCCCCTTCTCTGAGCTTCCACAGCTCTGGAACTCAGCTCAGACATCGAACCCCAGTCACACAGATGGTGACGGCATGCTGTTCCAGAGCCGGTCTCCAGGTTCTCTTCCTGGACTGACCTTCCCGTCAGCAGAGTCTGGAAGCTCTGCGGAAGTCTGTTTGTCCTTGGGGCTGCATCTCATCCACCCAGCATGCTGTGCAGTTGGGGAAACTGAGCCCCCCAGGGAAAAAAGGCCTTGCCAAGGGCACTCCCCTGAGTCAGGGCCAGCGCCTGGACGTTGTCGTGGGCCCTTTTCTCGCTCACAGGGCCATCCTTCCTCTCCAGGATCCTCTGGAAGGCTCTTCCTCCTCATTCATCGGCATCATCCAGACACTCATTCATTCATTCATTCATTCCGTCAGCAGACCTTCCCTAGGCTCTGTGGGTCCGGCCCAGAGTGCGAACCCTGACCTCAGGAAGTGGCCAATCCCACGGCTGGCTTTATAAACCAAAGCAGTTTTCCAGTAGATTCCAACTTACACACCCCTGCCTCTTCCTCACCACCACCGCGTACTCCCACAGATGACTGGGGGTTTGAATCGACAACCTTAGCAGCTTAGGGCTGACCTCCTGTGCCACCAAGGGGCCTTGGTATTGTTAGGACAGCGGTTCTCAACCTGTGGGTCGCGACCCCTTTGGGGTTCGACCGACCCTTTCACAGGGGTCACCCAATTCATAACAGTAGCAAAATGACAGTGATGCAGTAGCAACAACAATAATGTTATGGTTGGGGGGGTCACCCCCACATGAGGAACTGTATGAAAGGGTTGCAGCATGAGGAAGGTTGAGAACCGCTGTCTTAGGAGGACAGGGGCTTGGGGGGCTCAGAGACAGACACACCAGGCAGAGGGCTGTGTCAGGAGAGGAGCAGAGTCCAGGGTGATGTGTCCACACACCAAAGAATGCCCCCAGCCCCCAGCAGCTAGGAGAGGGAGGCCTGGGGCAGAGCTTGCAGAAGGAACCAGCCATGCCACTGCCAACACCTTGGTTTCCGATTTCTGGCCTCCAGGCCTTTCTGCTGTGGCCACCCACCCGGCCCCAGCGAGGGGCGAATGCAGGTCCTTGGGAGGAAAGTTGGTGT
>NW_022109491.1:10871553-10876001 GCF_000313985.2 Echinops telfairi
TCACTGAGCCTACTCACTCACGGGGGTTTTAGAGGTGTGGTAGGTACCTAACCTGGTGTCAATTTGTGATTTGAGAGGATTAAGAGTGAAGGGGTGGAGCACAGTCTGTCAATCGAGTCATAGCCAATGAGGCCTCTGTGTGGGCATGGTCTTCCCCCCCCACCTTCCATGTCACCAAAATAAATTCCAGGTGAATGAAAATATTTAAGTATACACACACACACACATATAAAAGATAACATGGAGGGTTTGGTTGAGCTTTACATGAGTTAGGAGCTGTCTTAGCAAATCGGAACTGAATGCTGCCTCCTCGCCTTTAGGAGCCCCAGTCGTGCAGTGGTTTAACCCTTTGGTCGCCACTCTTGATGACCTGCTGAAAGATTCCAGCCTCGGAAGCTCTCTGGGCTGTGCAGGAGGAAGGCCGCCACGGGACCCATCAGGACGCTCCTGTTGGGTTTGGGGCTGGGAATCAGAACAGAGGGAGAGGCCTGCCCTCCAGGGGTTTACAGTTGAGTGCGGGTGATCTAGAACATGGGGTTCCCAGACTTTAGCACTGCCCGGGCCATGAATGACAGTGTTTAATCTTCAAGCCATTAGGAGATGGATACACAGACTGCAGAACAGACAAAGGGTCTGAGATAAACAAAATGGAGTATGCTCGCATATGGGATCAAAATCAATGACCCGCGGCTACGTGCCACACGATAGTGTGAGTGAACATGGCAAGCATTAAGTCACAGCAGACAGGAAGGTCCATAGGTCGCTTGATTCCATTTACGTGAAATGACTGGCTTATCAGGAGTCCCCGGTGCCGATGCTTCGGGCTGCCACCGGCAAGGGAAGCAATTCGGGACCACCAGCTGCTGTGCAGGAGGAAGACAGGGACCCCCACAAAGAGTTCTTGAAATGGGGAGCTCATCTCAGGGGCTCAAGTGGGAAGAGAATGCTTTGAAAATGGCGGCAAAGTGCACATGTGCTTGACACACTGGAGAAATGTATGGATTGTGATGAGAGATGTAAGAGGCCCCAAGAAAAGTATTTTAAAAAAAGGGTTACGATCTCAGAGACGCACAGGGTCTGGTCTACCCTGTCTTCGAAGGTTGCTTTGAGAGAGCATCCACTCAACGGAAGTGAGTTTGGTTTTTGGGAGTCTTCATGATCAAGAAGTCAGTAAAGAGAAGAGAAAGATTGAAAACAGGCTAATGTATAGAGGCAGAAAGCAAAAGGGTGGCTGGTGAGAGAGAGGGGGACACGGGTCAGAGGGCTAAGTGAGTGGAGGGTTTTCTTTGGAACTAAGGAGAGGTGAAGGTCACACAGGCCGTGCACGGAGACACTGATTGCCTCGGCAGTGAACACTTTCACAGGATGGACTCCACAGTATGTGAACTTCACCTTCGCGGAAAGCAAACCAACCAACCTAAAGCACTTAGGAGCACGATGTTTAAAGTCAACTGAAAATCAAAAACAAATCGCCTCCTAGAGAAAAAAAAGTGGCAACACAACGGAGAGACAAAGAATTAATTTCCCGAATATACAAAGAGTTCCTAAAAATCAATGAGACAGTGATAAACCGTCTAGAGTCAGTAAGGGCACGAAACGATGGACAAGCTCATATATCATTGGTAGGAATATAAACCGCCCTACACTTCCGGAAGCGTGATTTGAAAATCATTTGTGGGGAGGAGGGGCCCATCTTTTGACCCAGAAAATTCCCTGCTAAGACAGCCCCTGGTGAAGACATTCTCGCAGAGCTGATTGTATGAGACTTGCTGTTATCTACAGCACGGTTCATAACGGCAAGCAAACGGGAAGCAGCCTAAATGCTCATCAGTGGCCCATCCATAATGTGAAATCCCACCCATCCTTAAAAACAAACAACAACAACAACAGCAAAGTAGATGCATTTAAGGAAAGTTGTCCAAGACAAAAAGTATTGAGGGGGTTGAGAAGCAGGGCGCACCCTGTGTCCTGTGCTGAAAATATTTCTGGAGAGAACACTGGAGTTGGTGTGTCACAGTGCGGTCACTCACGGTGCCAACCCCGCCCCGGCCACCGTGGACTTCCTCCCACACCAGGCCATCCAAAATCGTTAGTCACCTTTGCTGTCCGTTTTCATCATAGAATAATCCAAACAGAAACAAACGTACTTTCACCGAGTCAATGCCAACTCAGCGTGCCCTTATTTGAGAGGGCAGAACTGCCCCTGTGAGTTTCTGAGACCGTAACTCTTTACAAGAGTAGAGTCTTTCTCCCCGTCATAGAAGAAGATGTAGTAAATATCACTAAATTCTTTAAGCGTACTATTTCTCAGAGTCAATGAATGCTGGCAACAAAATGATCTGGCGAATCTTTACAAGGTGATGCATAGCTCAGCAGAAGCCTTTAAAAATGTTTCTCCTTCTTTTCCTTGAATTACAACTTCATTCTCAAAACAGCTATTGACAGAGGTCTGCAAACCCTAACAGCCACAACACTGTCACTCAAACACCGGAAACTCCGGCAAAGTCAGCCGCTAGGGAGGAAACGTGACCCAAACTCAAGATGATAAAGTAGATCAGGCTAACTGGGGTGATACAAGATGAGTGGAACCCCAAGGCAATAGCCCCTCGACACCCTTCAAGCCTAGAGCTGAAATCACCTCAGTCGCTCAACCTTCCGCCAGACATCAGGCAGGCCTCTTGGGCGGACAGGAACAGGGGCTGGGGGTGGGGGGAGGTGGGAGCATGCACACACCTTAGAACAAGCAGCCTCACCAGGCCCAAAGGGCAACATTTCCCAGGAATAAAGCTCAGAAGGCTAGAAGGGCGAGCGCGGAGGATGTGGGGCGAGTCAAGTGCTGTCACATTGTGGGCAATGCAATCGAGGTCGTGAAACAAAATGTGCATGAACGGCTAAATGGAAAACCAGTTTTCTCTGTGAACTCACGTCACAATTAAAAAAAAAAAGTAGATTAGGCACAGAAGGAAGGGAGCCCTATCAGGGAAGACAGGTGCTAAGTCCCATAAAGATTTCCTACACACCAAGGTAGAGAAGCTGCAAAGGGACAAGGGCAGTTCCCAGAGCCCACAGGGAAAGACAGAGCCCCCTCCTGACCACCTCCCTGCCGAGTCACACCCAAACCAGCCCCACGACTGCTCACTGAGCCTACTCACTCACGGGGTTTTAGAGGTGTGGTAGGTACGTAACCTGGTGTCAATTTGGGATTTGAGAGGATTAAGAGTGAAGGGGTGGAGCACAGTCTGTCAATCGAGTCATAGCCAATGAGGCCTCTGTGTGGGCATGGTCTTCTCCAGAGGATTCTGGGAACTCTGGTATTTCCTCCTTGGAGGTGGGAGACACTCTCTCTCTCAGCTCAGTCCCTGTGAGACATTTCTGAGAAGAAGCCACAAGCAGAGTTGTGGAGTTGAAGGAGCCACGTGGAGACCCACGCCAGCACTGAGATGCTTACAGCACCACTGGATCCACAAGGCTTCCAACCCTCTGGCCTGTGATCTTCCTGCATTCGGCTTTATTGCATGTGTTTTGTGAGTCTGAAGAGGACTTTATAGATTGGGATCAGACATAATATCAGGCTTAGGGACTTGATCTGGACTGGGATGGGGTGTTTTATCAATAGTCAATTGCTCTTGTATATAAACCTCTTTCTTATACACACATGAGTCTATGGATTTGTTTCTCTAGTCTACCCAGACCAACACAAGAGGCTGTAAATCTTGATAGGAGCAGGCAACCTCATCTTTCTCCAAGGAACCACTGGTGGGTTTTAACCCTGGACCTTGCAGTTAGCAGCCCAATGCTTACCCCACGGTCCTTAAATGTGAATGTCTAGTCTCCTAAAAAAAATAAAATAAAATAACTGCCAAGTCAATTCTGACTCATAGTGACCCTATAGGAAATCCTAGAACTGCCCCAGTTTCCAAGACCATGAATCTTGTCATAAGCAGACTGCCACATCGTTCTCCTACTAAGCCACTGGTGGGCTCGAACCACCAACCTTTCAGTATCTGCCAAGCTCTTAACCACTGTGCTTTCAGGGCTTTACTTTCTAACCTCCGAAACTGTGAGAGAGAAATTTCTGTTCCTTAAAATACAGCCACCCAGGGGACAGACAACAGAAACATGGGGGAAGGGAGACAGCGGATCATGTAAGATATGAAAATAATAATCCTTTATAACTGATCAAGGGGTCACGGGGGTGGGAGGGTGGTGGAAGGAGGGAAAAAAGAGGAGCTGATACCAAGGGCTCAAGTAGAAAGAAAATGTTTTGGAAATGATGATAGCAACATATGTACAAATGTGCTTGATACAATTGATGTACGGATTGTTATAAGAGCTGTAAGAGCCCTCAATAAAATTATTTATTATAAATAAATAAAATATAGGGAGAAAAAGAAAATAGCTTTACTCTTCCATTGTTGTTGTTGGTAGTCAAGTGGGTTCCCACTTAT
>NW_022109491.1:10878054-10879176 GCF_000313985.2 Echinops telfairi
TCCGTATTGGAGCCCTGACCTGTCCCTCTCAGTCTCCCTGCCTTGCCTTGTCTGATGCCAAGACCAGCCTGCTGGCATGGTGACTGTGTGGCAAGTCAGAAGGCCGCACTGAGATGGAAAAAGGACTTCCTCCAAGTCCCAGTGTAAGTGAGTAAGGAGCTTTTTCACTGGGTGGGGGGAGTCCAAGGACATTCTGTGGGGGCCCAGCACTTCCGAGGTGCCCTGCCAAGTCCCCTCCTTCCCACCCACCCCCACCCCCTAGCCACCTCCTGTCACTCCCATCACAGCCCCTCTTCCCAGGCACCACTTGTTTCTGGGCCAGCCTCGCCACAGCTGCCAACCCCGTGGTCTCCAGCTGTCACTCAGCCTGAGCTTCGCTTCCACACTGGCTGGGGCTTCCAGGATGGCTCAGGGTGCAGTCTGTTTCCCTGCCCTCTGGGAAGCAGCTGCTATAATGGAAAGAGCAGGGGCTGGAGCCAGCCCGCCCCGTATGTACACCCAGGTATGGCCCTGCCTGTCTGCACACCACCCTGAAGTCTCTTCTCAGCATCTCTAAAAGGGGTCAGGGGTCAGTGGATGCAACCAACAATGGCCCACACCTGGTATTCAGCTGGTGTTCAATGAATGCTACAACCTTTTGCTCGACACCCTTGTCCTCTGTGTCCATATCCCCTCCCCACAGGCCCACACAGCTCCACTTCCACGACAGTCCCTTGACCTTTATAAGAAGTCTCAGTGCCAAAGTCGAACTGGAGGGGGGGACGGGCTAGCTGGGGTGGTCACGCACACCTTGCGCTCATTGGCTGAATAGTGTTAGGAAACGACATTTGGTCATCGTTCAAAGGTCCGATAAAGTGACTAAGCCCCTACTATGTGTCAGCAACTGTTCTTGGTCACAGGGCTACAGGGGTGACTGGGAAAGAGAAAAGTCCTGCTAGATACATATTGGTCCCGGGTTACACACATGGCTGCTAGTGGTTAGGAATCTGGCTAATCTCAAAATCAGCCATTCGAAACCCCGGCTGCTGTGAGAGAGAAAGACTGGGCTCTCTACTCCTGTGAAGAGTTAGTCTGGGAACCTCACAGAGGCAGTTCTGCCGTGTCCTATGGGACCGCAATGAG
>NW_022109491.1:10880154-10881877 GCF_000313985.2 Echinops telfairi
CTGAGAAGGTCGGACGCTGGTCCAAGGCCACGTGCAAACACAAATGCTAGACTATCAGCATCTTTCCAGATCATCTGCTTTCAGAACTCTTTGCCCTATGTCCCCTGACCCATGTAGCAACTGTTCTCTGCCCCACCGGCTGGAAAGCAAAGCCGGCCCAGCCCTAGTCTCTGGAGGCCCCCTGCAGCTTCCCAAGGCATTATGAAGGTGCCCGCAGAGGCTGGGAGACACTGGGAAGGCGTCCTAGAGGTGGTGGTGCTGACCGAGACGAAGAGCCTGAAAGGACCACCTGGATCTGTGGAAGGAGAGGGCTTCACAAAGCAGAGTGCTCCGTCCTCTGGGGACTGTGTGTCACTTGATTTTCTGTTTCTCCCCAATCCATCCTCCGCCCTCCTGCCCCGTTCGCAAGGGGCAAGTCATGCTTCCTGGGTGCCCCGGCAGCTGGCTGTGGTTGGGCTCATCCAATGGGAAGGATGCCCTGAGGAGGTCAGAGGGGAAGAGGAAGGGAGAAAGAAACCAGGCAGTTTGCCCCTGGGAGTTCTCCACGGTTTCAGCTCCTGCTGAAAGATGAGACCTCAGAAACCCACAGGGGCAGTTCTACTCTGTCCTACAGGGTCTCTGTGAGTCAGAATCGGCTCCATCGCAGTGAGATTTGTTTGTAGGGCTAAACCAAACCCAAACTCTCTGCCATCAAGTCTACGCCAACTCATAGTGACCCTATAGAACCGCCCCTGTGAGTTTCAGGAACTGGCAACACTTAATGGGAGTAGAAAGCCCTGTCTTTCACCCTGGGAGAGGCTGATGGTCTTGAACTACTGACCTTGCAGTTAACAGCCCTGTGCATAACCACTCTGCCATAGCCTGCAATCGCTGCCAATAAGTTTCACCGCTACCCGTAAAAAGCTCTGTGATGAATGACGAGGGCAATGAATGTACAAATGTGCTTTACACAATTGATGTATGTATGGATTGTGCTAAGAGTCGTATGAGCCCCCAATAAAACGATTAAAAAACAAAAAAAAAGCTCAGTGATAGATGTACTTACAATGACAACTAACAGAGCAGCTGCTGGGATTACTTGTGTACAACCAAACGCCTCCTGGGATTTGGCGTCATGGGTTCACGGAGCCTGCCTGTTAATTAGTCTTAATCATGTGCTCTGTTTTCTCCTTCATTCATTCATGTACCTGGGGTCTTAAAACCTTACAAACAAGTTATTCAGAAAAACAAACAAACCCACTGCCACAGAGTGGATTCCGAGTCACCAAGACACGATCCCAGGGTTTCTGAAACTAAATCTTGATGAGAACAGACGGCTTCCTCTTTCTCCCCAAGAGTGGCTGGTGGGTTTAAATGGCAGGAGTAGAGTGCCCAGCCCAAGGCAATTGTTCTCTATTGACCTGGAGCACCAGAAGGCTGGGCAGAACCAGGTGGAGGACATCACAGGTGTGGTTCATTGCTCCCAGGAATGACGGCCTCTTTGGCCATGAAACCAGAACTGAACAGGGCTTGCCTACCATTCCAGAACCTTTTTTTTTTTTCATTCCAGAATATTTTGATCACTGATTCTTTAAAAGAATCCTGGTCAAAATGGAAAGAGTGTAAAACAGAATTTCAAATTCTCCTAGAATCAGATTTTCTGGAGCTATGGAGGCTGGACAAACCCTTGAAACTACCATCGTCCCTCACTATCATGACCCCAATTCTACCTTACAGACCTGGC
>NW_022109491.1:10882861-10887531 GCF_000313985.2 Echinops telfairi
GTCACTGAAGCATACACATGGAGACTGCGACTGGTGTCTTTTTGGCTGGGTACATTCTCAACCACACAATATTTTTTGAAACAAATGCAAATACTTCATGATCCCGCCATCTTACTCTTATGTACCCTAAAGAAATAACAAAGCACAAAGAGACATATCCACACTTAGGTTTATTGAAGTTCTCTCTATAATAGCAGAAAGATGGAAGCAATCAGAATGCCCCAACTCAGAGGGGCGCACAAAGAACCTGGACCACTATGGATCTTTAGAACACAAGGCTAACTGAGCCCCGCTTCAAAGTTGCCTACACCCTTGGACTGAGGACTTGGGTACTCAGATGGGAGAGGAAGCGAGTGGCTGCCCCGGGGAATGGGAATGGCAGTCATTGGATTTGGGGGGGGGACCCCCGGCCTGGTGGATGTCCAATGGAAAGGGACCTGAATCATTATATATTTGGTACCTGATGCCCCCCTCACTGTTACATGACATGTTTTGATCTGTTGGGCAGGGATCTGCAGTTGGAAGAATTGATCCAGGACGTTTTCCCCTGACACCAATCCCCACACTTAAACAGAGCTCACTGCAATGAGACATCGAACTGTACAGGGCAACAACACAGGGGTTTCTGCTCAAGGTGGAACTGTAGCCACATGGACTCCTCATACTGACAGTGCAGCGAGTGCTGTCATTGGGAGAACGGGTGATGTTATCAGTGCAATTGCCTTGGACTCCCGGGCATGACTGACAACATGTTACTTACTTGTTTCTATGGGCTTTTGTTTTCCTGTCTTTGACCTGCTTTTTCGTTTGTTTGCTGGTTGGCTTGTTGCTGTCGGTTGATCTTACGAGGTTTTGATTTTCTCATAACACTATGGCCAAAGTAAACCTGAGTAGTGTATGTCCCATGGACATACTGATGAATTCTGGGCTCCCAATATCCTACAGGAGGGAAATACGTCCCTCATTCCCTCTCCCTCAGGGAGAGAAGGGAGTGCCAGGGCAAGCTACAGGGCGGGTTGCTGCGTTGTTAAATTCAAAAATGATCTGATATGTAAACCTCCACCTAAAAAGCAAAAGTTTACAAAGCACTAAGAACAGTATTTCCTTTCCTGTTTATCTCTTGGCCCCTCCCCTGTGCATTTGTCTCCCAGAGCCCACTTCGAACTCTGGACCTTGGAGCGCCTCTGCTGCTTCCAAAAGTCTCCCCAACAGGGCCAAGACCAGACCCTACAGGCCATGTGCTCTGCTGGATGCGCCCCAACCCGGACACCAGGGTTCGCTTGTCTTCGTAAGGAACTGACTTCGATTTGTTCCCCGAAGCCTCGGTCCGGTCACTGGATGTGCCTTTGCACTGGTCACTTCCTAGCCCCAGGCCTGTTTTCCGGTCTGTTCGAAGACGACGCACTCCCCTGCAAGGATTTAGCAAACCCAACCCGGGAGGGCCGGATTAGGGATGATGAACGAGTTCAATTAGCCGCAGAGCGCCTGGCTAGAGAACCGGCACTTTCTCTCCCATGAAATGATTGCCTGGCCGTCGCCCCAGGCGTCTCCACACTTCGGGGCACGCTTTCCGCTCCGGTTCCGGGAGGGGCGGGACTAGGCCCCCGAGAGCCACGCCCCCAGGAGAGCGGGGCCGCATTCGCCGCGCCCAACCCGGCGACCCAGGGAAGGGACCCAGGCAGTGACGTCAAGCCCCGCCCCCACGTAATCCTCCGCCACGAGGAAAAGTAATCCCCAACCCACAGCGCTTCCCATCACCCAAATAAGGCGAAGGGAAAATTCTTGGCCGCTGTACCGATAGGACCACGGCCCTGGCACCTCGGAGCGGCTCTCCGGCACCCTGAAAAATGGATTTTCCCCGGGGCAGGGGCGAAAGTAGTTCCGGCAGACTCCAGCCTGATGGGTCCCTCCGCGGCGGGGGTAAGAGGATGGCGACCTCGTCGATGCCGGAGTCGGAGAGGAACTCGGGTGCGAAAGCGTCGGGTGAGCGTCGACCAGGAGCAGGTCGTCCCACGGGGCCCTGCCGTGGCGTGGAGCCGCACTGCGGGAGCAGCCGGCGGCGAGGTACCGAGCCGGCGGGGCTGTCCGGACAGGGCCCCGGGGTCCCAGGCCCTTTAGTCGCTCTCGCACTTGCCTGAGCGGAAACCCGGCGCCGCCGCAAGATGGCGTCGGGTCGGGCGCGCAGGCAGCGCCGGGGACAGCCCCGAGTCGCCAAGCCCGGGACCGTCTCTGTCAACCCCCTCCGCCGAGGACAAGGGGAGGGGGGAGCGAACCACTGACCCGGGGGCCCGGCGGGCTGTACCACCCACCCTGCTCCGGGGGGACCCGGGGGGCCGGAGAGTTGAACCGCTGACCCTGAATGGGCCCAGCAGGACGAACCACAATGCAGGAGCCCAGCGAGGGGAGGGGAGGAGGGGTGAATGGGGAGTGGGGGGGTGGGGGCGGCCATGGGGAAAGGTCGCGCTTACCAGCCCTTGACCTCCCTCCCGGGACCCTGGGCTGGGAAGCAAGGTTTCTCGGTCCTGTTTTCCCAGAGTTCCCTTTTGTGGACCTGGGACAGCCTCGCACCCCGTGGGAGCCTCAGTTTTTGCATCTGCGAAATGGGTGCAAGGCTGCTGCTGCTGCAGGCTATGGTCTCCGTGGCCACCTCCACCATCCCCTGCCACCTCCTCCGCAGAGTGAGGGCCACAGACCCCGCGCCTCTCTACCAGAAGGTCCCTGGAGCCGATGGAGGAAAACGAAGTAGAGAGCAGCAGCGACGCGACCCCCGGGCCTGGCCGACCTGAGGAGCCTTCCGAGAGTGGCCTGGGAGTGGGCACCTCGGAAGCCGTATCGGCCGACAGCAGCGACGCCGTGGCCGCCCCGGGACCTGTAGAGGCGGATGACTCAGGCGTGGGGCAAAGCTCGGACCGTGGCAGCAGCTCTCTGGTATGAGCGGGCCAGGTGGCGTGGGGGAGACCCGTCCCCCAGACCTCAGCGCTTGGCAGCTTGAGCGACTCGGCCAGCTCATGTTGGTTAGGTCTGGCTTCGTAAGCCCCTCATGTGGCTTTTCTCCGTTCCATTTCATCCCTTGTAAGGTTCTGTTTTACAGGGGGGGGAAACAAAAACTGAGGCCTACAGGGCAGGCAGAACCAGGAATCCTATCTAAGCTGTCTCTTTGGGGGAAGGAGCACCCTCTCATGCTTCTCATGTGTCAAAAACCAAACTCAAACTCACTGCCTTGAGTGGATGCCGACTCCCGGAGACCCTATACGACAGGATAGAACTGCCCCCGTGCGATTTCTAAGACTAATCTTTAAGGGAGTAGAAAGCGCCACCTTTCTCCCACAGAGCAATGGATGATTTCGAACTGCTGACCTTGCTGGTAGCAACCCAACTGTCAACCATGACATCACCAGCACTGCCCCATCTGGGAAAGGAAACCGGAAGAACTGCCCCTGACCACTCTGGACTGCCACTCTTGGCAGTCATTCCTCCTGACTGCCACGTCCTCCTCTGTCATCTTGGGCGAGCTCGCCAACCTGTAGATCTGTTTCGTTTTCTGTAAAGCGTGAGTGGTCGACATACAGCGTTTGTGTAAGGATTGAGGGAGTCCATACATACAAGCCAGTCCTTAACCGTGGCGCTGGGCTGCAGAGTGGTCAGTTGTATTCAAGATGTCACGTGAAGTAACTTGAAGTTGATTTCTGACTCACTTGGGCGCCTGCAGGGTCAGATCTGTGTGCCCTCAGCTTCTCAAGAGCTGCTTTGAACTGGGTTGCCAGGCCTTCTACCCAAGGTGCCGTGGGTAGACAAGACCTTCCAACCACTCAGTTAGCCGCCAGCATGTCAACTGCCTGTACCGCCCAAGGGCTCCCCTCTAAAACAGGGAGGAGAAGGTCCATATCATTGGATAGAAGTCCACGGACATGTCCGGGGTCCCTACTTTAGGAGCCTGGGATGCATTCCTTCAGCCCTGTGCCCGCCTGGGCTGGGTCCCTTGTGGAGGGGAGCGATAGGCCAGGACATTGCAGCACTGGGGGGCGAACTTGACCTTAGAGGCAGGCTTGGTTGGCTAGAAGAGCTGGCTGAGTGGTGGTGGGGAGATGAGTTGGCTTTAGGGTGATGAGAGGCGTGTTCTCAGGCAGTGGGAAGAGCTTGTGCCAGGACCCGGTGGAAAGTGGGAAAGCAGAAAGAGCTCCTCTTGCTCTGGGACGGAGGCTCTGAGCAGATAGCCAGGAACCCCAGAACTTGGGGGGGGGGGGGGTTCTGTGATTGGAAGGCTTCGCCCACTGGTCCCAAGTGGTTGCTGAGTGCATGGCAGCTCTGAGCCAAAGTGTCCGCCCAGTGGACCTGAATGACTGACCTCCTCCCCCGCATCAATTCCCTTGCCAGGAGGAAGTTTCAGAGAGCAGCTCAAGCACAGACCCCCTGCCCCATGGCTACCTCCCAGACTCGTCCTCTGTGTCCCGCAGTCCAGTGATGGGGGTGACGGGCGGCCCCCCAACCCTGGTGCACTCCAGCGTACTCCCAGATCCCGCCCTGCTGGTGTCTGACTGCACCGCGTCGTCCTCCGACCTGGGCTCAGCTATCGACAAGATCATTGAGTCCACCATCGGGCCTGACCTTATCCAGAGTGAGTCCAGCAGGGCTGGCTGCTTGCAACCCCCTTGCCTGCCCCCTGCCCCCCC
>NW_022109491.1:10887631-10928584 GCF_000313985.2 Echinops telfairi
CTCGTACCTCAGACACATAGCCTTCGACCTCTGCATGAGTGAAATGAGGGTGGTGCCACGATTGGCAGTGGGTTTGCTGAGACGGGCAGTGAAGGAAGTTCTCGGCCCGGTGGCTGGCTCATAGGAAGCTCTCAGTAAATCCCCCAAACAAGACTAGCCCCCCTGTCCTGCACACTCGACCCCAGGAGCTCATCACATCCTTCCAGTAACCCCACAGGGTACAGGCTGTTAGTCCCTTGTCCAGTGAGAATGCTGAGGCACCAAGGACTTAAAATAGCTTACTGTTTCCAGCCAGCAAGGCATGGTGTTGGACCATGAGCTCAGACAGGTTCCTAGACTAGTGTGCCACCCCCCACCCCCACCCCCAAGCCTCCTACCAGCCCCCAGGCTGAGGGGTAATGGGACTGGGGGTGGGGACGCTGCAACTGGGGTCCTCCCTCTCTCCTAGGCTGCATCACTGTGACCAGCGCTGAGGATGGTGGGGCCGAGACCACACGCTTCCTCATCCTGCAGGGCCCAGACGATGGTAAGACCCTGGGCACCAGCTCGCTATATGATTTTGGCATGTTCTCTACTGCTCTGCACTTCAGTTTCCCCACTGGCAGGTAGTATGGTGGGGGGCCAGGTTCCAGGATGATCTCTGGGCCTGTTTGTGGCCAACCCTGCCATCCTCTTCCCTCCCTGCTGCTCTCCTCCCCTACCCGCAGGAGCTCCCCTGGCATCACCAATGTCCAGTTCCACCCTGGCCCACAGCCTGGCAGCCATCGAGGCGCTGGCTGACGGTCCCACGTCCACCTCCACGTGCCTGGAACCACCAGAGGTGGCACAGGATGGGCCCAGCTCCCCAGGTGTGCAGCCGCTGGCGGGCCCTGGCACGGAGGAGCCAGACCTGCAGAGCCTGGAGGCCATGATGGAGGTGGTGGTGGTGCAGCAGTTCAAGTGCAAGGTGTGCCGGTACCGGAGTAGCACCAAGACCACGCTGCTGCGCCACATGTGGGAGCGCCACTTCCGGCCAGGTGCGTCCATAGCCACTCCTGCATGGGGGTGGGGCTGGGGTGGAGGGGAGCTGCAGAGGTTATAGGGCAGGCTCTCTCGCCTTTGCAACAGCAGTCAGTAAGAAAGCCCGTGTGCGGAAGTGGGGTGCCTCAGCCAAGGCTCAGGAGCAGGAGGGGCCTGAAGAGGAGGAGGAGGATGACATCGTTGACGCTGGGGCCATTGATGATCTAGAGGGTAGGCACCAGGACTCCCCAGGCCTGCCACCCCACCTTTGTCCCTGTCCCCAAATACTCACTTGCAGCTGGCTGGCCAGGAGGGCCATTGGCACAGATGCAGCTGCAGGTGGCCTCCATGTAAGACAGGAGCCCGTGCTCTGGGACCAGTACCTCTGCGGTTGGGCAGGCCGTGCACTGAGAAAGCCCCTCATCCGTCCAGTGGACATGTGCCTCTCTAGCTCTCGCGGTGTTCCCCAGCGTAAAAACCGTCCAGTGGACATGTGCCTCTCTAGCTCTCGCGGTGTTCCCCAGCGTAAAAAGAGATGAGCTTGATTCTAATCATGTATTTCAGTTGGCCACTGGATCAAAAATGCAATTTTCATGTGCCATCGTGAAAGCAAATGGTCAAAGAAACAAAAACATTTTGTTGTTACACTAAGTCTGTAAAATCCGCATGTGTGGCGCTGAAGGCACAT
Source organism: Echinops telfairi (assembly GCF_000313985.2). Taxonomy (NCBI): domain Eukaryota; kingdom Metazoa; phylum Chordata; class Mammalia; order Afrosoricida; family Tenrecidae; genus Echinops; species Echinops telfairi. The sequence continues at coordinate 10,889,319 of NW_022109491.1, forward strand.
GCCAAGTGCCCAGTACTCCAGAGGCCAGTGGCGGCATGGTCACAGAGTTCACAGACGTGACTGTTTGTGACGGCCGTCGTCCAGTAGTGGCTTGAGGAAGCGGGAGGCTTTTTAAAATGCTCGTCAGGGCACTGTGAGCAAGCAGCAGGTGCCAGGAACACTGCAGAGAAGGGCTGCAGACTCGCAATCAGCCCAGAGGGCCTCCTGGAGGAGGCGTCACAGCTGGGCTGAAGGAAGACTAGGAGCCCTATAGGGAGGGAGCTGGTCGGAGGGGCCAGGGCTGAAAGCTCCTGATGCCACCTCTTCTTGGCAACCTCCCCAGAGGACAGTGACTACAATCCAGCTGAGGATGAGCCCCGAGGCGGTCGGCAGCTGCGGCCCCAGCGCCCGGCCCCTAGCACCCCAAGACCTCGAAGGAAACCTGGCCGGCCCCGGAAGCTGCCTCGCTTAGAGACCTCAGACTTCCCAGACGGTGAGACTTGGTCAGAGGCGAGGCCTGGGATGGGGGTGGGGAAGCCGCAGGGGTGGGCTTGTCCCCCACGTATGTCTATTGCCCAGTGAATGTGTGGTACAGCTGCCGGTCAAACCAGAGTGCCCTCTTGGAGGGGAAAGGCCTGAGCAAGCTGCCTTGAGAGGCGTGGCCTCAGCTTCATGGTGAGGCCCTCTAGTGGTAAGCTGCTTTGCCTCTGGCAGCTCCCATCCCCTCTAATTACTGGAGGTGACATCAACGGTTCCGTTTTGTTTGGAGATTTAATTGCATCTGGTACAGTTCTGAGGGAGACAGGCCTGGCCACCTGCTCCCCTAAGGATCGTGCCTAGAAAACACTGTGGGCTGTGCACTGTCCCAGGAGGTCCGGAGGAGTCTAATTGACCTGTCGAAAACGGCTTTGTCAGCATGGTCAAAGAAGAAAAGGAAGCTAGGAGAGTCGATATCTCAAGTAGAGGAAGATTCGATTGAAACAAAACTCAGTGCACATTTTGGAGTCACATGCTAGAGTGAGTGAACAGTTAACGCAGTGGCCAGTTTTAGGTTACAGAGGATGGTGTCAGCAGCCTTGAACACAGGTCCAGAGAGAAGCCAGGCAGAGGAACAGGGTGAACACCAATGAAGAAGCCAGAGCAGGGGCCGAGAGCTGTGCCGACGCAGGCGTGGCAGTATGGGAGTCCTAGCGGTGAGGAGAGATAGACAGGCGGCAGGAAGGATGTTTGAAGACGTCCTGGCCCAGGTGCCGTCCATTTGATCGAAAGGCCTGTGTGCGCACCCACAAGCTCCACCTCAGTACGCTCTGCAGAAAAGCTGAGAAGCCAAGGGCTTTTGAAAGCCTCAGAAGAAAACAGACCCGTCGTGAATAAGAGACTGTTAGCCACACTAAGCACTAGCTGCTCAACGGAACCATGGTCAGCAGGAGACCCTGGGGAGCACATTCAGAGGGCCGACGAGAAGAGTGTCCATCCGGAATATCCTATCCAGCAAAAACCGTCTTCCAAAAAGGACGGCAGAAGCAAAGCATTCACAGATGAGCCAAGAAACAAGAGCCTTTGCAGCCAGAGAGACCTGCTCAGCAAGATCTTGCCTTCTGAAAAGCAGTGCACAGGAAGAATTCAAGGGCTCTGGTGAAAATGCGTTTAAAAGACAGCGACTGGGAGCCGTCTCCCTGGAGGCCACTTGGAGGGGATCATTTTTATTCTTAAGTCTTTTTTTAATTTTTTATTATTTTTGCGTGCTGTTTCTGAGGTTGTATAAGATCTCTGGTGAGCTGGACACAGTGGCTGTAGCAGTGGGCTCTTAACGAGGGGGGGGGGGCCGGGCTGGCACAGGACCAGGCAGCGTGGTGTGCTGTGGTACGTGCGGTCGCCCTGGGCCTGCCCGACAGTGCCTGTATAAGATCTCTGGTGAGCTGGACACAGTGGCTGTAGCAGTGGGCTCTTAACTAGGGGGGGGGGGCCGGGCTGGCACAGGACCAGGCAGCGTGGTGTGCTGTGGTACGTGCGGTCGCCCTGGGCCCGCCTGACAGTGCCTGACAAAAGATCTGTATGGGCAAGCTTACAGACCCGAAGTCCGGCAGTTGTCACCACTGAGCACATGTGGATGACCAAGCCCGGTGACTAACACCATGTGCACCCTTTGGAGCTTACCACCGTAAGGGGAGCATTGGCAGGTTACGGGTAGGGCCCTCCCTGTCTGAGAGGAAACCTGGGTTTGACTCCTTGCCCGCTCCCCTCATGGACAACGGCCACCATCTGTCTGTCTGCTGAGGCAGGTTGCTCAGAGGCTGAGGAGTTTCCAGTTGATCCTCCAGGGAGCTCTGGGGCTGGGAGGACCTGCAGAGCAGTCCCAAACCAGGGGAACTTGGTACCCCTGCACCTGCCTTCACCCCCTGGGGCAACCCTGGCCAATGAGGAGCCTCGGGTTCGATTCTGAGGACTCAGACATAAGGGCAACGGTGAGGATGCACAGGACAAGACGTGTTTGGTTCTGTAGTACACAGTCTCTGACAGCACTGTGTCAGGCAGGGTTCTCCAGAGAACCCAGACCGGGACGCTGATCTCATAAAGATATATGAGGAGAAGTTCACCCAGCGAGGAGGACTAGAACAGCCGACGGCAGGGTGGGTCAGCAGCATCAGTGGCTCGGAAGCTTAGCGAGGCAGGCCTGCTGGGATCTGGAGCTCAAGCACACTGACAGGGCCACTAGCCGCAAGCTCAAGCAATGTACATAGACCAGCAGCGTCGCAAAGCCGGTCCTGAAGGAGCCTCAGGCTCTCGCAACACGATCCATGGGTTGGCTTGGCTCACAGGAAGTGTGGCACGCAGGTTGAGACAGAACTAGCTAACGCAGCAGCACGCTGGTCTGATCACCAGGGAGCAAGAGAGATGGGGCAGGCCTGGCAGAGCCATTTATCTCGTTGCCCTCCTGCTGCAACCTGCTTAAACTCCGCCTACATGTTCCTGTTGGCCTAGTTAGCGTGGTAAACCACCACAGACATCTAACCACAGACAGCCTCATGCTCAGCCTCCACTCCTCTCTTGGGAGGCATGGCTTGCTTACTGCTGTAGTGGACTTTCCAGACAAAGATGGACGATGAAGAAAGACCTGGAAACGTACTGAAAAGCATTCCGAGATTCCCCTGCCAATCGCAAGCATCTCACCCACGGCCGTGCATGCGGGGCCAGCAGGTTCCGTTCTGTGGTTGGTGGGGCTGCTGGGAGGCGGGCCAACTTGACAGCAGGTAACAGCACCAGCAACGCCTGATCCTCTGGGAGGTCGCTGTTTAGCACAGCTCACTTTGCATCTAACCACACACCTAACAGCTGGTAGCCCAAACCTACCCGGGAGTGAGGCGGAAGAAAAGCCTGGCCGTCGACTGCTGTCACAGTGGCAGGCAAGCATGCCCAGTGGAGCAGTGCTGTTCTAACGCACCGGCCATGACGCCCAACCAACTCCACGGCACAGCATACGATTCCAACTTGATACGTTGACACCTCACCTGCCCTCTGGCTACGAACTAGAAACACCCCCTGGAAAGTTCTGTGGCCTCCCAGGCCGACCATGGTTCGGTGAGGTCAGTAGTGTGGCCGAACCGGCCCCCAGGACAGATGACGAATTCTCGACAGGAGGCCTGGCCCCGTACTGTGGCTCGGGGCGGGGGCGGGGCATTCAGCCAAGGTCCAGGAGGTAGGCCCCGTCTGCGTGATGCAGTCAGCACCCTGTGACGCTGCCATGGCTGTGGCAGCTGCTCACCAGTGTGTCTCTGGCAGATGTGGAAGGAGAGCCTCTGGTGAGCTCCCAGAGTGGCCAGAATCCCGCGGAGTGTCAGCACCAGGACCCCGAAGTCCCCAGCTCCTCCCGCCCAGGACGGCAGGCAGCCCTGGGCAGGACCAGGAGGGCACCCAAGGAGCCCGCCATCAGCCAGTCGGATGCCGAGAATGCTGCTCCCTCCGGCCAGGACCCACCGGACCCCCCACCCCGCCGCCGGGGCCGGCCCTCCCGGCGCTTCCTTGGCAAGAAATACCGAAAGTAGGTGGAAGCAGCTATGGGTTGGGGACTTCCTGGGGGCAGGTGCCCAGCCCAGCCCTGCCTCCCCTCCTGGTGCAGGTACTACTACAAGTCACCTAAACCCCTGCTGAGACCCTTCCTGTGCCGCATCTGCGGCTCCCGCTTCCTGTCCCATGAGGATCTGCGCTTCCACGTCAGCTCCCACGTGGCCGGCGACCCCCAGCTCTTCAAGTGCCTGCAGTGCAGCTACCGCTCCCGCCGCTGGTCCTCGCTCAAGGTGGGGCCAGAGGCCTGGGTGGGGGCGGTTGGTGGGGCCTCTTGGGCATCCTGGTCACTGTTGCCTGGGGAGGGCCGCCAAGGGAGCTCTGCAGGGCACATGGCCAGTGGTCCTGCCTTTCATATGGTGGACCTGCCCTTCGTGACCACCAGTTGGCTGAGTTCTCCAGCAGGTGGCAGTAACGTGTCCCAAGAGAACCAAACTTGACCTTGTAGTACGGGGTAGAACTGCCTGGTTTCCCAGGCTGTAACTCTTTAGAGGTGCACAGAGCCTCATCGTTCTCCTGAGTAAGGGCTGGGGTATTTGAACTGCTGACCTTGTGGTTAGCAGCCCAAGGTGTAACCCACTATGCTACCAGGCCACCTGTTTCCAGACAGGGCCTATGTCTCATGAGTCCAAAGGTCCTGTGGGGACCTAGAGTAGCCTGGGCCGGTCTTGTCCCTTGCTTGCTGACCCCAGGCCCTGCACACATGCTCTCGCGTCACCCTCTTGGCAGCATGGTGGAGCCCTGAGGCTCAGATGCCCCATTGACTGCTGGGGGAGCTATGGGACCAATGAGCTGGCTGCTCCTCCTCCTCCTTAGCCTTCTGCAGGAGCCCTGGGTAGGGTCAACAGTGAACTGAAAGGTTGGGGGTTAGTGGCCACCCAGATGCCACAGAAGAAAGGCCTGGCGATCTTCCCCAGAATCCAGCCTCTGGAGCCTCGTGGCACACAGTTCAGTGGCGCCTACAAGCTCCATTGACCACCAGTTTGCTCTCCTGGTCTAGCAGTCTCCCTTATAGGCTAGGGCCTTGTGACCTGAGAGGCTCGGCCCCAAGCTCGGACACCCACCTGGTCACTCACTGTGGGACCTGGCATGCCACTTCACCCTGAGCCTCCCTTTCTTCCCCGTCTGGCATGGGGTAGGCCAGCTCATCTTCTGGCCCTGGTGGCAGAGGGTCTGTTCTCTGGCCCTTCTTGGTTCTGAGCTGTTAGCACAGCAACCCCAGGGATCAGGGCAGGGTCCACACAGGTAGGGCTGCAGGGAGGCTGAGTCCCGCTGTGTTGTCCTCCCACCCTCCCTCCTTCCCTCCCTCCCTCAGGAGCACATGTTCAACCACGTGGGCAGTAAACCCTACAAGTGTGATGAGTGCAGCTACGCCAGCGTCTACAGGAAGGATGTCATCCGGCATGCAGCCGTGCACAGCCGGGACCGGTCAGTGGGGGTAGGCAGGGTGGGGAAGTGGAGGTCTAGGGGCCACTGCTGCCAGCTCTGGGCCAGCCCTACCCAAAGCACCTTGTAGATGCCAATCAGCAGAGCAGCCCATCCCGGATCCCTTGGCTCAGAAAGGCCAGGCTAGGGGCACAAGGTGTCCAGCCCGGGCTCTTGTCTGCTGCCCTCCTGTGACATGGAGACAGTCACATGTCTGAAGGGGCTCCCTGTGTGAACTGAGCAAGCCCACGCTCCGGAGTGCGTGGTGCTGAGAGCAAACACGTGGGGCGGGGCAGCTTCAGGCTTCCTTTGGGACCTAGCTCTGGGTCACACACATTACCATTACAGCTTCAGGGAGGGGTTAGCTTGCACCTTGTGGGGAAAGGTAGGCACAGGTGGATTGGGGGCCCCCAATAAGAGCCCGGCAGCCAGGTTGAACCTGGTTCCACAGCCCTTTCCTGCAGGATTTCTGACTCAGAGAGAGGGTTGGGGCTGGTGCAATGGGCATTTCCTGCGTACCTCAGAGGGACCCCAGCAGGAAAGGGGCTTTGGTGAGCAGTAGGGATACCCAGCTGCAGCTAGGGCGGGCTGTTTTGAGGGGCTGAGGCGTGGGCGTGAGGAGTTGGAGTCTAACTCCTATGTTACTCTCCCCCAGGAAGAAGAAGCCAGATCCGGTGAGTTGGGGCCCCTGCCTGGGAAGGGTTGCGGGCAGATGGGTGGGTGGTGGGGACCAGAGAAGGAGGTGTGGTCTCACTCTCTCTGGCCCCCTCTGGTCCCTTCTCAGACCCCGAAGCTGAGCTCTTTCCCGTGCCCCGTGTGTGGTCGAGTCTACCCCGTGCAGAAAAGGCTCACGCAGCACATGAAGACACATAGCACCGAGAAGCCCCACATGTGTGACAAGGTGGGTGGGAGCTGAGGGCAGGGTTCGGACCCCAGGGACCTCCTTGAGGAAGCCCACCGTACCTAAAACTCCACCCCCACCCCCAACCCTTCCAGTGCGGGAAGTCCTTTAAGAAGCGCTACACCTTCAAGATGCACCTGCTCACACACATCCAGGCTGTAGACAACCTCAGGTACGTCCCTCGGGAGCCCCCAGGATCAGAGTGCCCCATCTCGCCCCTAGTGCTGAGCTTCGCGCCCCCAACCGCCTCCAGGTTCAAGTGCGAGTTCTGTGAGTTCCTGTGTGACGACAAGAAGGCACTGCTGAACCACCAGCTGTCCCACGTCAGCGACAAGCCCTTCAAATGCAGCTTCTGCTGCTACCGCACCTACCGGGAGGACTTCCTGCTATCCCACGTGGCCATCAAGCACACAGGTGGGCGGCCATGCCCTGCCAGCTCCGCCCCTAGATCAGAGGCTCTCTTCCTCCTGAGCAGCCAGCCAAGAGCTTCAGCTTGACCACAGACGCTGGGTGACTAGACCAGGCCCTTGCTTTCTCTGAACCTCAAGTTTCCTTAGCTGTGAAAGCAGGGACGACAGGTCAGAAGCAAATGGTTAGGAAAGCTCATTCCATCTCTCATGGGCATGGCCAGAGACGGCTCTGGGGTCGAGGTCTGCAGTGGAGTGCTGTCCTTGGCACACGTAGTGCCCTGTGCTTGGCCACTGACGGGAGTTTTTCCTCTTTGTTGGCACTGTCCCCGTGGCAGGCACCCGGGGAGATTGGGAAAGGGAGCCCAGCAGGCAGTGGCCGACTCCTGCCAAGCACAGCATGCTGGGCGGGGGCATTGTGTCCCATGGCCTTGGAGACGAGCAGTTGCAGGCAGGCATGAGTTCCCAGACACGTGGGCTCACTGGCACCTTGCACCGCAGTGGTGGGAGTGAACCGGGCAGCCGGGGCCTTGAGGTCCGGGTGGCATTCTGGGGAGTGGGGCTGGGCCAGTCCTGGCGGGGCGGGTGCCAGCATCCCCCACGTGTGCCCACAGGCGCCAAGCCCTTCGCCTGTGAGTACTGCCACTTCAGCACTCGGCACAAGAAGAACCTGCGCCTGCATGTGCGCTGCCGCCACGCCAACAGCTTCGAGGAGTGGGGGCTGCGGCACCCCGAGGACCCCCCCTCCCGCCGCCGTCCCTTCTTCTCTCTGCAGCAGATCCAGGAGCTGAAGCAGCAGCACGCCTCACCCCCCGTGCTGCCGTCCGCCCCCTCGGGAAGCTCCGAGGTAAGCTGGGCTGAGGAGGCAGCTATTTACAGAAAGAAGGGGCTCGGGGTCTGGGCCTGGGGACTACGTGCCGTCCAGCACCATGCCAGCCTGCAGCAGCTCCTGTGCCTGCAGGTTGCAAAGCAGTCCTGCTTCTCTGGCTGTGGGACACATCAGCTGGGCCCCGGGGAAGGGAGCCCACGCGAGCATAGGGTCGGGGCTGCCTTTCTGGTTTTAGGAAGAGACCAGAAAATACCAGTGGCGTGTTAAGGTGGCAGCTTGTTTTCCCTCCGATAAAAGAGCACCAAGATCTCCAGTCAGTCAGAGCAGGCCCCAAGCTCCCTCTCTGCTTCGCTCAGCCTGTCTAAGGGCAAGGTGTGGGCCTCATGGTCGGCTGAATAGGTCGTAATGATGACCCCAAGCCGCTTCCTCCTGAACTCTGCCCAAAGCTCCTAGCTCTACCTAACTACGGGGAGGGCGGCGCTGGGCCATGTGGTCTTGTAATCGGGTCTTTTGGCTCCTTGAAAAACGGGGCAGACACCCCAACCCCAGGGAGACAGCAAAGGTGGGGCCCGGCCCCCCATGCACTCTGGTACTGCCTTGGAGCGGTGGGAGAACACAGGCGCTGGAGCCGGACAGTCTTGGGTCGGAGTCCCAGCCCTGCCTCTTCCCAGCTGCGGGCCCTGGGCAGGTCCCTGCAGCTCCCTGAGCCTGGTAAATAGCATGGCAGGTGGTGATGACGAAATAAGTCTCCAGATGTAAGGTGGCCGACACACAGGGGGGCCTGCATCAGTGACACACCTCAGTCACTTTCTCCTCACCCCACAGAACCTCCCGGAAGCAACAGCCTTCCAATCATCGGATACGCCCTCACTGCTCTGCCCTGACACCCTGAGCGGCGCCACCATCATCTACCAGCAAGGTGAGTGCGGAGGAAGGGGCTGAGGGCTGAAGAGGGGAGGGGACAGTTGTCTGGCCCTTCCTAAAGCCCCGCCCTCCCTTGCCCCCAGGAGCTGAGGTGTCCGCGGCGATGGCCACGCAGACGGCCTTGGATCTGCTGCTGAACATGAGCGCCCAGCGGGAACTGGGGGGCACTGCCCTACAGGTGAGGGCCAGGCCCCGCCGCCATAGCCAGCCCTACCCAAGGCTCAATTAGTGGGGAGACACCTACTGGGGTGCAGGGGAGGGACAGGTGGACTAGGGTGCCCAGTCAAGTGTTCCTACTCCCTGGGCTGGGTGCTCTTCCTAGCTCAGGGCCATCTTGCGCCTGGACCTCCCCAGAGCATGAGCTAGCTTTCGGTCTCAGGGACTCGCACTGCCTGAGGAGCCCAGGCCCTTGGTGCTCAGGCCTTGCTCAGGACATGCTCTTTGGGAGGCCAGCAGGCGCTCCGCGGGGTCAGGGCCGCTGCTCCAGGCAGTCGTCTCACACTGCCCCTGCCTCCCGCCACCCACCCTGTGTTCTTCAGTGGGCTTCACACTTCTCACTGTACTCTTCCCTCCACCCGGAACTGCTCCTTGGTGTGTACAGAGAGGGAGGGTCTGACCTCATTCTTCTTCAGAAAACCAGCCATGCCACACGGCCCACTGCCTTCAGCCCCTCCGGAGGGCTGCAGTCCCCCCTGAAGCCTAGGTTAGGTTTCAACCTCCTAGAATCTTTGGGGCTGTGCTGTGACTTGATCCGCTGTGCAGGTGTACCGCTACAAGCTGCCCCTCTGTCTGATGGTGGGACAGCAGCTTATTTAGAAACGATGACAGACCAGGAATGCTGGGTCCAGGTGGCGGGAGGCTGACATTTCGCCCCGGACCCTGCAGGCTCACTGGCTTGACTCCAGAGCAGTGCCCCCACTTAGACTAAGACAGCTGTGAGCAGCCGCTCGTGCTCAGTGGGCCCTGATTTACACAGCCCCTCCAGCACCCTGGGGCACTCTGCAGCGTCTGCACGGAGATGTTCGCCGGGAGGGTTAGTTGTGTCTAGTTTATCACTAGCTCAAGCTGTGCATCAGGGCCCGGTCTATTTCCAAGTGTTTAAATCCTGGTTGTTGATAGGAAGGAAAGCCCCCTGGAAGCAGGAGCGATGGCTCAGAGGGTCTGCAGCCCTTAAAGGAGAGCCCGTTTGCCAGGGCAGGTGTGCATGCCTCTGGTCAGAAGTTGGGTTCCCATCTCTTTTAAGCCACCCATCTGCCGGAAACCCCTGCATGGTCTTAGTTTCTGGAAGCACGCCCTTCTGTGTCATCGGAGGTCTGCTTCTTCTCTGAATTGTCTGTGTCTTGTATCTGGTTTTCTGTTGCTCTTATTGTCGCCACGCGAGAGCCCTTTGTACGTGAGGGACCCACTATGCCCACTGTCCTCGAGGACGGCCCTTCTCCAGGGGTCGATTCTCGCGCGCTTAGCCTTCGATGGCGTCCGCGTGGACTGGTCCTCATGTTCTTGCTCAGGGCTACTGGTATCATGCTGAGACACTCTTGCCAAGTACAAAATCCTAAAGGTTTACAGTGAACCCTCGTTTATCGCGGTTAATCGGTTCTAGACCCTACCGTGATAAATGAAATTCCGCGAAGTGGGATTCCTTATTTGTAAATCAAATATTTTCGTAGTTAGAGCATAGAGGACGTGAAAAAACACCCTTTAGTCACCATTACACTCGTATTACCCAATTTATTAAACGAAAAAGGGAAAATACAGTAAAACATTTTGGACGTTACTATTATCATTTATTATTTATTATATTATTTATGGCATCTAGTTTACAGTATTACATATTTCACATACAGTATTATACATAGTTCTTACAAATACTGTAATCAATAGCCTATGAAATGACTTAAGGGATGTACTCTATAGGTGGGTCGCCATCTTTTTCCTCTGAAGGAGCGGGTGTAGGCAGTGGGTGCTGTTACACAAAAACCGTGATAGAGTGAAGCTGCGGAAGTCGAAGCGCGAAGTGGCGAGGGTTCACTGTATCTTCCTATTTCCTTCTAGGAGCCTTCCTGGTCTTGCTCTGACATGTAGGCTGTTGTTCCCTTGGGGTTCATTTTTGTGTTCTGAATGAGGTAGGGGCTACCGCAGGGTCTCCGAACTTTAGCACTACTAACATGTGGAGCCAAATAACTCTTCCTTTGAGGAGGGGGCTGCCCTGCATTGTAGGATATTTAGCCATCTCTGTGGCCTCTGAGGTTGAACGCTGATGGTATAGTGCAAGGTCAACAGTTCAAACCCACTAGTCACTCCCAGGGAGAAAGATGAGACTCTCTACCCCTGTAAAGAGTTAGTCTCCTCCACCCCCTGGGATCACTGAGTTCGCATTGACTCAGTAGCAGTGAGTTTGGCATCTCGGTGGCCTCTGGACACTAGATGCCGGCAGCACCCGAGCACCACCTGAAGTGTAACCACATGTCCCCAGACATGGCACCTGCGCCCTGGGACAAAAGCACTCCATCCTGTGCTTGCTGGGTCTCCTTCCAGGTGTGGGTAAGGCTGGAGAGCGCTGGGGCTCTGGCTGGGGCACGGAGCTGGTTGTGGCTCCACCTCCGGCTCTACTTGCTGATGCCTTTTTTTTCCTTTTTTCCTCCCTGTTCCTACTGGTGCCTTTGCAGGTGGCTGTGGTGAAGTCTGGGGATGTGGATGCAGAGCTTGCGCCCTCTGGTGGGCAGCCCTCCCCAGAGGGGGCCACTCCACAAGTGGTGACCCTGCACATGGCAGAGCCAGCAAGCAGTGTGTCAGCCGAGAGCCAGCTAGGCCCCCCTGACCTACAGCAGATCACCCTGGCGCCAGGGCCATTTGGCGGGGCTGGCTACAGTGTCATCACAGCACCCCCCATGGAGGAGGGGACGTCAGCTCCGGGCACACCTTACAGGTAAGATCTGTAGCCTGCAAGCACCACCTCTAGATTGGGGAGGAGGGTCCCATGAGGGCCAAGCCCAGGTGACAGGAGGCAGGTCCCTGAGAATTAGGAAGCAACTGAGTGTTGTTGGGGCCGCCTGCACCCCGTGTCAGGAGCCCCTTTCCTGCCCTCACCTCACAGGGGCGGGTCCGCGAGGCGCGGGCTCGGAGAAGTGCTCCTCTGTCACTCTGAGATGGCCCAGACTTGGAACCCTTGTGCCCATCCGCTGCTGGTGGCTGGGGGTCCTGGCAATGGCTGCCGTGTGCACGGGCAGAGCCTTCTCCCCAGTGTCCCCATCCTGTCCCCACACCTGACTCCTTCCAGGCCACGCACCTTTGAGGCAGAAAGGCCTGCGTGTTGACGAGCTCAAGCTGTCCGTGGGAGGGCCCGAGCCCCGGTGCTGTAGCTGGGCTGGCAGTTGGGATCCCTGCTGTGCCCAGGGCCAGCCCCTCAGCACTGGGCCTCTCCTCTTCACCTGCTTAGACCCCCCAACCTCCACCCCTCCCATCCACTCCCACCCCCCTGCCACCTGTTCCTCTTGGACAGGCCCCAGGGCTCTTGGCTTCACCTCCCACCACGCCCCCTGAAAGGTGGAATTTCCCCCTTTTGAGCAGAACTGTGTATTGGGCAGGGGGCCCTTGCAGGACACTAATCAGCTGTGGATGGAGAGGTTCATACCCACCATCCTCTGGGGAGCAAGACCTGGAAGCTTGCTTCTGTAAAGCTCGCCCATCAGGAGACCCAGTAGAGCAGCTGTCCTTTGGTGTCCCATGGTTGCTATGAGTTAAAATGGTCTTAGTGGCCCCAACAGCAACGTATGCTGGGCACTGATGACCGTTGACAGTGCAGGGTCAGCAACAGGCGGAGCCAGGACCCCAGGCAGGTCCTTCCAACTCCTGGGCCCTCTACGTTGGCACTCACCCTTGGGTGATGATAGATCAGGGGGCAGGAGACCCCTGTGGGCCTCCATCCTCTACCCAAAGCCTACCGTTGCTGTCCTGCCCACAGTGAGGAGCCCTCCGGGGAGGCCGCCCAGGCTGTGGTGGTGAGTGAGGAGGCCCTGAAAGAAGCTGGCACCCACTACATCATGGCGGCCGATGGCTCCCAGCTGCACCAAATTGAAGTAAGACCTTAACCGGAGGGGCCGGCTCCTGCCCCACCTTCACCCTGGCCCAGTCCCTCACCCTCCCCTTGTCTCAACAGCTGACTGCCGACGGCTCCATCTCCTTCCCAAGCCCTGAAACCCTGGCCTCAGGCACCAAGTGGCCCCTGCTGCAGTGTGGGGGATTGCCCAGAGATGGCCTTGAGTCCCCATCCCCAGCCAAGACCCACCAAGGTGGGGGCCTGCAGGCCTCTGCCTCCCCGCCGCCCACCACGGCTGTGCCGTGGAAGAAGTTTTCCTGCAAGATCTGCGCCGAGGCCTTCACTGGCCGAGCGGAGATGGAGAGTCACAAGCGGGCCCACGTCGGGCTCAGGGCCTTCAAGTGCCGCTACTGCCCCTTCAGTGCCTGCCAGTGGCCCGAAGTTCGGGTAGGTGATCCCCCAGCTGTCACTCACAGGCCACTTAACTGTGTAGCAAACCTTTATTGTGCACACCCTCCAGCCAGGCTGTCACGAGATCCCGGCTTGAGGGCACTTGCTCCCTGTCCCGTACGTAGACAGACCAGATAGAACAGGGCGAATGCCAGACTGTGTCTCCCATGAGGACAAAGTGCACAAATGGAGAAGAGTCTTGGGGTGGAGGGGCTCGCGCAGGGCTGAGGTGGAGCTTGGCCAGCCGACTGAAGGCACAGAGGTGGATGGCAGCATGCTGAGGGACATGTATCTGGAGCTCTGTGGGCAAGGGTGCACGTTCAAGGGCAGTGATGGGAGCCAACGCAGAGAAGATAAGTGAGGGATGGGCTTGCCTCGGCCCATGGCCTCCCAGGTGTCAGGCCTGTGGTGGTCCTCCCACCCAGCCCTCGCAATAGGGCATGAGCAGGGACAGGGTCGTTGGGTGGACCGAGTGGGCACAGGCAGTGGGAGCCAAGGCTGCCTCTGCTGCCCGCAGGCCCACATGGTGCAGCACTCAAGCCTGCGCCCCCACCAGTGCAACCAGTGCAGCTTCGCCTCCAAGAACAAGAAGGACTTGCGGCGGCACATGCTGACCCACACCAACGAGAAGCCTTTTGAGTGCCACCTCTGCGGGCAGCGGTGAGGCGGCACCCAGGGTGGGGTGGCAGGGCCCTGGGGCTGAGCGGGTGCTGAGCCTCTCCTGCCCGCCCCTAGCTTCAACCGCAACGGGCACCTCAAGTTCCACATCCAGCGGCTGCACAATCCTGAAGGGAAGAGGCTGGGGCCGCCTCCAGTGCAGACACCCAACCAGACCATCATCATCAACAGCGACGACGAGACGCTGGCCTCCTTGCACAGTGAGCTGCCTGCAGGGCCACAGGGTCTGCAGGGGTGGCCCTCACACTTCCCGGGCCCTGGGTAAGCATCTCTCTCTCCACCTAGCGGCCCTCCAGTCCACTCATGGGGTCTTGGGCCCAGAGCGGCTGCAGCAGGCACTGGCCCCAGAGCACATCATTGTGGCCCAGGAACAGACTGTGAGCAACCAGGTGAGAGGCCGGGGCGGGGCCGGGCATGGGCCGAGAGGCAGGGCAGAGCTATAGTCCGCTTGTCTCCAGCAGGAGGAGGCCACCTACATCCAGGAGATCACAACTGCAGATGGCCAGACGGTGCAGCACCTCGTGACCTCCGACAACCAAGTAAGCAGCTGCTCAGCCCCATGCTGCCCCTGCCCCCCACCCCACACTGACACAGCCTGACCCTCTGGCCTCGCCACGCCCCTCAGGTACAGTACATCATCTCCCAGGACGGAGTCCAGCACCTGCTCCCCCAGGAGTATGTTGTGGTCCCTGAGGGCCACCACATACAGGTGAGGCAGGCGTGGGGTCAGGGTGGAGCCGGAGGGGTGCTGCAGGGCCCCCTCCCAGCATCACCAGCGGGTTCCTCTCCAGTTACAGGATGGCCAGATTACACACATCCAGTATGAGCAGGGCACTCCGCTCCTTCAGGAGTCCCAGGTAGGACTCGTGGGACCTGGAGGGGGCCAAGGCCTGGAACCGGCCTGCTGAGCTGTCTCATCCCTACTCCCTGCAGATCCAGTATGTGCCCCTTTCCCCGGGCCAGCAGCTTGTCACCCAGGCTCAGCTGGAGGCTGCAGCACACTCGGCCGTCACAGGTATGGGTGAGATTGAGTGGGTGCTGCGGGGCCAGCTCCTAGGCTCAAGCTCACATATTACACCCCCACCCCCACCCCCAACCACCACCACCTTGGCAGCCGTGGCCGATGCCGCCATGGCCCAAGCCCAGGGCCTGCTGAGCTCGGAGGCAGCCCCAGAGCACATCCAGCAGCTACAGCACCAGGGCATCGAGTATGACGTCATTACGCTGGCAGACGAATGACCCAGAACCCAGCACCAACCAGCTACATGGCCAGCCCTAGTGTGTGCAGGGGCCTCCAGGACATCAGGTGCTGGGCCATCAGCGTCCTGTCACTCAGAAGCCAGACCTGTGCTACAGGGGGTGAGGGTGGCCAAAGGCCCCAAGCGGGACTTGCTGGGGGTGGGGGTGGGTGGTAGCCTGCGGGCAGGCTTGGAGAGAACTTTTATTTTCATTTGGATGCACCCTTTGGCCCTCAGTCTCAATAAAAGGGACCAGAGTTCAGCCCTGGCCGGGTTGCTTTGTCCACTTGCTATAGCCCGGAGCCCAGGCAGGCCCTGGGAAGTGGTGGAAGGTGGAGCCTGGGAACTGCCCAAGTAGCCGGTGTGTGCCCTCTGTGGCTTCCCTGCCACTGTGAGTAGAGGTCTGCCTGCCAGCCAGGGCAGAGTCCATATGCTGGCTGTGCTGCAAGCGTGTTGTGGAGCAGCTGCAGGGCGTTGAATTGTGGGCTGGCCATGGCCTCCAGCCCTTCATGCAGGGGTGGGTGCAGGCCCAGGTGGGGTATGAGGCTGGGAGGTGGGTGATAAAGGGATCAGTGCAGTGGGGACTGCGAGTGACAGGCAGGCATCAGAGTGGTGAAGGGCCAGGGCCCGGAGAAGGTGAGCCTGTTTGTTGACGGGCTGGTCCCCATTCCTCAGCCTTCTCTGCCCTCAAGACCCTCACGAGTTCTTGGGAGGGTTTCTGTATTTCATTTTACAAATGAACAAGGTGTCAGCCGTGGGAAGGTTGGGGGCGGGATGGGAGGCATGGACCTATTTACAGGATCTTGGAGTGAGTTCAAGGTGTGGCATTGGGGGACGGGGCAGGGAGGGGAGCCCTGGCAGAGCCATCTCTTCCTATGACGTTCGTTGGCAGTCTGACCTGCTGCCTCCCAGGGGGAGGGTCCTGGGGTCTGCTTAGCCCCTAGGAGCCCGAGTCCCAGCAGTCCGTCAGGCCCTGGGCCCACCTCCCTGCACAGTGTGCTAAGTGGGGTGAGCCTCTCGGCTGGGGCCCTGCTCTCGGCTCGAGTCCCTGTCATCCGAGGACGATGCTGACGAGCTGGAGCCGTGGCCACGGCTGGTCTGCCGGTACGCAGCACTCAGCTCCTGGAGCCGTTCGGGCGTTGGCCCCCACTTGGCAAAGCCAGGCTCGTTCTGCAGGAAGAGCACCACCGTGTTGTAGACGGACTTGTAATGCATCTCCTCCCTGTGACGATGAGGGACAGCGCTTAGGGCCGGCCCCAGGCCGTCCACCCTCTGCTCGGGGCCAGCCCCAAGCTCCAGGCCCCACCCTCCAGAGGCCTCCCCTGGGCACCCACTTCTTGCAGACGTGCTGGGAGCCACTGCGGTACTCATGCTCGAAAGCAGGCAGGACCAGCTGGTGGCGCTTGAAGCGACTCTGCTCCATGCGGGTGAGCGCCGGTGTCGGGGGTTCCCGCCACTCGGGGATGTACACGATGAAGGACAGGGGCTCCGGGGAGCTCTCCAGCAGTTTCTGTGGGGGCAGGGTGGGCGTCGGGGCTGCTCTTGGCACAGCTGGCAACCCGGCCAGCTCCCTGGCAGCAGCAGCATCACTCACCTCAAAATGAGAAACTGTGGCATCCATGAGCTCCTCACAGAAGGGCGGGTTGGCCTCAAAGGAGCCACTCAGTGGGGAGAAGTCCAGGCAGGGCCTGGGGACAGGAGAGCAGCCAGCCCCTCACAAAACTGCTGAGGTAGCGGGGATGAGGCAGGGTGGTCTCCCCCCAGTGGGTGAGACAGCTCAGGGACAGTGCGCTAGCTCGAGGAGGCTGAGAGGAAACCCAGCTCTGCCTCATGGACTCCCGGCCCCCGAGCCTGTGCCCTCCCCTCACATCTGTGCTCCCCTCGAACCGGGGCGCCCCTAGTGCACACGGAGCGAATTCCCCAAGAGGCACAGACACCAGGGTGGGCTTCCGGGGCGGGGCTTCAGCAGTACATGCTAGAGCAGAGACTACCCAGGCTAGACTGGGCTGCCTCTGCAGCCTTAGAGCACTATACTATACTGCTGGCCGACGGGGGCTCCGCCCCCCAGACCTACCCTCGGGAGCCGAAGTAGCCATCTGTGTCCAGGAAGGCAGAGCAGTACTGGCGGAAGTAGCAGTTGAGGGGTGAAGCGAAGCACTCAAAGCTGACGCCAAAGAGCCGGTGGAGGGCCTCGAAGACTTGCACGGGCAGTGCACCCTGCAGGCCTGTCCCCTCGTAAAGCCCCACGCCAAACATCATCTGCCGGGGGAAGTTCAGTCAGCGAGCACCCAGCTCTCTCCACCTCCCTTCCCCTCCAGGGCCCACTGACCAGGCCCATACCTGGTACCGGCGGAGGAGACACCAGACTCGGGGCAGGAACCTCTCAAAGGCAGAGTCATCGATGCAGCTATAGCGATACAGGAGCCACTGGGGACAGGGGGGAGGGGGTGTTGCCAGTGGCCCCCCGCTCTCCAGTACTAGTCTCTTGCTGAGATGTAGGCAGAACCTGGGGTCCCCCACTTGTCCATCCATTAAGAGTGCTTCTCCCATGGGTGGGGACTTGACACTTACCAGCTTGCTGAAGTAGTTGCGGCTGACTTTGACCATCTCGCCCTTGTACCGCAGGCAGACCATGTGGCTCTCCATGTGCATCTCCACGTTGGGCAGGGGGGGCGCAGACACGGCCAGCCGTACCGGGTAGCAGTACACTAAGCGGGGCTCCACCTCGGGGGCCTCCACCACCTCTGTAGGCAGAGACAGCAGTGAGGAGAGAGCTGGTCCTCCCCGCCCGAGGCTGTGGCCCAGCAAGGAGAGCGAGCAAAAGGTCAGAGAAACACCCAGGCCCTCAGTGGGGCGTCCGTCCATCTGCCTACCAAGTGCCAGGTAGGACCCACTGTGCCATCCAGGCACCCAGTGGCTGGGGCTTAGGGGTCCCACCGCCTGGTGGGTGTGCCCCAAGAACATGGGGGCCACACTCTTCCTCGGGCATATTACATCTCCCCCTGCCAAAGCCCTTCTCCTGGTGCTGGGTCGGGGGAGTGGGCTCCCCACACCTGCCCAAGGCCCAGCTTCACTGTGCCTTCCCGGGGCCGAGGCCGGGCCCTACCCGAGATGCTGTTCTCCTTGAGGATAGCAAGGTGCTTCTCACGGATCCGCCTGACGTACTCCAGGGAGATGTGGTAGATCTTACTGCAGATGCCCTCCACGGAGTCCTTGGCCGCAGCCAAGACATGGGGGCCGCACTGCCTCCGCAGGTGTTCCAGACGGTCCTGGGGGAAAGCTGTTGGTCAGGGGGCACCGAGGGCCTCTGCTGGATCCTTTGGCAGAGAGGCAGGCTCTGCTGCTCACCAGCAGTGTTCCTTGGACAGAGCCCTGGGCTTGTTTAAGCTTTGTCCCTCTATTGTCGGGGACAGGGATTTGTCACAGGGCAGAGTGACTGTCTGCTCACCCCTTCACCTGGCCCTGGCCCCAGCCCCATGTGCAACTTTGGAAAACAGAGTGGGCAGCACAGCCCCAAGTGCTGAGGGCAGCATGGCGACCAGGCGTCCTTGCTCACTGCAGCTTGGGAGTGACCTGGGTGTGTGTAGCTTTGAAGAATGGTGCATGAGCTTGGTGAGTGGCTAAGAGTCCCTGCGACTGCTGGCCCTCTGAGGGTCAAATGCACGGTGCCTAGCAGCCTGGAAGCGAACACCATCTTGCTGGACCCCTCACCATGTAGTCCTCCTTGGAGGCCGAGTGGTCCTTCCGCAGCCAGCTGAAGGTGTCCTCCACGTTCCACTTGACCACCTTCCTGCTGTCAGGGGATGCACTCCTGGGAGGGAGAGGAAGAAAGGCTGCTGTTGGTGGTGGCCACCCTTATTTGACTCCACCTTGGGAGCGGGACAGGTGGCCTCCAACTCCCCCACCCCCATCACAGGCCCATCTCGCTTGGGGCAGAGGGCCAAACCTGGACTCAATGAGCCTCCGGGCGGCCTCTGCATATTTGAAGAGCAGGCGCTTGGCTTCCTCCCGAAACTTGATCCGGGATAGCCTGGAGGCAGGGTGTCGACCTTAAGGCCCAGAAGGGGCTGGCCTGGAAGCCAGGTGGTGGAGGCCCTCCCCAGCCTAGGGCTGTACCTGATGGGAATGTCATTCATGATTTCTCGAAACATGGATGGCGACACAAGCGGCTCGCAGTCGCTGGGCAGCAGGGGGTCCGAGCCTTTGTCCACCACCTTGCGCTCCAGCAGCCAGCGGTTGAAGGATTCCCGCGGAGGTTCAATGCCTGCGAGACGGAGACTGCCTGGTTGAGGAGTGGCACCTGGCCTGGCGCGCGGGGGCCCTCGGCCTGCAGAAGTCTGTCTTAGGCAGACTCAGTCACTGGTTTCAAAGTGTGCTCATGAAGTTGCACACGGTTCAAAGGGGTGCGGCAGGGTCTTACAGTCCCACCATGGTAGCAGGCCTGTTGATTGATTCTAACCAATAAAGACTGCTGATGACCGAGCTGGTGTCCCTCCGCGTGCTCCCTGCAACCACTCCGGGAGTTGGAAGCCTGCAGACTGATGGGAGCACCCAACCTGGCCTGGTGGAGACATCCCTGCTGGCTGGTGCAGCTGTTGCTCCCCACACCCCCATGCTTCACAGGTGAGGAGATGGGTGCGGAGCCTGGGGTTAGTGCCACCAGGCCTGGGGGCTGGTGCCCTCTTGCTCACCCTCTCTCTGCTGGCACAGCTCCCGGTAGTGCTGCCGGAGCTTCAGGATGAGCTGGGAGCGGAGCAGCTCCACCTCGGGGTGAGGGGGCAGCACCTCCGAGGGCCCCCGGTGCTTGATGACGGCATTGGTTTGGATGTCCAGGTCCCAGTACACCCTTGGGACACAGACAGATGCAATGAGGAAAAGGGGGTGCGCCCAGCCCACCACCACCCGTGATGGATGGGGCCCCAAGCCTCACTCGGTGGGCCGCAGGAGGGCTGCCTGCTGTTTGTCTTCAGGAGATGCCCCCCAAATCTTCAGTGTTGGAGTTCCTGGAACACTGGGGGAGCTGGGCACTGATGGGCCCGTGGGTGTCACGGGGATTTCGATCTGGAGAGAGAACCCCAGTGGTGTTGGGTTGGGCAGGTGGGCAGCAGCTCCAGCACTCGGGCACTGGGCCCCCCGCCTGAGCAGCAAGCTGCTGCCTGCCTGAGCTGATGCCCATCGCCTGGTGCTGGGAGGCAGCCACTCACCTTGGGCTTCTTCACGCCATTGCCGCGGGGCTGCTCGTCGGAGAGCTGCCGCTTTCGGGGCTTGTTCTCAGCCGGGGGGGTTTCCACCAAGCTCGTGTCTTGGGGTAATGGGGTTGCATTCAGCCCCAAAGGGTCCGACTAGTGGAGGGAGACCAGCAGAGTTGCAACGGGGGCCAGTTCCTCGGACTCCTGCTCCCCTCGCCCCTGCCCCTGCTTGGTGGAGGGGTAGGCACGACATGGAGCGGGGGACCTGGACACCACTCCTCACTGGCTGTGACCACTCTGTCAGTCAAGCTGCTGTCCAGCCTCTCCCCTCGCCTCCCAAAAGGGCTCGCTGAACCCAGCCCCCTCTCCGAGGGGCGTTCAGTGAGCCCTGCGGTGACTGAGTGGCCGCACAGAGAGCCGGCTCGGGGCTTGCTGTGTGAAGCCCGTTCCCTTAAGGACCAGAACAAGAATTCAAGCAAAACCTGATGGTCAGAGCACAAGACCCTCCAGATGGGCAGTTCTCCAGAGCTTGTGTCCACACTTGGCCCTGAAGGCCCAGCAAGGTGCAAGGTCTGTGAGACCCTGGGTCAGTTAGTTTCTTGCCTCCATTTCTCCACTTGGGTTGACTGTCCAGTGAAGAACACTGGCCCCAGCCAAGGACCCTGAAGCCAGAGGGTAGGCCCTCCTTCCTGCCCCCTCACACCTTTACCTTGCTAGCCTGCCTACCACTAACTCTCCTGGCAGCGTTTCTAGCCCAAGCCAGCCTGTTCAAAGAGACCTCATACCCACCCTGTGGTGCAAGGGCCTTGATGATGTTCCTATGGCCACTGGACAGGTGCCCAGGCCGTCCAGTCCACAGAACACAGCTAACTCAGGCAGGACCGTGACTGGCACCAGCACAGTGCCCTTGCACCATTGTTAACCACACCCATCCACTGACTGGTCAGTTTCCCATTAGGGTGTAAGGACAGGGACTGGGGCCTAATGGCCACTCAGGGTCCATCGGGGGTAGCCGCACAGAAACCCGCCCCAGGTTGGCACTCACGATCACGTCATGCTGGCCCAGCACGGGCATCTCCCACAGGGACTGGTTGGTGAAGCGGTTGAAATAGTAGGGCCGGTTCTCCCTCCTGCTCCAGCACTTCTCCCAGCCAGCGTGCACCAGCTCTTCTGCAAACAAGCGCAGGGCTGCTCCCAGGTGCCCCTGCCCCCACCACCCCCTTGCCCCCCACCAGGCTTGGGGCTGCTCCCAGGTGCCCCTGCCCCCACAACCCCCTTGCCCCCATCCAGTACCTGGGAGGTCCTGCGCCAGACGAACGGGCTTTGGAGAACAGGGCTGGCTCTGATTGGAGGTGCTCGGGGAGTGACTCAGCAAGGACGCCTCCTCCCGAGGGCTGCCGTGATTCTCATTGGCCATCTCAGCACCCACACGGGACCTGCCGCACAGAGGACCAAAGGTGGTCAGGGCCAGCCATGGAGGGGACCAGCTGTGTTCCCACCAGCTGATCACAATCCACTGGGGACCCCAGTGACCACCCTCGGGGAGACTCCCAATCCTGGCTGGAGATGCCAGCATTAGTGCCACAGCTGAGGGCAGAGGGCCCTCATCCTTAGAAGAGTCCAGTTCTTTGCTGGGTTGGTCCCCTGCTCTTCCAGGAAGCCTTTATTGACTCCTGTGCTGGGTGGTCAGGGCCCTTCTTGAGGGCCTCTTAGCCCTGATGGTCTGGTCTACCAACTGGGCTTGTTCCCAACAGAGGGTCAGGAATCCCAAGGGTAGGCTGGATGCAGCAGCTCTCCAGCACACCAGGTACCGGGTCCAACTGGAGCTCCGTTTACCTTTGCAAATCTTTCCAAAGCATGTGGAGTGGCAAGCAGGACAGGAGAAGGCCGGCCTTGAGATAGGATTCCTCCCAGAGGGAATGGTCACTCTGCCCCTTCCCTGCCACCAAGTGGAACCACGGAACAGAGTGATGCACGAGTGGGGCCCGTTCTCCATTGCTGGGCACCCGCTGTACATGAGGGTGTGTACACCCAGTGGGATCCTTCATAATCCCTGGGGGAAATTTATCTGCATCCCCAGCAAGGTCTCCTTGGGGTCTGCATTCCCCACCACCCCCACCCACGGCACACCCCGGGTTGCGTCAGTGCCCAAGTGTGTCCCTGCTCTGAGGGAGCCGGACGAGGTGGGGCTGGTGCCACTAAAGCTGTTCTCGGTGTGTCACAATGCCCAAAAGAAACCAAACATTTACCCACAAAAAGACTACGAAGGCAAGTTTAAACATCAAATATCTTTGCTTGCTGAAACTTTTATCAACTCAGTGAGGTCACGTTATCACTCGCTGGTCAGTTCTGCTCGGCTGTTGATGACATCATAGGAAGCGTTGGGACAGTGACTTTATTTACACTCAGATATAGCTGTCAGTTCTTAATTTGGAAAGGGGAACATGAATGGCTACTTTTGTCGGTACAGTCTGGCAGACAAAAACGACGGTGGCAACGGGACGTGTCTGCAGCACAGGGGCCGTGGAGACGGAAAGCTCTGGAATCACCAAGGGGAGAAAGGCCGTGAGCGCCTTGGTCTCTGGGAAGGGAATCCCGGTGCCTTGGAGGCTGAGCCCATGGGTTTCAAGGCTGAACGAGGCCCCTCTCTCTCTCTCTCACCCTCTGGGGTCTGCAATGCTAGCATGAGAGGGTTTTCTTCTCTTGCCGATTGGATCCCCGTCCTGGGATCCCAGAGGCAGAAGGAAGCCTGCAGGAAGGCTCAGCACAGGTGACTGGGCTGGTCAGCAGAGGGCTGGACAGGGGCCTTGTGGACTCCTTGTGTCAGCAGCTGGAGAGCAAATAGAAGGAGAGAGTTACAGACATGTGAAATGGCACAGGGCTGGATAACAGCAAGAGGTGCAAGGGCCCAAGTTGGGAGCCCCCAGGATGTATCACAAGGGCACCTTTCAAGCTGTCCACCCAACAAGGACTCCCAGGGATGGGTAGCCTCACAGGGCCTGCAAGCCTTAGAAGCCTGCCCTGGATGGGATGCTCTGTTGGAGCCATCTTTAAAAGCTCTTTGTTTCCTAACAAACAGCCCCGCATTTTCATTGTGCACTCACTGCCATCAGTCCATTCTGACTCAGTGTCATGCTACAGGACAGGGCAGAATTACTCCATCCCTCTTCAGAGGGAGTAGAAAGCCTTCCTCCCCACAGAACAGCAGCCCAAGGAACAACCCTGCCACCAGGGCTCCTCCCATGATGCACTAGGTGTGCTCAAATTTTTATACCCAGTTCAGCCAACCAAAGATCCGTTGTTCTGTGCTGTGCAGTCGACATAAACGCACAGACCCCATGCGACAATGTCGAGTGACCCAGAGGGTTCCCCCGTGGCTGCCACCTTCATGGGGGCAGATCACCAGGGAGCAATTGTAGCACTACCAGGGCTCCTTAAAGTACTCCTGAGAGGGGAAAACACCCAAACACATCGCAGGTTTGGGGACACTGTCCCAAGCTACCCATAACTAAAGTGCCATAACCCCACGAAAGGTCCCTGTAATTAAATCGTATCTTTAAGTACAAACAAAAAACATGCAAATATAAAATACATCTTGATCATCTTTATTTAAAAGTATTACCGCCCCTTCCCCAAGAAATTTTCGGTGATAAGATGTCCCAGGAAGCGGCACTATGGAGAAGAGGCTTAGGGTGGGGCCAAACGAGGTGGGGTGGAGGGGGACAATGCAGCATCTCCTCCGGAGGGCAGCGGGTCACACTCGCTTGGCGACTTAAATTGCCCGGCCGCCTCCGTCTCAATCTTGCGAAAGAAAGGCGGAGAGGAGGCACGCGGAACGTGTATTTAAAACACACACAGCCCTAGAGTAGGGCTGGACGATGGGATGTTTCATTTTTTTCACTTCACATTGGTTGAAAACTTTAACAAACAACAAAAAAACGCATTTAGGATTTGCTTTCCCAAATCCCCAGGTGGCTAAGGTGAAGCAGGTCTGAGGCTGAAGTACCAGCTCTGGGGCGAATCGAGTTCCAGACCCTGCGGCCGCTCTCCAGCTTAGAAACCAATCACTCCACCTCCTTGGTCTCTATGCGCAGTGCAGCCTTTCCTACACTCAGAGAGAGCGACTTCTAAGACAACGAACGCTTTTATTCATCCTGTGGCTTCCCTACCCCCACGCATACCGCAGGCTGAACGGCGCGGAGCAGCTTAAGGATAAATAACTGTATCTGCGCAACCGGGAGAACCCTCCAGAAGGAAGAGCGTCCAGTTCCGGGATTGGAGGATGATGGGGCGGGAGCGCCTGAGGAATCCACCAATCACAGCCCTCTAGCCCCGCCGGGAGGCGTGGCAGGACTCGCAAAGTGCGCAGGCGCAAGGACACGCGCCAGAAGGTGGGGCAAGCTGAGGCGGGCGTGCCCCTCCCCCTCCCCCCAAGCGCTACCGGGGGCGGGCTGCTGGGGCGCGCGCGCCGGCCCATCTCCCGGGCTCCGCCCCCCGCCCCGCCGCGCGCGCCCGCCCCCGGGCTCAGGCGACTCGGAGTCGGAGCCCAACACAAAGGCGGTGGCGGCGGCAGCAGCGGAGGGGCCCTAGAGGCCGCTCCGCCTGCCCTCCAGGCCCACCTTCCTAGCCGTGGCCACCGGCCCAGCCGCCTACTCGCAGGCCTAAGATGGCGGCGGCAACAGAGACGGGGCAAGCGGCAGCCCCGAGCGGGAAGCGCCGGAGGGGCCGCCGCTTCCCGGCACCGGACCCCCCGGACTCTGGCGCGGCTCGCGACGGGACCATGGCTTCCTGGGACCCTTACCTGCCCGGAGCGGACTCGAGGGGACGCGACTACACGTTCTGCTCGGCCGCCCGTTTTGCCGCCTCCGCCTCGCCCTCCCCAGTGCCGCCGCCGCCATTTTGTGTCCCGGCCCGGGACTCCGCGCTGCGCATGCGCTGGTACCGCCTCTGAGGGGCCTCGCCTCGGCCGAGCCGCCATCTTGAGTGTGGCAGGCCCGGCCGGCTCCACGGCCCCTACTTGCTTCCCGCCCCCTCCCCTTTCTCCCATTCTTCTCTGCGCCCCCTGCGGCTCGGAGGAGGAGGGAAACCGCTCCGCCTGCCACGGGCTGAGAAAGGCGGGAGCACACACCGCCACCCCCTGCCTCAGTTTCCCCGCCAGCACACGCGAGGGAGCGGAGGGCGGGTGGCGATGCGCCGGCAGAGTCGGACTGAGTGTGCGCGCCAGGGGGCTCCGGCGCCGCCGCGGACCCGAGCGGAGCCCGGTGACGTAGCCCTGGACCTCCCGGGTAGCTCGCGCCCATCCCCCGCTCGGCCCCGCGACTTCCGGCAGCGCTTCCTCCGTCTGGCCGTGGGCCCCGTAGGTGCGCAGGATGCGTTTCCCGCGGCGCCCCAGTTAGAAGTCCTCTTGGGTGGAAGAAACGCCCCAGGCCCGCGGGACACAAAAGCAAGGGCTTTGGGCACACGTGGGACCTACTAAATGGAGACCTTAGGCCGGTCATGCCGCGGAGCCCGGCTGCAGTCGCTAGGTGCCCCAAGGCCAGCTGCGGGAGTGCTGGGTGGCCTAGGCCAGCAGGCCATTTCACCTCCCTGGGGTGACAGCACCGGCTGTCAGACTCCCGCTTGCTGTGTGGAGCCCGCAGCCAGCTGTTGTCAACCTTCCCAGGGCCGCGACCCCTTCATACAGTTCCTCATGTGGTGGTGACCCCACTCACACCCTTAACATTATTATCGTGCTACTTCACTAATTTTGCTACTGTTAGGAATCGGGCGACCCACAGGTTGAGAACCGCAAAGGTCCCGGCCCTTGGCCCCTGGGGGTGAGGGGACAATCAAAACCGGAGGCTAGCATGAGTGGTCATTAACAGGCTCGCCTCCGTCTGAATGAGTTCAAATCCCTGCCTCCAAATGAATGGCCTTGTGTAGACTTCACCTTTGAACTTGGTTCTCAATTGGAAAACGAGCCTGCCCCAAGGGTTTCCTGAGAATGAGATGCATGTGAGGTTGGTACCTAGCGCCCTCCGCCGGGAGGAAGACCTGTATCCCCACCTCCCAGGCCTGGTAGGAGGACTGTTTCAAATAAATTTGAGCCGGTTCTGTTGGAAGGACCAGAGCTCCCCCCCTCCAGTGCCTGCCTGCCTGCCTGCCTGCCACACAGAGCTTACATTTCAGCTTGCTAGTGTCCATCCCCAGGCCCCACCATCAATCTACATAGGGGACCCTGCTTCACCAGAGACCATGCCCTTGACTGTTTCTGCCTATTCCAATCAATACTGCCAACTTTGTCAAAGGCCCTTGCTTTGGACAAAACATGACAAGGTCACATTCTGCCTGCAGAAGGCCCGGGTTTACCAGCTCCCCAGCAAGTTCTTAACAGTAACAAAAGCCATGTTGCAATTGTTAACCTGTTGCATTTGCTTGCAAAATATTTTCCCAAGCAACACCTGGAAACCTTAGAGGGATAAGAAGAGTAGGGGTGTAGTAAACGTTGAGGTTCACACAGGGCTATAAACAGGACAGCCTGGTTCCCCAGGCTGAGCCCCATAACTGATTTCATAAAAACCACTCCTCTCTGTGTCCTCTCTCAAGTGCCATATTTTTAACTTTTGTATTGTTAGGAACACACATGCAGACAGTGCACAAGACCAGTGTGAGCCCTGATAAACATACAGGCATAAACTCAAAGGTTGAGTAGACCTGAACTAGGTCATGACAGTGCATGTTACTGTTTTTGTGATAACGACATCCTTGTTTTAAGTGTGATCACCTGAGCATGCATCCCTGCTCAGGTTTTGCCTATTTCTTGGACTTTACCTAAATGGGATTATACTGTCTTATTTTTGTGTCTTGACTCCTTTTCCTGGACACAATGCTTGCATGACTTATGACTGTAACACTATAGTTAATGGGTAGTCTCCCTCAGGGCCCAGGAGGGAGGGCCCTTGGCCTGAGGGGAGGGCAGCTGGGCAGCAGAAGGGGCCCCTCTGCTGCCTGCGTGGGGGGGGGGGGGGTCATGCAGCTCAGAGCAGAGCCAAGAGAAAGGTTGGACAACGGCAGGCCACCCAAAGGGGACAGGGTCATGGCAGGAGTAGCTCCTGCTTAAGACACAGCTCCGTCTTCCGGAGTGGTCTTGTGGGAAACAGGAGGAGGACTCTATTCCCTAACATAACGGAATCTGGAAAGCTGGTACTCCACAGTAGGAAAGCCTCTATCTTGGTAAGTTAGAGTTAAAGCCCAAGTACATGATCCTGCTTTAAAAACATGGTTGATTCTATCTCCCTATAGAAGCAGACATCCTTTTCTCTTCCATAGCTTCTCCCAATACAGGTAGTAGGTTTCCTCACCTGTATGCTCAAGGACCTTAATGTAGATACCACCCACCTTGTGACACATGTAGCTACTGAATACATGTGAGTTAAGGCTACCTAACCCACAACCCACCCTGTAGCCACAGGGGGTCTCTGTCTGGTCATATTGCGAATCTAATGAACTCATTTTGTGCTGAAAACTTTGGGACATCGCCCTCGCCCTGTTGTACACTGGCTAAAGTCCTAAGCCCTGAACTTGGCCTTCGAGACCAGCAGTGTGCCAAGCACTTCACAAGCACTCAGATGATCCTCTGTCTGGACCCTCTAGCCAGCTCTCCTTGATCTATTCCCAGCCATCGCCAGCAACTCGTTTCAATATGCTTCTGCCTGGGCCATTCACTTTCATTCTCCACCCCCTCTTCATCCCTCAAGTCTTAGTTTAGAGAGCACCTCCACCAAGCAGCCTTCCCTGAGCTTACCAACCCCGCTCCACCCAGGGCAGGCCGGGTCCTCTCAGTGTTCCCTTAGTGGCTTGTGCTCACGGTGCATGTCCACTTTCTTGTCACTGTCCCACCAGGCGATGAGCTGCTTGCAGGGCCAGCCCTTACTCGCCCCTGTGCCCCAAGCCCAGGGGTATGCTGGCCTGCTAAATGCGTGCTCAGCCACAAGCAGCACTGGGTGGAAGTCCATATGACCTTTCCAGTTTCCCCATTCTAGTCCAGGCCATGGTTGGAACACCCAGGCAAAGCAGGTAGCCCTTTGTGGGGCCCATGAAAAGTTTTGAGCGGCCTGTGGTGGCAGTATGTCAGCATCCCGGAATCTGCTGCTCCCAAGATGAGTATGGATGGATGGCCACGTTGAACAAAGACCCTGGGGTCTTGCTGCCCTCTGGCAGCTTTTCAGAACTGAGAAGCCTCCCTAGACCAGCAGGTTTGTGGGGGAGGAGGCTGGAGATGCAGGCTCCCTCCAACTGGGAGCAGGGCGGGCTGCATGGCCTTAGAAGGGCCCCAGGCTTGGTTTGCTGTTCTGTTGGGGCCATCTTGAAATGCTAAATAATTTTTAAACAAGAGGCCCTATACTTTTCACTGCCCCCCAAAATCATGCAGTCAGTCTTGTCTGGAAGCCAGCTACCAGGACCTTTAAGGACCTCAACTCAGGACAAAGCAGAGTGTCCAAGCTGAAGAAGAAATGCACATGCCACATACCTTAACCCCTTCATTCTCCTCGACTGCAGCCAACAGCAGAGAGACAACCGTACACTTCATCCCTGCCCCAAGTTGGGCCTGAGCTGCTCACTGACAGCTTTGCCATTTAACCTTATTTGTTTTCCCTATCGATCCATTTTTAACTCGTTCAAATATTTATTTTCTGCTTTCTTTTAGATTGAAGTTTGTGTTTTGTTGCTGATATTTGGGGTGGGGGGGGTATTATATGAAATTCAGGATAACTAAATCTATAAAGATAGTAACTAGATTAATAGACCCTCAGAGTTATGGCAAGAGGAGGTTGGGGGGAAATTGAGAGCTAATCATGTATACAAGCATGAGGAAAATGATCTAAAATTGATTGTGGTGATAATTGCACAACTCCAATATATTTAAACTGTTGAATTGTATTATACATGAAGCACATGTCAATAAAGGGGTTTAATAAATAAATCAACACTGCCTGGGCATATGCCATCTTTACAAAGTGTCTTTGAGCCTGTTGTTGCAGCCGCTGCGGTGATCCAGCTTGTGTAGGGCCTTTCTCTTTTTTACTCATGTTCCGTGTGACTGAGCATGACGCCTCTTTCTGGGAACTGGTCCCTCATGGCAATAGGTCAAAAGTTCATCCTCCTTGCTTCCAGCAAGCTCTCTGGCTGTAATCAAGTGCATGATTTCCTCTCAGGTCCCCTGGTCATTCTCCAGACTTCACATACGTAAGAGGCCGTCGAAAACACCATGGCTGGGTGAGTCCCCACAGTGACAGCTTCCTTCTTCGGCACTTTCGGGAGGTCTTATGCAGCATGTCAGATGAAGGCAATTGTCAGTTGGTTTCTTGAAGGCTGCGTCCAGGAGTGTGGATGGGGGTCCGAGTAGACTGACCTCTGTGGGTCCAGTAAACTAGAATCTCCACAGTTTCTCCCTGTTCTCATGATGCTGGTTGTTCATTGTCCGTTGTGAGGATGTGGGTTCTCTTTACGTGACTTGTGATCTATCCTGAAGGCTGCTCATGAACCACAGAGCAGACTTACCCCCACAAAGAAAATACGGAAAAGATATGGGTGCTATAGCAAAGTACGGTGCAGAAATTCGATGGTACCCAGCTGTCAGAAAGAATAGCATCTGGGGTCTGAAAGGCTTGTTTTCAAACAAGTAGCCATCTACGTAAAATGCCGGCTAAGCCCACAGGGAAGAAGCACACCAACATCCATGATCCAAGGATTATCAATAATATAATCCAAATCAGAAGGAGGAAATATTGTTACAGCTTAAATTATGAAATTCTGGCTTGCAGAAGGCTATGGATGACAGGACAGTGGAGCCCAAAATTCACTTGCAGGATCTGTACCTGGAAGAAGCCTCCCGTGATTTCCCTGACCATAACTGAGGGATGGGAGTGACCTGCTTATCAGACAGAGTGTTGTAGAGACGATGACGGTCCATGAAAATGATAACTCTGAAAAGAAAAAAAAATGATAACTCTGCTTTTGAGAAGATGGCACTGAAGACAAAGAAGGAAGCCCCTGTCCCTCCCAAAATGGACGTCAAAGCAAAGGCTTCAAAGGCCAAACAGGCCATGCTGAAAGGTGTTCACAGGCACACAAAGAAGATTCCCACGTCACCCACCCCACTGTCCTGCAGCCTGAGGCTGAGAAGGCACCCCCAGTAACCTCAGCAGAGCGCCCCCCCAGGGGAAGCAAGCTGGACCACTAAGCGATGGATCATTGAGCTCCCCTTACGTCCCCCGTGAAGAAGACGGAAGATGACATGTGTGGATGTCACCAAGCACCAGATCAAAGAGGCTGTGAAGAAGCTCTATGACATTGACGTAGCCAAGGTCAACACCTTGATCAGGCCTGAGGGGGAGGAAGGCACATGTCCAACTGGCTCCTATGACCCTTCAGAAGTTGTCAGCAAAATCAGAACCATCTAAACCACAGGGTCGCCCGATTCATCACAGCAGCAAAGTGACAGTGATGAAGTGGCAACGAAATTAGTTTTGTGGTTGGGGGTCACCACCACTTGAGGAACTGTAGGAAAGGGTCACAGCATCAGGAAGGTTGAGAACCGCTGATAAACTAAGCCCGGCTGGCTAATGCCAAATGTAAACGTTTCCAATAGTAAATAAATAAAGATAAATCTGACTTGAATGGTTCAAACTTCATCATTTGATCACCTTTTTGATATACTTTGAGCTTGATCTGGTTTTTAATATGTTCTGTTTGTTTGTTTTCCAGATTGGGGTTTACCTCTATTGTATTGTTACTGTTGGTAGCCTGCTGGCTCTCTGTTTTGTATTTTTCTATGTTTTCCAGCATATGAAACCCAAGATAGGAAAATCAATAGAGACAATAACTAGAATAAAGGTTCCTGGGGGGCATGGCAGGGTGGGGGGGTGAGCGGTAAATGGGGAGATGACATAAAAGAGTGCAGGAAGGAAGATGATGTAATGAAACCGACCATGGTAGAGATTGTACAACACTGCTTCAGATGCCTGAACTATCCAATGGTATGTCTGGATCATGATCTGATAAAATGGTTTGGAAAAGATCACAGTCTTTAATTTAAAAAAAATCATTTTATTGGGGGCTCTTACAGCTCTTATAACAATCCAGACATCACTTGTATCAAGCATATTTGTACATATGTTGTCATCATTATTTTCCAAACATTGACTTTCTATTTGAGCTCTTGGTATCAGCTCCTCTTTTTATCCCTCCTCCCCCTCCCCCTTCATGATCCCTTCATAAATTATTATTATTTTCATATCTTACACTGTCTGCTCGCTGTCTCCCTTCCCCTTGATTTCTCACCCCGACTCCCCCTCCCCTGACTACTCCCATTTCTGTTCCCGAGGGGTTTATCTGACCTGGATTCTGTGTGTCCTGAGCAATTCCTGTACCTGTGTATATGCTCCAGCCTAGCCCGCAGAGAGAGGCAGGATTGGGGTCATGAATGATAGGGGGTGGGGGGATGAGGAAGCCTCAAGGAACCAGAGGAATAGTGTGTGTTTCATCATCGGTGCTTTTAAATTAGATAGTAACAAATGCTGGAGAGGGTGTGGAAAGACTGGAAGACTTGTCACTTGCCGGTGGGATTGTAGAGTTGTTCAGTTTGGTACTTTCTTAAACAAATGGAAAGAGAAATGCCGTAGGACCATGCAACCTCTCTACTCTGTATGCACCCCAGAGAAATAAAGAGCAAAGCATGAACACATCTATGCACACGCCTGTTTATCACAGCAATTTCCAAACAAATTTCTAAACAAATAAACAAAAAACTCCCTCTGGAGGACGGGATAAATAGACCCTGTATAATAATAGAATCTTGTATGTGTTTAAAAATAATGATGAAACTGCCATCATATACCTCACCACACAGACAAGATGGGAAGCCATTGTGCTCAGTCGATCTCAAAGATTTCATGACACTCTTATTAGGGTGCAAAAATAATAATACAATCACACACTCAGGAAGAAATGGTTTTACGCTCCAAAGGAAAAGGCTTGGAAGATGAGGAGAAGGTTGGGGGCCAGGGGAGGGGGAGAGGGGAGCCTCAGGGTAGAAAGGAGGGTTGGGGGTGGGGGAATAAAAAGAAAGAGCCACATTGGAGCGGGGGTGGGGAGGACATCACTGGATACTGTCACAATTATCATGTGATGGCCTGTGCCACTCCGGGCAGTACGTTTTTCCTCCACAAATAAAAGGGGAAGTCAATAAATTAAAAACAGAGAGAGGGGGCGGGGGTCACAGCCTTACAAGCCCTCCAGCCTCCTTGCCCATCAGATCTACACACAGAGCCGAGAGGGTATAAAAAGAGGAAAAGCCCAATGGAAGTTGACTTCAAAGCTTTTGTGTCCCTGGAGCTCCTTTCAAACAATGTGGGGCGAGCAACAGAAGGGCCTCCTCGGGCAGTTCTACCCTGTCGTGTAAGGTCGCGCTGTGTCCCAACAGACTGACCGGCACACAGACGACCAGCTCGGTGCGTGCTCAGCATTCCGGGTGACATCTGGGTCATCTTGGGATGGGAAGCACTTGTGCTGGTGTCCCCCCCACCCCCACCCCCAGTCTCTATCATGCCCAGTTTTGTATTTGGGTAGTGTGGCCAAGAACTAGGATGTTTATACCGATAAAAGCTGAGTGCGCAGAATTCAATCCCGGACTTCTTCAAAAAGACGCTAGGGTGAAGCTGGAAGCTTCCTGAAAATCTGAGACCAGGGAAACTCTGGCCTACAGAAGGGGGAGGAGAACACCCGCTGAGCCTCGGGCCCTCTGACACCTGGTCTGTAACCCACCAGTCTCAAATGTGGCTGGGAAAGCCCTTCACCAGACTTGAGGTCTAATTTGCCGAGTGCTTAGACCAGTGGTTCTCAACCTGTGGGTCACGACCCCTTTGCACAGGGGTCCCCCAATTCATAACAGCAAAATGACAGTGCTGAAGTAGCAATGCAAATAAGTTTGTGGCTGGGGGGTCACCACCACATGAGGAGCTGTCTGAAAGGGTCATGGCACTGGGAAGGTTGAGAACTGTTGGCTGTTAAACTTGTTCAAAACCACCTCAGGGGAGAGACGGGGGCTGTCGACTCCCTTAAGGAGTTAGCGCTACCCTGTCCTCTAGACCTCTAGGCATCAACTAAGGGCAGTGCTTCTTTTTTTTCTCCCCCTAATTTGCATACTATGCCATCACCAGTCCCAAGTCCTGATTGCACTAGTCATGAGTGATTCGACATCCACGTGGGTTTGAGCACATTTCCATCACACCAGAGATTTCTGGTGGGGATTTGCAGTCAACTCCTGGCCCACACCAGTCACTGCCCTTGAGTCCATGCCGGCTCACAGTGACTCGTAGGACAGGGTCGAACTGCCCCTGCGGGGTTCTGAGGCTCTAACTCTTCACAGGAGTAAACAACCTCATCTTTCTCCCAGGGACCGGTGGGTGGTAAACCACTGCCTGGCTTTCTCTCTAGATATGTGCCTTTGGGGCATATTTTCTGTAAATGGAACCATGGAAAGTGTCATATTTTGTGTCTGGCTTCTTTTGCGTAGCAAAACATTCTCTAGGTCTTAGCTTGCAGCTGGCGCTGGTGTGGCTGGTGGCACTCCCTGGTGTGGACAGACGGCAGGCACGCTGTCTCCTTTACCCATTGATAGATAATGGGATCCTTCCTTCTCTGTGATTCCTGCAAGTAATGCTGCCTATGGTTGGTGCGAGATATGAAAAGAATATTTTATAATCGATCAAGGGGTCACAAGGGTAGGGAGGGAGAGAAAAATGAAGAGCTGATATCATGGGCTCAAGTAGAAAGTAAATGTTTAGAAAATGACGATGGCAACATGTGTACAAATATGCTTGATACAATTGATGTATGGCTCATCATAAGGGCTGTAAGAGCCCCCATAAACCGATCTTTTAATATAAATAAATAAATAATAATGATACTGCTGAGA
This sequence comes from Echinops telfairi, assembly GCF_000313985.2. Taxonomy (NCBI): domain Eukaryota; kingdom Metazoa; phylum Chordata; class Mammalia; order Afrosoricida; family Tenrecidae; genus Echinops; species Echinops telfairi. Next base: position 10,923,394 of record NW_022109491.1, read on the forward strand.
ACATATTAATGTGCAGGTCTTTGTGTGGACGGAGGTCTTCATTTCTCTTGGGGAGAGGTCTGTGACTGAAATTACTGGGCCATGTGAGTGGTGAATTTATGCTTCATCTTTTTAAGAAACTGCCTACGTGTTTTCCTTTCAGTGCTGGCACCATTTGATTTAATGTCTCTGCTCACTGTTTATGAGGGTTCCCGCTCCCTTCCTCCCATCTTCACCGATGCCTGTTATTTTCAGTCCTTTAAATTACATCCAGTTGGGACATCCCCTTACAGAAGGGTCTCAGGGAAGAGACGAGCCCGTCAGGGTGCAATGTAGCAACGATGAGACATACAACTTTCTTCTAGGTCCTAAATGCTTTCTCCCCGCCACTATCTGGCTAGACCAGAGGATGTACACTGGGAATCCAGGGTGGATGATCCCTTCAGGACCAGTGGTGCAAATGGCAATACTGGGAGGGTGGAGGGAGGGTTGGGTAGAGAGGGGGAACCAATTACAAGGATCTACATGTGACCTCCTTCCTGGGGGACGGACAACAGAAAAGTGGGTGAAGGAGACGTCAGACAGGGCAAGAGATGACAAAATAATAATTTATAAATTATCAAGGGTTCATGAGGGAGGGGGGGTGGGGAGAAAAAATGAGGAACTGATGCCAGGGGCTTAAGTGGAGAGCAGATGTTTTGAGAATGATGAGGGCAATGAACGTACAAATGTGCTTTACACAATTGATGTGTGTATGGATTGTGATAAGAGTTGTATGAGACCCTAATAAAATGATTAAAAACAAAACACTCCCCAGTACCCGGGCCCCACCCCAGGCCAAGGGAAATCAAAGCCTTCTTGTTTGAGGTCCAGACCTAGGTCTGAAAAACAAAATCGTAAATACCGAAACTCCTTACTTGTAGAAGCTGCTAATGGGGAGCAGTCCTTGGGGATAAGAACCATGAGAGAACTTGGAAGCAGGGCCTTGGCAGACTGCCGGCCCCTCTACGAGGGGCTTTGGGAAATTCATGGGAAAAGGGAGTCAAAGGAGAATGGAATTTTCCCAAGAGCTCTTTAAAGCACCCCCTCCTACTTCCAAACACCAATGCCAAGAAACCTCGCTGCAGCAAGGTCTGTCTGATGGGTGGGAGTCCACTCAGCGGGGGGCGGGGGCGACTGGGGGGGTGGGCAATGCACTCCACTGTCTGCTGACCTCTGGCTCTGGCCTGCGAGGGAGTGAGTGCCTGCTCTCCGGCAGCAACTCCCACTTCAGGGAACACAAGGGCTTGGGGTCAGGAGACTTGAGACTCGTCCTGCAGCAGCTGGGCCTGTTGGAAGCAGGGTGAGTGGAGGCCCTGTCCCTGGACAGTCAGTCCTGACACGGAGCAGCACCTCCTGGGCCTTAGGGATTGCTGGGGCCCTCCCACCCAAGGGATTAAGACAGCATGACATTCCTGCCTGCATACCAGCTCCAGACAAGCCAAGAGAAGTGCTAGGAGCCCAGTGGTGGCAGCATGAAGCCCTAGGGGCTTGGGGGTAGGGGTGAGGTGGGGTATTAGGTCAGGGCACACAGGCAACAAGAGGGTACAATAGCCACCCATTCTTGAAGTCCTTTTTCGTGTGCTTGACGCCGTGCTGGGCTCTGGGGACACATGGATAAGAGAGCAAGGCTTCTGCCCTTGTGGGCGGTGCTTCCCAACCACTGCGAAAGGGGCACCAGAGAAGTCAACCCTGATTGGGGGCGGGGGCATGCGGCTTAGGACGGGCTTAGGGTGCTTGAATGCCCATCACTCTGTGGCACTGAACTATACATGTGGAGACTGTGGAAAAGACGTCTTTGTTACGGAGCTGACACAATTAGCAAAACCAAGAATCACACACAAGCAGAATGACAGATGAATGATGGAGAGGGGGCTTCTGGGAGGGGTGTCGTTTGAGGAGAGGTCTGAGTGACTCAGGACCTCCGTGAAACTGTGCAAAGATCCGGTTGGGGGAAGAGTTAGTGGAGAGACCAAGACTGGACGGGCTTAGGGTATTGCAAGAGCTGGTAGAAGATGGGGTTGGAGAAGGAGGTAGGCAGGAATTTGATCAACTAGAATTTTTTCAGGTTCTGGGACAGAGCCCAGGTTTAATTTTGTGTGTGGTGAGAGTTTTGAACAGGGGAATAGTGTGCCTGTTGTTTAAAGATCACTTTGCTGGGAGCAGGTAGGATGGACTTACAAGGGTAAACGATGACAATGACTGAGACTAACTAACGTTGGTGCCCTTGCGGTAAGCACACCAGCTGCCCACCATCTGTTTAAAATGTTGAAAAGCAAGGATGTTCCTTTGAGGACTGTGCTAGTCAGGTATGACTAGAGAAACAAATTCATAGACATTCCTATGTGTATAAGAAAGAACTTTATATCAAAGAGCAATTGTACATTAAGAAAACATCCCAGCCCAGTCCAGATCAAGTCCATAAGTCTGATATTAGCACATGTGTCCGATACCAATCTATAAAGTCCTTTCCAGACTCACAAAATACATGCAATGATGCCGATTGCAGAAAGATCACAGGCCAGTGGGTGAAAAGTCTTCTGGATCCAGTGGTGGTATAAGCATCTCAAAACTGGCATGGGTCTCCACATGGCTCCAGTGTAGCTCCATGTGTCTTGTCATCAGGAATACTAAGCAGTCATTCTGTGTCCCACCTCCAGCTTACTGCCTCCAAATGAGGTCACCAAGCAGGGACCTGATTGACAGGCTAAACTCCACCCCTTCACTCTTAATAGTCTCAAACTGACAACAGATTATGTAACTACCGCAAGGATTAAGGTGAACCTGACCTGAACCATGGCCTTTTCAGTCCCCTCATACACCTGTGAACGTTGGATACTGAATAAGGAAGGCCGGGGAAGAATTGACACACCTGAATTGTGATGCTGGAGAAGAATACTGAAAGTATCATGGACTGCCAAACAAACAAGTAAATCTGTCTTGGAAGAAGTACAGCCAGAATGTTACTGAGAGGCCAGGATGGGGAGACTTTGTTTCAAGTACTTTGGACATTTTGTCAGGAGAGATCAGTACCCGGGCAGGACATCCGTCTTGGTCAAGTAGAGGGGCAGCAAAAGAGAGGCAAGCTCTCTACAGGCCGGAGTAACGCAGTGGGCTCAACGTGGGCATAATTGCGAGGATGGCGCAGGACCGGGCAGTGTTTTGTTCTGGTGTCTACAGGGTCACTATGAGTCGAACCAACTCAGGGGCACTTAACAACAACAATGTTGGTGCAGATGGGGAAAAAAAGTGTGTGATGTGGAGCATCCTTCAGAAACAGCAGGATTTGTTGACATGGAACAAAAGGGACACAAGGGTGTCAAGGGTGACTCCTGTGTATTTGACTTTTGCATCTGGGTGAAAAGTGGAGACTGAGAAGGGGGAGGATTTTGGGATCAGAGGATGGAGGTGCTAAAACCTAGACTTAGTCTCACATACACTGGGCGTGTTCTCAGAAGAGATGAGTCTCTGGAGAAGGACAGCATGCTGGGTAAAGTTGTGGGACGATGTGGGGTGGTGGTGTAAAAGAAGACCCTCGACAGGATGGATTGACACAGGAGCTGCCACCAGCAGAGTAGCTGTGAGGATTGTGCGGGACTGTGCGGGGCTCTGTTCTGTTCCATTGTACACAGGGTCGCTCTCAGCAACAAGAACAACAAACTAGCTGCGTGGGCCAAGAGGGAAGCCAGAGTGCCGGACGGCTCACCATTCCTGACTACGGTCGGTGGCCCCTGTTAGGTGGTGGCCAGAGTTGGTTAAACCAGTTTGTGCTCCTGTGGGGACTTCAGAGAGCATCGCATCAGAGCAACTTGGAGAACAATTGAGATGCTTATGTTGGCGGCTTCCTGCGACCTCCAGGAAGGTCCTGCAGAAGAGAGATAAGCCGAGAGGCCGAAGGTGGTGGCCCATCCTTATCGTCCAAAGAAAAGCCCCTCCCTCCTGTTGCCTTCTCCCTTCAAGTTCTTTGATATTTTAGTACCGGCTTTGAAACCCCAACACGTCTGGAGCCCTGGGCAGCTCCTCCACCCCTTTCCTCAGAACAATTCAAGGCCCCAGGACGGGAAGCCCCTGCTGGGTGATGCATGAAAGCAGGGACAGCAATGAGACCACACGGAGACCTCATTGGTAATGAAAGCACAGAGGAACACAGCCAAAGAGCAGCCATGAGTCAGAGTCAACCAGCAGGCCGGAAGGAAGCACAGAAACTAGAAAGGAGGGTGGAGCATGAAGAGAAGAAAGGAGTCAGTGAGGAAGAGAGAGCTGCTTGAAGTCAACAGTTGAGGCGCCGGGCACAGGCATGCAAAGGACTCTGGGAGTTAAGGGAGCAAGTCCTTGGGAGAAATCTTAGAACCCTGAGTCTCAGTCTAGAAAGACCTTCAAGGACAGATGGATGGCGGCTCCTTCCCCAGGAAGAAAAGGAAGTGGACTTCAGAGGAAATGGAAAGGAGAAAGCCAAAGATGGGGCTCTAAGCTTCAAAAGTCACAGCAAGGCGATGGACAGCTCTGCCCCCACTGAACCCCAAAAGCCTCAGTCTTTCTTCCCCATTGGGCCCCATGAGGGCTCTTCTGCTAGAAATACGTGGTATCTGACCTGTTTGGAGACCTGTCACCAGGGTCTCCTGGTGGGGTATCTGCTCCCCTCTCCATTCCAACTGGGTCCCCACCTCCAGGTTCCATGCTGACCAACCACACAGGCATGTAAACAACAGTGTGTCTGAGCACTGGCAGGGCGAGAAGGGGAGGGGTCTCCTGAGGGGGAGCTGGGGTGGGAGAATGGGGAGGAGGGGAGATGGGCAGATGCGGCTTCTCCAAGCCAAGCCGGAATGCAAAGAAAACACAGCTGGAGACAGGGAGTGGGAAGAGGGAGCCAGGCAAGCATGCTGACATCTCAGGCAGGAATCCAGCTTGCTGTTTTGTGGTCCAAGGGGCCTGTGCTCACTCGCTTTGACTAGTTATTGCCGCTGGCGTGGCCTTCAATTCCCCAATCTGTCAAAAGAGCTGCTGTGGAGTAGAATCCTGAAAGGCTGACTGCCGCTTCCAGGCTCTGGAAGCTTGAGCTAGCTGCTTCTTTGGGCCTTGGCTTCCTGGTCTGTTAAATGGAGGTGGTGAGCCTTACTACGAGGAAGCGATAGGATTTAAGCAAGCGAGTCAGTGTTTGAAGAGCAACGGGGGA
>NW_022109491.1:10929298-10942893 GCF_000313985.2 Echinops telfairi
TCATCTGCTCCTGTGTGCTCTGATCAGATATGTCCCTCTCCCCCAGAGCTGCAGATTCAATGCCATCATTTGAAATAAATTCTTCTGGGGGAAGGGGCAGGTGGCCACTTAGTAGTTGGGATTGGGGCCGGCCCCCCAGATTGCACTACCAAAATTAACGCAGTGGGGTGGCCCTCGCAATCGCCTGGACAGGTCCAGCACCACCACCATGGTTGACTGCTTCTGTGTTTCAGCGGCGAGGCGAGCAGCTGCAACAGATCTAGGTCCTCCAAGGCCTAAAATGATGATAGCTGGTCCTTTAAGAAAACCATCTGCCAACCTCTGGTCAGGAAAATGGCATCAGGATTGGGACAGGGACGGTCTGGACCCCCAGCACTTAACTGCTTCGCTAAGCTGGCTTTTGTTCATTTGTTGGCTGTGCTCTGTGGATCATGGAGGCTAGAAAAATGGCCCTTGGAATTCTGGGACCTCCCCTTCCCTCTTCCAAGCTAGAGGGGAATTCGGGAAGGAATCTGCTCCCTCCTTTCTCAAGCCAAATGAAGAGGACTCAGAGCCCAGCTGGGTGGCTCCTGGGCCAGCATCGAGCTTTCAGGAGGAGGGGACACCCCAGTGATGGAAGGGGAAGGCTGGTGGGAAAGTCCCTGGAACTGGGGACCCTCCCAACCCAGCCCAGGCTGTGCCTCAAATCAGTTGGACTGAGGTTAGCAAGGAGGAGTGGGGTGCATATGGCCTGCTCATAATAACTCCTCACAATAATATTATTAGTAGTAGTAACAGTATTCAGTCCTCTCCTGTGCCAGGGAAAGTTTCGGGCGCTGAGGTGACAGTGCTGAAGAAAGTCCCAGCTCTCATGGAGACCAACATAAGAGCAAACAAAAAACATAAGCCCCCCAAAAACAAAACCCACAGAATCGTAAATAGTAATCATGATCGAGAAACGAAATCAGCCAAGGCACTGGTAGGTCAGCGGGGAGGGCCCCTCTGAAGAAGCGTGTGTCAGCTGAGAACCAGAAGAGCCAGGCCCCAGCCAGGCAACCACTGGGCGGAAAAGCCATCCATCCAGAGGGGAGGCCAAATGCAAAGACCCTGACCGGAAGGAAGAATGTGTTCAGGCAGGGGGCAGCCGGTGAGGTGGGAGCAGAAAGCAAAGGGGCAAGGGTGGCAGGAAAGGGACCCGTCCCATGCTTGCTGACGAGGCCATGGGGCAGGATTTCAATCCCGGGGCGATGGAAAGCCGCCCGATGGTGGCTTGCTGCTGCCAACAATGTTTGAGCCCTTCCTCTAAACAATGCTTCTTTCGTCGTCGGAATGGACGAACAGCTCATGGAATCCTTACGAGCAACTTTGATTCTCCCCGTTCACGGATGAGGACATTGAAGTCCAGAGTGGTTCAACCACTGGTTCACTTGGTCTCCTGGTGGGACAGTGATTCTCAGGAGACAAGACCCTGCAGGAGCTGAAGATGATGTGGCGATGGGACTTGCTTGCATATCCATTAGGAACATGAGAGGAGAGAGAATCCACAGTCAGGTGTTCTGTTTGAACCAGGCTCCGAGAGGACCAAGGGTTACTGGGGTTCAAAGAAATCTCAGGTCAGCACTTACACACTTCCTCCCTGGGATGCTCTTAGCCCTTTCTCTGTTCCTCTCTCACACCCTTTCTGCCTCCTTTGCTTGTGGTTGGTGCCACGGCCATGGGGTTGTGGCTGTTAGGTGCCCTCCAGTCGGTCCTGATGTACAACGCGGCCATGTGCAAGTAGTGGGGGAAGCTCATCTTTGAATTCCATTTTCCCCTGGACTTTGGAAGCCCCTCCTGCAACAGGAGGCAGCTCTTCCCGGTCCTGTGCCGCCCCCCAATCACTGCTGTGTTGGACCCAACAGGAGGCAGCTCTTCCCGGTCCTGTGCCGCCCCCCAATCACTGCTGTGTTGGACCCCGCCATTGTGTCCTCATCCAGGGCCTCCTTCTCTTCTGCTACTTTTGCCAAGCCTGGTCGTAACAGCTAGCGCTTATTTGGCATGTATGTTATGCCACGTCCCACGGCCAGCACAGCACATGCTGTGGTTGTTAGAGGTGGCGCGGAGCTGGTTCTGACTCACAGTGACTGTGGACAACGAACAGAGCTTTGCCCAGTCTTGTTCTAGCCTCACAATCGTGACTATGTTATAGCTCATTGTTGCAGCCACTGTGTCAACCCCTCTTGGCGGGGCTTTTTCCCCCCTTGACCTTCTCTCTACTTTACTGTGCAAAATGTCCTTGTCCAGGGACCGGTCCCTCCTGATAACGCGTCCAAAGTAAGTGAGACAAAGTCTCACCATCCTTACATCACTCAAAACAACCTCACGGCCGCAGAGTCAATGCTGACTCACAGCAACCCTATAGGACGGGGTAGACTGTTCCTGCGAGTTTAAAATCGCTCCACCAGAGAGCTGGTGGTGGTTTTGAACTGCTGACCTTGTAGTTAGCAGCCCACTCACTGTATAACCACCCTGCCACCAGGGCTCCTAAGACTGATTAGTTTGTTCTTTTGGCAGTCCACAGTAGATCTGATATTCTTCACCACCACCATAAGTCTAATACACCAATTCTTTGGTTTTCCTTATTCGCAGTCCACAAATCCAAACTGGATTCAGAAGAGGACGTGGAACATAGGATATCATTGCTGATGTCTGATGAATCTTGGCTGAAAGCAGAGAATACTAGAAAGATATTGTCCTGCGTTTTATTGACTATGCAAAAGCATTTGAAAAAATAGGGACCCCAGAGCACTTACTTGTGCTCATGGTCATTACATACACGATCCCATTTAATTTGTCCTTCTGACATCCCTAAATTGTTTCGATGTTAGGATGAGGAATTGATATTGAAGTTCAGAATGTTTAAGAACCTATCTGAGGTCATACACCTAAAATGTGTAGTGGGGATTTGAACCCTGGTTTGTCAAACACAAGACTCTAAGCATTTAGGGACCGGGCTATAGAAAACATACCCCCCAAAATAGTCTCTAGTTTTCGCGAGGGAAACCTTGAACAGGATGATGTTTAGCCCAAACTTTCAACCTCCGATCTCACATTTCACAGCCCAACAGCACAGCCCCACCAGAGCTCCTCAGTGCTAGAGCAGGCCCATACAGTACTGACCTCACAGGGTTGATTTAAGGTCACAATGAGTTAGAACCCACTCCACAGCAATAGGTTTGGTTAAGTTTGTTAAGAAACCCTGGTGGTAGTGCAGTGCTAACCCAAAGGTCAATGGTTTGAACCCATCAGCTGCTCTGTAGTAGAAAGATGTGACTGACTCTTTCCATAAAGATTGATAGCCTCAGATTCCCTATGGGATTCTACCCTGTCTCATAGGGTTTACTATGAGTGGAATGGACTTGACAATGGGTTTGTGCTTTAAGAAGGTGGAATGAAATCTAAGCTGTTCTGGTTTATGGGAGAGTATGAGTGTATGTGTGTGTGTGTGGGGGGGTGTTCCCATAAACGGGGGCTTCCAGTTTCAAAACCAGGAGTCCTGGGCAAACCAGGGTGAGTTGAGTGTCTTACCTACAAGAGAGCTTGTGAGAGCTTGCTGCCCAATATGTGCTCATTGATCAGTGACCATTTGATAATATAACACCCCCCACCCCAGCCCTGTCCTAGGAGGCTGGGGGGCTGCAGGCAGTAAAGGAGAAATGCAAGCTCCCAACTCCAAGGGAGTACCCCCAATTCTGTGGGCCTGCCACCCCAGAGGTGCTCCAGTCGGCCAGCAGGGTCCTCAGCCCTTGGGTCCCAGTGCAGAGGGGCTTCAGGGACTCCCAGCGGCAATGCACAGGCTGATAGGGGCCTGGTGAGATGTGGTAAAGAAGGGAAAAAAGTGCCTTCATGCCTGGGGATGGGCTGCAAAGGAGTAAGAGCTCCTTGTTGTGATCCCCCCCATTTTGTCAGATGAGGAAACTGAGGCTCAGCGCCCAAAGTGAAGTGACTTGCCCAGGACCAGGCAGGAAGCAATGAGGAATTGGGATTTGAACCAAGGGCACAGCAAAGAAGCAGGGCTTGTTGTGTGTGGGGTGGGGGTGAGAGGAGAAGGGTGAGGCACGGGTCTCCAGGGCTGGTCACTGGTTCGCCTGTACCGCCCTCTCCACCCTCCAGGCTGCCAGCGTCCCGCCCTGTCCCCTCCCAGCCCCCAGGGAGGAGGGGAAAAAGGGGGAAGGGGGGGGCACCACTGGCTGTATAAAGGCTCTGGAACCGCGCAGCCCGCCAGACCCCGTCGCCCGGATCCCAGCGCTGCCCAGGTGATCTCGCCGTCCCAGGTCCCAGGTCCCCCGGCTGCGTGAGTTTAAGGGCGCCCCTACCTCACCCCACCCCCACCCCCACCTCGTAGTCCACTGAACCCAGGTGCGGGGAGAATCAGTGGAGGAGGGCGCTGAGATGGGGGGTACCGGGCAGGGGCCTGCAATGCAGGGTTTAGGACCCGGGGGAGCCGGGTGTCCCCTCCACTCCCGGGCCCAGAAGACGACCAGCCGCCCCCCCAGGAATGCGCTCGCAGCCGTTGTCGTGACAACGCGCAAGCCCCAGCCAGCCCGGGGCGGAGAGGTTGGGCTGCTCCGCTGAGGTCCAAACGTCACGCGCTGGGGGCACGAGGGAACCGAGGACGCCCCTCCCTCCCTTGGCCTCCAATCCTCTAGGAGCAAGCGCTGGTCGCTGCGGCTCTCGGAGCCTCAATTTCCCCATCTGCCCGACGGAGGCAATGTTATGGGTTGCAATGTTGTTGGTCCCCGCCGAGCTGCCTCCAGAACACCGATGGGGTCAGCCCGTTCTCCTGGTGGGACGCCCGAGGCGTGGGCCGAGGCGGCCCCGATGACTCGCGCGACCCCCTCCCCGCCAGGCCCGCTCGCCATGGCCCTTTGCTGGGCCCTCTTGCTAGCGCTGCTGGCAGGCGCGCACGCGGAGCTTCCCGGCTGCAAGATTCGCATCACCTCCCAGGCGTTGGAACTGGGTGAGGGCGCGGGCTGGTGGTGGTGGTGGCGTGGGGCTGGGGTGGCCTCCCCCAACAACCCCCGCCTCCCGCCGCGATGGGCCCTGCGCTGCTAAGGGTCGCCCTGCTGTCTCAGTGAAGCAGGAGGGGCTGCGCTTTCTGGAACACGAGCTGGAGACCATCACCATTCCAGACCTTCGGGGTCGCGAGGGACACTTTTATTACAACATCTCAGAGTGAGTGCGGGGTGGGGGTGGGGCTCCGGGGCGGGGCCTCTGGCGTGAAGGAGGGGCCTAGGTGACCGGGAGTCTTGGAAGGCTAGATGGCAGACTACTTAGTGGATGAAGAATAGAGTGGGTGAGGACCTAATGTCGGGGGTTTAAATGGAGAGAAAATGTTTTGAGAAACGATGTACAAATGCGCTTTACACAATTGATGTGTGTATGGATTGGGATAACAGTTGTATGAGCCCCTAATAAAATGTTAAAAAAGAAAAAAAAAAAGAATAGAGTGGGGCAGAGACTGAGGCTGAAGCGGCCAACTGGCTGGGCCAAGCAGGTAGGCGGAGCCTAGAAGGTGTGGGTGGGGCCAGGAAAAGCAGGACCCTTGGTAGTGAGGGGAAGCCAGGGCCCAGTAGCTCAGCTAGGGAAATGACCAATGGATCTGCCTGGAGCTGGGGTACCCTGGGCTGGAGGTGCTGGGGATTGACCCCGGAGGTAAAGAGGAGAATCTTGGTTAGGATGGCCGTGGAATACTGGGAGATGGGGCGGAGCTATGATGATGGAGGTGAAGGCCAAGGAGTGTAGACCCAACGCCCATCTGTAGACAATTGGACATCCCCTTGCAGAAGGGTCACAAGGGAGAGACGAGCCAGTCAGGGTGCAGTATAGCACTGATAAAACAAACAACTTTCCTCTAGTCTTTAAGGCTTCCTCCCCGCCACTATCATGATCCCAATTCTACCTTACAAATCTGGCTAGACCAGAGCATGTACACGGGTACAGATCAGAGCTGGAAACACAGGGAATCCAGCACAGATAAATCCCTCAGGACCAATAATGAGAATGGAGATGCCCAGGAGGGTGAGGGGAAGGTGGGGGGAGAAAGGGAGAACTGATCACAATGATCTACATATAACCCCCTCCCTGGGGGACCGGCAGCAGAGAAGTGGGTGTGGGGAGAGACATGGAAAAATAATTTATAAATTATCAAGGGCTCAAGTAGAAAATGTTTTGAAAATGATGATGGCAACAAATGTTCAAATGTGCCCGACACAATGGATGCATGCATGTATGTATTGTGATAAGAGCCATATGAGCCCCCAATAAAATAATTGAAGAAGAAAAAAAAAAAAAGACCAGCTCAAGTAACCCCAGGGCGTGGAAGGGGAGCGGATGCCAGCACCATGCTCACCTGTAGTGCCTGGTCCGGACCATCTAATCTTCCCTCACCACGCTCACCTGTAGCGCCTGGTCGGGACCATCTAATCTTCCCTCACCACGCTCACCTGTAGCGCCTGGTCGGGACCATCTAATCTTCTCTCACTGCCATCGGGTCGATGCCACTCTTAGAACTGCCCTGTGAGTTCTGCTTTGTCTTGTGAGCGGCTGGTGGTTTCCACCTGCTGACATGCAGGTTAGCAGCCCAACACGTGTGGCCTCCATGGCGCCAGGGCTCCCTGGTCAACTAATCTCAGAGCCTCCCAAATCCAAGCCAGACCCTTGAGGGCCTGAGGAAGAGAATTCATCCCCTAAACCAACCTCCCAAGCTTGAGCTAGGAGAGGAAGGGACTTGCCCATCTCTGGGTGGGTTTCCCCGGGCCCTGAGGGCTGGAGCAGGCCCTGGTCTCATTGGACTGTGCCTCGCTCTGACTCTGGCTCTGGGGGTCTCGTGCAGGATGAAGGTCACAGAGTTGCAGCTGACCTCTTCGGAGCTCCACTTCCAGCCGGAACAGGAACTGGTCTTGAGGATCACCAACGCCTCCTTGGGACTGAACTTCCGGAGACAGCTACTCTACTGGTTCTTGTGAGGATGCTCCGCCTTGGGAGGGTGGGACAGGAGGGCTGGGCCTTTCAGACAGACCCTCGGCTCTCCCTCCTGTACGTGAGGGCTGGTGGGTGCCTGGCAGACTTCGGGGAAGTGGAGATGATGAGGAATTGTCACCTGTGAAGCTGGATGGGGCAGGGGAGGCCTGGGTCAGCTCCCGGCTGGGGTGAACATTAACCCCCTATTGGCAGCTACGATGGCGGCTACATCAACGCCTCGGCTGAGGGTGTCTCCATCTACACTGCGCTGCAGCTCTCCCGGGACCCCAATGGGCAGATCAGGCTGTCCAACATCTCCTGCCAGGCCTTTGTCGCCAAAACGCATGCAGCCTTCGGGGGCACCTTCAGGTAAGCCCCATCTTCCACCTCGACACACCACCCATCCCCACCCTCCAGCTTGGGAGTCAGACCCCAGGGTCCAAGCCCTCCTGGCAGTGTGCCCTTGAGCGAGGCCCAGGAAGCTCTGTGCTTCCATTTCCTCCACTGTGAAATGGGGTGATGCTAGAACCCACTCTGTGAGGTGGTTGTGAGGCTCATTTGAGTCACTCTAGGGAGAAGATCTGTAGCCCAGGACCTGGCATATCGTGAATGCTCAGGATGGTGTTAGCCTCTTGTGGGAGAGGACTCCTGCGGGCTAGCGTCCCTGCAGTGGGCCCCGGAGTGGGTTTCTTAGGCCAATAGCTCAGGGATGTGTGCTGAGAAGGGGACCTTCGCTGGTTCAAAGATGGTAGATTTACTATCTGATGTCAGTTTTTAATTTCTTCAGCAAGGTAGATGGATTCTGGGCCCTGAGGACCCCTCTGAAGGGCCACCACCTTTGTCATCTGAGCCATGAGAGAGGGACGGAGGCGGCAGGACTCTGTCGGTTCAGAGGGGGTCCTCTGGGCTGATTGCCTGTAGGAGGAGGAATTCAGAGTCAGAACAGGGCAGAGAGCATTGAGCGGGGATGGGAGGGCAGCCATGAAGGAGGGAGGAGGCTCAGAGCAAGAGGGGGAGCTGTGGTGAATGTGGGTGGGGGTGGGGGTGGGGTGGCCGGGGCACAGGAGAGAGAGAAGGTCTTGAGAATCAGTCTGGTGGGCATGAAGGCCCAGTGCTGCGTCTCTGGGTGCTGGGACTCCTCCTGGACCCGAGCTATGAGAGGGGCAGGGTCTAGGCTCAGCTGGCCCCTTGTCTCCCCACAGGAAGGTGTATGACTTTCTCTACACGTTCATTGCCTCGGGGATGCGCTTCCTTCTCAACCAGCAGGTGGGGGCAGTGTCCGGCCAGGGGGCAGTGGGGATAGGCACGGGGGCTTTGCCTAATAAGGCGTTGACTCTGGCGCCCCCCACCCCCCACCCCAGATCTGCCCAGTGCTGCACCACGCAGGGATGGTTTTGCTCAACTCCCTCCTGGCCACCGTGCCTGGTGAGTTGGGGCTGAGGGGCTGGAGTGGGGTTAGGGAGTGGGCTGGTGTGCGGCCCCTGAGTGGGCTCCATCTAAGCCCTTGTGCAGGCCAGCCAGGAGTTCATATCTGGCCACCTCTGCCCACTTGCTGGGTATCATCAGATCAGTGCTCCCTGTTCTTGGAGCCCCCCCACCCCCCACCCCCACCCCCCGCCAGGGCCCCTTGTTCGCCATCTGGTGTTTAGTAGGTGCTCAAATCCTGAAACACTGGGAATTTCTTTCTTCCAAATGTGTGGTCTCTGCCTGTGAGCGGGGCTGAGATCTTGCCCCGTCATGCCCCGCACTCAGACCGGAGGGGAGGAGAGGCAGCGGGATCAACCCGAAAAGGGAATTGCTGCCCATCCTGCAGGCCGTGACTTGCCGAATCCCCCGTAGTCCGAGCGGTTGATGCAGCCAGACTGAAAAGCCCTTCAGTCCCCAGAGCAGCCCTGTGAAGGCAGTCCTGGTACCACCCTTTTGTGGAGCAGGAACTGAGATCCAGAGAGGCTCAGCGTCTCACCCACCGTCACACAGCCTTGAGTGACTGGAGCCTCTCCCTCAGTGAGGGGTCCTGTGGATGAGCTCGTGGGCATTGACTACTCCCTCTTGAAGGATCCAGTGGCCTCTGCCAGCAACCTGGACATGGAATTCCGGGTGAGCTGCCTGCCGGGGTGCCCCCACCTCCCTACCAGACCCCCTCTGGCTCCCTCCTTCTCTAAGTTTCTCTTCCTGGAGCACAGCTTGGATGAGGCCAGTCCGGTAGAAAGCTATGGTTCCCGGGTGCCTAAAGAGATGGGCCCAACCTCTGACACGGGAGCCTTCTTACTGCTGCCCCCCACCCCCCACCCCCTCCTTCTAACTTTCTCCTCTTTCTCTGCAGCTCCTTCCCCCCCCCAACTATGCCTCATGCTTCTGACCTTAGGAGCCTTGTTGGGGTGGTGGGTTAAGTGTTGGAGTGCTAATGCAAGGTCAGCCGTTCAAACCCACTAGCCACTCCTCGAGAGAAAGATGAGGCTTGAGAGTTAGTTCCACCCTGTCCTATAGAGGCGCTATGAATGAGAACCGACTCTGCTAGCAGGCTTGTTTTTTCCGCCTCAGGACTTCTGCACATGCTACTCCTCCTTCCTTTGGAAGGGGTTGGACGTATAAAACGATTGCACATGAACTCAGTTCATCTTTTTTAGAACCCAGGGCCAGGCGCTCCTCTTGCACCCGCTGGAGGAAAGTGAGACCTATTTAGAGAGCAGAGGTCCCTTGCCCAAGGCCACTCCACTAGCATGGGACCAGCCTTGTTCATAATGGCTACCCTTCGCTCCTCCTGGTGGAATCACGCAGGCTTCCAGCGCGCAGGGCCTGGAGCCAGAGCGCTGACGCTCAAATCTCGGCTCACGCCTCTGTGCCCGTTTCTCCATGATGTTGTTGCAGTGAAGTGCCGAGTCAAGGCTGACTCATCGTGACCCCATTGCTGTTCTAGGCTGCGCTCTTGAGGGGCAGGTCTCTCTCCCTCAGCACCGCTGGGTGGGTTTCAGCCACCCACCTTTGAGTCAGCAGCTGATCATTGTGCCACCCGGGCTCCTTGTTCCCTGGAACCAGTACAGTAAGAAGACACACCCCTTTGATGTGTGTTCTATGCATTTAAAGGATCTGATCTCCTTACAGGGTTTGAATTGTATCCAACACATAATTGTTACCATGTAGCTATGAGGCCAGTGGTGTAATCCTCAGTGTGGCATAGCAGTGACTCATTGGGTGGCTCACTGTAAGGCCAACAGTTCGAAACCACTACGGGAGCAAGATGGGGCTGTCTACTCCTGTAGAGAATTAGTCTCGGAAACTCAAGGGGGCAGTTCTTCTATGCCCTGTACATGGGGGTCGCTGTGAGTCAGCATCGCCGTGATGGCAGTGAGTTGGGATTTTTTGTTTGATTCCCTCCCGAGGAAGCTTGTGTGTCGATACACAGGTTTCAGCGGAGCTTCTGGACAAAGCTAGACTAAGAGGAGAGGCCTGCGAGCTGTTGCCACAGATCAACCGCAGAAAACCCCGCGGCTCACTGCAGTCCGCTCCCTAGCCAGTCACAGGGATGGCGCAGGCCTGGGGAAGCTTTCGGCTCCGTTGCGTGTGGGGTTACTGAGTTGACGCCGGACTCCATGGCAGCTAAACACGATGACAACAAATAGTAGCTATTTTTTTAAGTCATTTTATTGGGGGCTCTTATACATACATACATCAATTATGTCAAGCAAACTTGTACATATGTAGCCATCGTCGTTGTGAAAATATCTTTCTACTTGATCCCTGGTTATCAGCTCCTTTTTCCCCTCCCCCCACCCTTGATCGATGACATATATTTTTCATATCTCCAATAGTAGCCATTAATAATGTAGCCATTCAGCTTTCCACACCCACTCAAATGCCCCATCTTGTGACGTCTGCCCTGGTCCAGTGGGTGGGGTCACCCCTCGCAGCTCCTGGCTGCCCTTTTTTGATGCCTGATTTAAGAGATGTGAGTCCTGGGCCCTCCAGACCTGGGACAGGGTGAGGAGACACCTTGGTCAGCCTCGGTGCAGAGCCAAGCTATCTTAACCCTGACCCCCACACCAGGGGGCCTTCTTCCCTTTGGCTGAGAGCAACTGGAGCCTACCCAACCAGGCGGTGGAGCCCCAGCTGCAGGAGGAGGGGCGCATGGTGTATGTGGCCTTCTCAGAGTTCTTCTTCGACTCGGCCATGGAGAGCTACTTCCGGGCCGGGGCTCTGCGGCTCTCTCTGGTCGGGGACAAGGTACACCAGGGCCCCTGCGGTGGCGGGAGCGGGGTGCAGGGCAAGGGAGGGCCAGGGACAGCTCCTGGTGACCTCGTCTCCCCCATTGCCTGTCCAGGTGCCCCACGATCTGGACATGCTGCTCCGGGCCACCTACTTTGGGAGCATTGTCCTTCTGGTGAGCACTGGAGGGAGGGAGGGGTGTGGCCGGAGGGTGGTGCGGCCCGGCTGCGGACAGAGAGCCTGGGTTCTTGGCCGTGGCCAGGCTTTCCTCACTGCTGAGCAGTTTGCAGGCACGTGTAGGTGGGGTGCCAACTTCCGGTCCCTGTGTTTCCCACAGGCCCGTGGTGAGGGTGGAGGGTGGGCGGGCCTAGCCTTGGCTGTGGGTGAGGCTTCACTGGGAGTCTGTGTATTCTTGGGCTTATTATTGTCTCCTGGGAGGTGAGGGGCACAGGGGTTAAATATTTCAAAAGCAGCATTTCAGTTATCATGAAAGGATACGCCCTGGCTTCAGTGTTGTGACTGGGGAGCTGAGACTTGAACCTGACTCTGAATGTGAGCTCCCGGGTCTGCCTGGCTCTCTCTCTGATGGAGCAGTGAGGAGGGAGGGGTGAACCACAACACAAGAGCAGCACCTGGCACACAGTCAGGCGTTTGTATTGCTTTCTTCGGCAACAGGCCGCCTTTATGGACAAGTAAGAGCCCAAACTGTTGCCAGCCTGCCTGCATCCTAATCTCAACCCTGCATCTTAATAACTCCGTAACCTTGGACAAGTTCCTTCATCGTTCTCCTCTCAGCTTCTCTCAAACGGGGTTGGCAACAGTACCTGCCTCGCCGCTATTGGGCTTGAAGCAGCGGGGACACGTGGAGCGTTGTGAAGCCCATCTGGTGAAGGGGCGAAGCCTTTGGTCAGCTTTGGCTCCTGGGAGAAAAGAGCCCAGCAGTTTCGCCAAAAGGAGACACACCGAGGCTGGGGTGGTTCGTGCAGAGGCCGTCCCTGAGACGGCTCTCGAGTGGTGACAGTCCAGCGAAGCAATGAGAAGGACAAAGGCACAGAGACACAGGCAGGTCTAGGAGGCTTCTGGAAGCCAGACCAGGTAGGGTGTTGTGTTTGTCAGGCCCTGGGCTGCCCGAGGAAGAAGCCCTGGCGGCAGAGTGGTTACGCAGTGTGCTGCTCATTTCAAGGTCAGCAGTTCGAAGCCACCAGCCGCTTCGAGGGAGAAAGTAGAGGCCTTTTATTCCCTTGTAGTTAGTCTCAGAAACCCTCAGGGGCAGTTCTACCCTGTCCTACAGGCTGCTGTGAGTCAGACTCAACTCGACGGCAGTGAGAAGCTCCCAGAGGGCAGAGGCTACATCCTCCCCTCTTCCTGGAGGCCTCCAGAGGGAACGGGGCTGGGACCTAACTCTCCCCACTGTCCCCAGAGTCCGGCAGTGCTTGACTCCCCGCTGAAACTGGAGCTGCGGGTGACGGCACCCCCGCGCTGCACCATCAAACCGTCAGGAACCACCATCGCCGTCACTGCCAGCGTCACCATTGCCCTGGTCCCGCCCGACCAGCCTGAGGTCCAGCTGTCCAGAATGACCATGGTGCGGCCGCCAGAGGGAGGGCTGCCCAGGGACAAGGAGAAGTGGGCCGCGTGCTTCTGCATCATGGAACAGCCCTGCCTCTTTCCCCACAGGACGTCTGGCTCAGCGCCAAGATGGCACTCCGGGGCAAGGCCCTGCGCGCGCAGCTGGACCTGCGCAAGTATGCCAGGGATGGCCCCGGGAAGCCCTCGCCCTCTCCCAGCCTCTGCGGCTGCAGGATGATCCCCCCTGCCCAGTAGAACTGGGGAACTGAAAGCCATCCCTGGGTGTCCCTTTGTGTGTCCGTCTGGGCCTTGGCGTGTCACTGTGTCTGAAAGCGGGCCTTCTCTCAGGCCGGAGGCAGGAGGTGCGGGCTGGCCCAGGGAGGCTCGGGCCGAAGCCGCAGCGTAGCCTAGGGACACTGAGGAAAAGCCGTGGCCTAAGCTGCCTTTTCTTCGTCGCTTAGGCACAGGTATGGATAGCAGCTACTTTCCAGGGCTGTGCTGTCCAGGGAGGACCGTCCCTCACTCTGAGGGGCTGACTGGCTCCTCAGCTGCATTAGCCATGTGCTTCAAATGCTTATTCGCCTCGGGGCCCTGAAACACAAACCCAAGTGGGCTCTGGATGGCCGCACCCCACAGGAGTCGTCAGAGAGGAACTGTGAACCGCCCGGAGACACAGAGACGTGTCTGGCTTCTCAGACGCAGATTGCCAGGCCTTTCCTCCAAGGCACCTGGGGGATAGCGGGGGGTGGGGTGGGTATGGGGGGATTCAAAGTCCCTTGTGGCCCCCGTGGGGAGGGGGGTGGTGCAGATCACAGGCAGCCTTTCTCTGGGGACTCAGGAAG
>NW_022109491.1:10944503-10946300 GCF_000313985.2 Echinops telfairi
CCTTCTGGTGATACAGAGAAGGCAAGATTTGGAGCTTTGTCAATTTAATTCCATAACCACAGTGCATCCATCAATTACGACCCATCTACCGATCTATTCAGATACCCGCCCCCCACCCCTACCCCCCGAGCTCAGCTGGGTCCTTGGAAAGGGATCAGTGCATTGGAAGGCATTGATTAAGCAGGGGAGGGGACCAGGGCCCCTGCCCTAGTTAGGGTCTGCCGCAGGAATAAAGTGCTAATTCCCCTGGGTTGTCTGCGAGGCACTGGTGCCCTCTGGGATGCTGGGGGCCTGGGAGAGTGGATCTGGAAGCAGGGACCTGCCCCCCACAGGCCATGTGCACACAGCAGGGCCCCCACTCCTGGGGGAGGGGCTGGAGGGCTGGCTGGTTCCCCAGGTCATCAGTACGGCTGTTTCTTCAGGAAGCGGGAGAACATGGCAAAGGCAGCCTCGGGCTTGTCGGTGGGGACCATGTGTCCAGCACCCTGAGGAGCAGAGAACGAGCACCCTGTGGAGGTTCTGACGCCCACCCACCACTCCCCTCTTGGCCCTCGACCATGGCTGCTGCCTTCAGCCCACCGGCTCCCTCTGGCCAGCGATCTAGTCCTCCACCCTTCCCACCCTGCACCCCCCCAAAACAAAACAAAATGAACAACCCTTACAGGAGCCAGGCAGTAGCCCAGCAGGGCAGAAGCTGGCAGGAAGGGTGGGGTGGGGGTGCCCCTACCTTGATGGTGAGGAATGCAATGTTGGTGGACTCCTTCACGAAGCCAGCAATCTGCTCCCCACTCTCCCCCAACTTCACCAGCCAAGGCCGTCGCTGCACCTCCATCTGCCCCGCCCCCAGGAAAGCTGTCAGCACCAGGGGCCTCTGAGCTGGCACTGCCCTCCACGCTTGCTCTTGGAGGGCTGTAGGCCAAACCACCAGCCCGTGGGACCCCGACCCCGGACCCAGGATCTCGCCTTACCTTCAGGTTCAAGGAGTCCACAAACCACTCATCCCCCATGAAGTTGCAAGCCATGTCCACGTCGCCATTGTACACCAGGATCCGGTACTTCTGCAGCAGGGCGGGGTGGGGTTGCCAGAATAAGCCAGGCCCCACACCTTGCCCAGGGAGAAGACCTTCCCCTCTGGGGACTCCAGGGACCAGCTGAACAGAATGGACAGGCCACTCTCAAGGGTCCTGGCTGCTCTCAGGACATTTCTGACATGCTACTACATGATTTACCCATAGTTGGCATTTGGAACTCATTTTGTGGTCTAATGACAGTTCACGTTTGTAATGTGCACGCAAGCAGTCCTGGCAGGTGGCCTAGTGGCTACACAATGGGCTGATACGTCTCAGAGATGCATGGGGCAGTCGGTTCTACCCTGTCCTACAGGGCACTCACTGAGTGGGCACCAACTCAATTGGGGAGAACATGCATGCATAGTTAGTGTTCGGCAGAGAATAAACACCAAGCTTTGTTCCCTGAAAATTCACAGCACGTACAAAGCTACCCACAGAAGTCTGGCATGGAGGAAGTGCTCGTCAAAGACATGGTAGCTAAGGCAGGGTGGAAAGGTAGAGAGAGAGACGAGGGCAGGGTTTCTGGGAGGGGCTCCATCTCAGACTGACCTGGGGACTGGCAGCGGCGGGCAGGGAGGATGGCAGCGTGCCCACTCCACACTTCTCTCTGCAGGTTTCGAATCTACTCGAACCAGTCAGCAATTGAGTCGCTGGCAGTGAGTAGGGGGTGGTGGGGTGGCCAGGGTTGGGGTCAGGGTCAGTGGTGGGCAGCTGCTCTGATGTCACC
>NW_022109491.1:10946400-10951425 GCF_000313985.2 Echinops telfairi
ATGGACAGGCCACTCTCAAGGGTCCTGGCTGCTCTCAGGACATTTCTGACATGCTACTACATGATTTACCCATCCCCTTCTCCCATCGCAGACGTGGCAAAGGAGCCCTGCGTGGTGGATTCACGTTGAGCTACTAACCACGGAGTCAGAGGTTTGAACCCACCAGCCGCTCCACAGGAGACAGATAAGGCTTTCTACTCCCACAGAGAGTTATGGACTTGAAAACCCCACAGGAGCCAGTTGTTCTACCCTGTCCCAGAGAGTGGCTGTGAGTTGGCATTGACTGGATGGCAGTGATGGATGGCAAAACAAGCAGCTACAAAGCTTGCCTGGGGTCACCAGGCTGGGAAAGGGACTTGTGCCCAGGTAGTCTACTTCTGGTGCCACTACTGCAGACCCTGGGTCTAGCCTGGCTCTGCCATGCTTCCTGTGACCTGGGAGGTCCTCCCACCCTGCACCTCCCTTTGCCCATCTGGTCATGCATTCCCTGCCTTGAAGACCCCTTGGTGGATGCAAGCTGCTCAGGCTCTGACAGCGGAGCAGCAGGCAGCTAGCTGACTGGGTTTTAAATCCCGAACTGCCAACTGCAGGGCCTGGGGCAGACTTCTTCCCCTCTTGGGGCCTCAGGAGCCTTGTCCTGCTGCTCCAGGATTCTGAGGATACTGGTGGGCCCAGCAGGGCCTCATCCACTCACCTGGGAGCTGAGCAGCTTGAGGTACTGGGTGTTCATGGTTTGGTAGATGCGGCGGTACTGCAGGTTCACAAAAAAGCTGCCAGGGAGTAGAAGACCAGGGAAGGGGAGAAAGTCAACCGATGGGACCTCTTCCGCCTGGGGGACAGGCAGCTGGCTACCACAGGCCCCTGGCCCATCCCTTTTTTGGGATGGAGGCGCTGAGGTTCCGTAATCCTCAACCTTCCCTCATTGAGCAACTTCGAGGGATAACTTGGTTGTTGTCACAGGAATTGGGGGAGCAACTGGCGTTTGGCATTTCTTGCCTGGAGTCAGCGAGTTTCGAGTCCCAGCCAAGTAATGTGTGGGGACTGATCAGTCAGCAGCCCCCGTTAGCCCCTAGCTCAAAGGGGATCTGGGCACCTAGGAATGGCCTAGGGTGGGACTCGAGGGGTGGGGGTGGGGGGATTTGGGACAGTAGCTACCTACCACGTTGACAGAGGGCATCTATATTGTAATCACTAATTTGGCCATTTTTTAACAACTTGGCTGAAAGACAACCAATCAGAGGCCTGGGATGCTCCACGCCCTGGGCCCCTTGAGCAGCACTAGGCAGAGGTGCCCCACCTTCCGCCCTGCCCGGCGGTCCCCCAGTCTCACTTGCACACGTCCCACTCCGGCAGCTGCGCGGGGATGTGCAGGGCCTTCCGCACGCCGAGGTTGTTGAGGTAGGTGGACATGGCTGTGCTGTTGGTGCATGGGGGATCCAAGCGCGTCTTACCCCCAGAACGCAGCAGGGTCTGGGGGCACAGAGCAGCCAGTCAGCCTTCGAAAGCCCCCTGCCCCTCGCTGGTGCGAGGAGGAAGGCCACCCCCACCCCTCCCAACTACCACCACACACACCTGATACCAAGCCTGCTTGAGGGGCAGGCGAGTGAAGATGTTACCCAGGTCATGGATCACAACGGTGTTCTTCTCCTTCCTGTAGGGGGAGATGGGGGCATGGGTGCCTGAGACCCTGGGGTGGGGTCAGGGGGCAAGGGGCACACGGCAGGGCCTACCTGATGTGGCCGGGGACCCCGCCAGCACAGGGGGCGTAGAGGTTGTAGATGTTGAGGCCAGAACTCCCCACGATGTGTGACACTTCATTAAGCTGCAAGGACACAGGCAGCCACTGCTTTCCTGACTCTCCACCACTGGCCAATTTGTCCCCAGGGTTCCACTCACGGCCGCTCTGACTTCATCTCCCACCACCCGCTTCCTCACTTTCGTCACAGGTAGGGAGACCGGAGGCTCAATGCAGGGGCTCTCCCACCCGGAAGTTCAGGCCCCAGCTGCCCTTCACTTCAGGGCACTGGGACTCGAAGCAAAGGGACTTCCACGGTCCCAGCCTCGGTTTCCTCAGCTGGGGCACTGGCTAGGGCGGTGCTCCTTGCAGCAGGAGCCTGAGATGATGCCTGGGCCACACAGTGGGCATCTACGCAGCACCTGGCACGTGGTGGGAGCCCCGGTGGTGTCGTCACAAGTTGGGCTGCAATCCAAAAGGCCAGCAGTTTGAAAAACACCAGCCGCTCCATGGGAGAAAAACTGGGCCGCCAAGAGTGACAGTGTCGGAAACTCACAGGGGCAGTTCTACCCTGTCCTATAGGGCCACTATGGGTCAGCATGACTCAATGGCAGTGTTTTTGGCACTTGGTAGCAGGTCCCTGAGAAATGGGAAGTCCTTCCCCCCAATAGGGGCTATCGGACTTATAACAACCAGTGCGGCTGGTGGGGACCCAGCGCATATCGAGAGCCCCAGAGAGCACAGGATGGCTGAGGTGCCGGACAGGCAAGCAATGGAGGATGGGGCCAGGGAGTGCACCCTGGGAGGAATTGGGTCCCATGGCCAGGGTGAGGTGGCAGGGTAGACGCAGCAGCTCACGTGTTCCACGCAATCCGGGTCTTTGTTGTCATAGAAGTTACACTTGCCTTCGGAGCAGCAGTGGGTCTGGAGGGATGACCACAGCCTGTTAGGGACCAGAATGAAAGTGTTTAGACCCTGTGGGCAGAAAATGTGACACTGCAGCTCCTCCCTCCAATCCCCATCAAGGCTGGTCCCAGGGCACTGGGACTCCATCACGGGGCGGTATAGGAGCCGCCAAACCCAGCTCCCTCAGCCACGCAGCCAGCTCTCCTTCCAAACCCCAAAGCGAACCCACTGCCGTCAAGGAAACACAAACTCCGGGATATTACAGGCTGCAGGATAACTGCCTTCCGGGGTTTCCCAGGCTGTAAATCTTTACAGAATCCACTGCCACATCTTACTCCCGCCCCAGCCTTCCTTAGTCACTTCAGAGCCTGCTCTCTTTCCATTGACCTCTGGGCTCCAAGCACTTCTAACAGAACCATCCCAGCCCAAGTCCTGCTCTTAAACCAGGCCGGGCAAGGTCCTGGGACTTCACGCCTGAGAGCGTATGACAGGGCCCGCCCTGAGATTGCCCAACAGCCCCTGTCCCATACCTGTTCCCCAGGAGACCATGGTAGTAGGCAAAGTAGACCAGGGAGTTGTCATTCTGCTCATAGGAGGAGAGCCCATTGCCCACGGCCAGCCCCTGTGAAACAGCCAAGGTTGTTCAGCTCAACTGGAGGAGGAGGGAGGGGAGCCTCCCTTGACCTCCACCCAGTCCTCAGCAATCAGGAGGTTGAAACCCGGAGTGGTTTGTAGGGGTGAGTGAAGTCCCTCACAGGTAAGAGCGAGCTTCCTGTGGAGGGAGGCACTCAAGCAGACAAGGTCAGTTAATAGTAGGGGTGCCACAAAGGAGACTGGGTTGGATGGGAGAAGGGCTTGGCCCTTTCTGACTTAGCCAGTTGACCGCCCTCCTCCACTGGTGACGCACCTGCAGGTTCATGCTGGGGTCCTGCATGACCAGCACTGCCAGGCTGGGGATGTAGACGCCAGCATAGCTCTCCCCCGTCAGGAAAAGCTCATTGTTTTTGTACTCCGGGAAGAGGCAGAAGAAATCCTTCAGGGCCTCGTAATTGCTCTGGGCCACCTGGGACAGGAAAGATAGAGGGAATCAGGCGATTGGCATTTGAGCTGGAAAGATCCTTCGAGATAATGGGACCAACCCACTTGCTTTGTGTAAGAGGAAGTGATTTGGCCCACACCACGGGGCTTGTGACAGGACCAAAAATGGACTTGGCGGCCTAGCTTTCTGCCCACATTGTGCACCCTTGGAGAGCGCTCTGAAGGCCGGGGCAGGTGGTGGGGCCCAGACTCACCTCGGTGTCGTTGGTCACGTAATGCTTGTCATCTGAGTAGGAGAAGCCCACCCCAGCTGGGGACTCCAGGTACAGCATGTTGGCAACCTAGAGGGGTGGCGAAAACCACGGGAGATGGCCCTGACCTATCCAGAACCCCAGCCACCCCTTCCCCACCCGACCGCCAGCGCTAGCTGTACCAGATTCCAAGAATAGGGGTTGTACTCCAGGGTGGTGCCATCCGGCTGGATCTAGGAAGGAAAGGGTGGGCAAAGTCCCAAGAGTGATTGAGAGCAGGTGGGCATTTGATATGGGGGCAGGAAGCCCTAGTGGTCAACCTGTATGGGTGGGTGGGGGCGGTGTAAACAGGCTCAGGAAGAGGGGGGATCACAAGGCCCTTTGGCCCCTTTTCCGAGTTCCTGGGGGAGGGAGCGGCTCTCCACTCACCAGGAAGGGGCCATGTTCTGTGAGCAGCCCATCAAGGGAGCTGCAGCCCGGTCCCCCATTGAGCCATAGCACCACTGGGCTGTTCTCAGGGTCCTTCTGGGCCTCCACAAACCTGGGAAAGGGGTCAGGCCAGGGTCACTGCAAGTCGCAGGGCCCCCTGAAGCTCTCCCCGACGCCACTCGTCGTCTCCCTTGGTGGGACACTTCAGGGCCCCTCGCCCCCAGCCCACCCAGGGAGGCAGGGCTGCCCACCAGTAGTGCAGATGCTTGCTGCCAGAGCCGCGGAGGTAGCCGGAGTACTGGCGGAAGCTCGGCTGCTTGGCCAGCCCGGGGAGGCTGGCGATCTTGTCCTGCGAGGGAGCTGCGTGGTTTCTGGGCGCCCAGGTCAGCAGCAACAGCAGCAGGGGCGACAGCGCAGCTCTGACCATCTGCGGAAAAAGGGCGCGGCACCTTCAGTTTCCGCGCTCCGTCGCTCCGCGGTGCCAGCCGGCAGCGCTCGGGCAGCGGACGCCTCCGGCCCAGCCCGTTTCCCACCCGCTGAGCTGCCGGACACCGCGACCCGGGGAGTCTTGCCAGCCGCCGGGCACCCCCTCACCTCTCCACCTCTGCTTCCTCGCGTCTCTGATGTCCAGGAGGCGCTCGGCGACTGGAAGTCATGTGTACTCCG
>NW_022109491.1:10951757-10964924 GCF_000313985.2 Echinops telfairi
CTTACATGGTGTCCCCGTGATCACCAGCTGAGCATGTCGCCCAAAATAGCCCCCGCTGGCCCTCCTCCTGCCCGTGATGGCCGCTGCCTCCGCCTTGGACTTGGGTGCGCCCTGGGGCCTCGTGCGCCCCGAGCCCGCGCCCACCCGCTTCCACCCGGTGCACGGTGCCCACATCCGCGTGGACGCCTCCGGGACGCGGGCCACCCGCGTGGAGAGCTTCGCCCACGGCGTGTGCTTCAGTCGCGAGCCGCTGGCCCCGGGCCAGGTGTTCCTGGTGGAGATTGAGGATAAGGAGCTGGGCTGGTGCGGACACCTGCGCCTGGGCCTGACGGCGCTCGACCCCGCCAGCCTGCCTGCCGTGCCCGAGTTCTCGCTGCCCGACCTGGTCAGCCTCGGCCACACCTGGGTCTTCGCCATCACGCGCCACCACAACCGCGTGCCTCCCGAGGGCCACCCGGAGGCGGAGGCCTTGCTTCCCCGCCGGCCCCCGGCCCTCCTGGAGGAGCCCTACCTGTGCATTGAGCAGTTCCGCATTCCCCGGGACCGCCTGGTGGGCCGCAGCCGGCCGGGGCTCTACAGTCACCTACTGGACCAGCTCTACGAGCTGAACGTGCTGCCCCCGACCGCGCGCCGCAGCCGCCTGGGCGTGCTGTTCTGCCCGCGTCCTGACAGCACCGCCGACATGCACATCGTCATTAACGGCGAGGACATGGGCCCCAGCGCCCGGGGCTTGCCAGCAGCGCAGCCCCTCTACGCCGTGGTGGACGTATTCGCCTCCACCAAGAGCGTGCGCCTGATCCAGCTCGAGTATGGCTGTATGTACCCGGGCCCCTGGGCTAGGAACACCACCACCACCCATACCCTGCCCGGTGTGGGGTGCAGGAACCTGCTAGGACTCCCTAGACAGCTGATTCGAACTTGGACCCACGTTCGAAGGCGCAGATCTGGTCTCAGATTCTGCCACTGCTCGGGACCTCAGGCCAGTCTCTCTTAGAAAACGCTCTTAAGATTTAGGCAGACCTTCAGAGGCCTCACGGATGCTGGGTAGAGAGCTGCTTAATGGGGAGGATCTCTGAGCTGCTGGCATACATTCTGGGAACTCAGGCCCACTCTGGGCCAGAGCTGAAGGGGGTGGGGGACGGGGCTGAGGTTCATCAGACACTCCCTGGGTGCTATTTGGTTGAAGGGCAGCCCAGGGACTGTGCCTTGTTCCAAAAGTCCAGCGGCATCACTGAGGGAGGACACAAGGGAAGGTGCTTCTCTTAAGCCACCACGTTAACAGCCCACGAGGTTGGCTGCACTCAAAGAGCAGAGTGTATTTGTTGCGGTTAACAGCGAAGCAGGGGCTCAGCCTCTTGAACCCACCCTGCAGCTGGTGTCTTCTCTCCCCAGTGCCCTCCCTGCAGACTCTGTGCCGCCTGCTGATCCAAAGGAGCGTCGTGCACCGGCTGGCCATTGACAGGCTCCACCTGCCCAGGGGCCTGAAGGATTTCTGCAAGAATGAGTGATGGCCGGCAGCGGCCGGTGCTGTGTGGAGGCTGGCTGGCCAGAAATAAACACCGAAATAAAATGCTCACACTCTTGGTCATTTTGCTCCTGCAGCCCATGAGGGCACTTCCTTTAGGATCATTGCGGGTCAGCAGTCTGAGCAAGTATGAGCATGCTGGGTGACTGCACCCCAGGGGGGGGGGGGCGGCGGGATTAGCTGGTCACTAGGATTCTGAGAGAGCTGGTTCCTGGGGGAAGTCTCCTGCAGTTTGTATCAGGGATTAGGTCCCGTCTTTTCTTTTGAAAGCCTCACTGGAGTTTCTAATGGGCAGCCATCCGGGAGTGCTTCCCCAGAACTGTGCTCCTCGGCCTGGGCCGATATAACTGGTCTGGTGTGGGGCTAGGCAGTGGGATTTTGAGAAGCTCCCCCAAGAT
Source organism: Echinops telfairi (assembly GCF_000313985.2). NCBI lineage: Eukaryota > Metazoa > Chordata > Mammalia > Afrosoricida > Tenrecidae > Echinops > Echinops telfairi. Next base: position 10,953,681 of record NW_022109491.1, read on the forward strand.
ATTCTAATGTGCAAGCCAGAGGGAGACCCAGTGCCTGGGACAAATGTTTCATTTTCTAACTGGTAAATCCGTGGCAGACAATCACACCGCCACGCAGGGAATGGACGGCACGCAGTCCTCTCCCACCGCAGGGCTCTGAGCCCAGGCTCTTTCTCTTGTGACTCTGCTTGTGTCCTTCCACACCGAAGATCTCGCCTGACCTCACAAGGCCCAGTGAGGTAGTGGGTCATGAGCCACACTTCGCAGATGAGGGCATCCAAGTGACTTGCCCCAAGGTAAGGCATGACCGTAGTTCCAGGTCCAGTGCTCTTTTGAGTCCCCTCCCATTGTCATAGTTGGGCTTTAGAATGATCCAGTCAGTGCTGTGAGGTAGGTTCCGGTGTGAAGAGGAGGGACTATGAGGTAAAGTTCTAGAAGGGTAGAGAGGGTAGGACAAGAGATAGGTGACTGTTTCCTCACAACCAGGGCCCTGGGGTGGCCATGTCCTACTTCATGTCTCCACAAACTCATCTGGGTCTTCTGCCTTCTGGGCAAGGTGAGTGCGGGGCTCCTGGGACTGGAGGGAGCCCACCTTCCTGCTTTCTGACATAGCTTTCTGCCTCTCGGGAGAGGAGAGCTCTGCTGAGCCTCTGGGCTGGGCCTGGGGTAAATCCCCAAAGTTCTTGCCAGTGACTACCCACCTCTAACACCTGCCTACTGAGTGTCCAGCACTGGGGATAGGGATGCCACCTGGCCCCGACCTCAAGGCAGCTGAAGCCTCTTGAGCTAGTTCTAACGGCTTCTGCTCCTAGTGCCCTACCCCTAAGCCCTGTCCCTCAGGGCCTCCCATCAGGAGACCAAGAATAACTCTCCATCTCATTCCTCTTTCTTCAGGTGGGGCTACCTCTCCAGGCTCCTCCCTTGGTGTCTACAGCCCAACAGAGCCAGCGGTGGTGGCCCCTGGTGGGTTAGGCCCACTGAGCCAGCAAGCTGAGCAGCGGGCACCTGCTGCCCAAGCCTGGGGCCCAGCCCTGGCTGTACCAGAAGCCAGGGGCTGTCCTGGGCGTGCTAGCTGGGAGCCACTGTGGCAGAAGGACTACGGCCGTTATTGCCCCAAAGTCCCTCCTGTGAGGCGGCCAGAGATCATGGGCTGGGAAGATAGCCGCTCCAGAGGCCAAGTGCCCCAGCTGGGTAGCCTCAGCCAGCCCAGGCCCCTGCTGCTGTGCGGGCTGTCACCAGGGGTCCTGCAGGTGCCCCCGGAGGCAGGGGGGCAGGAGGCCGGCTCTCAGCCCATCTGCATCCTAACCTTGGCCATGATGATTGCTGGCATCCCCACCGTGCCTGTCCCAGGCCTTCGGGAAGAGGACCTGATCCGGGCGGCTCAGGCCTTCATGACAGCCCATCCAGAGCCAGAGGGAGCCGGGGGTAGGGTGCGGTGGGAGCAAGCACTCACTCACTCGCCTTCCACGCAGCTCCCTGTAGTGAGAGCCAGGCGAGGCCCACCCCCAGGTTCCTGCTTGTAGTTGGATGAAATAGCACCAGACATGCAGGGTGGTTTCTCTGTATGGTGTTTTCTATTTCTTTTTGTGTGGGTGGGGCGGGGTAGCGTACAGGGGTGGTTTGAGCCACTTCTGACCAACCCCAGTTCCTCCTGAGGGCCCCATGCCCTAGCCTAGGCTGAGCTAGGGCTCCTCAGGGTCCCTATGAGTGAAGTCGCTGGGGGTCTAGGCGGCCTGCCAGGGAGCCTTTTACTATCATTTGGGAGAAGCAATCAAAATACCTGACATGAAGTCCCTCCTGACATGGGCAGGGATCCTGTCCTGCTGGCCTTAGCCCGCCCAGCTTCTTGAGGGAGGACGATGGGCCCAAAGGCAAGGGGGACCAATGGGTAGCAGGTCCAGGACACATGCACTGTCCATTGAGGCCCACAGCCCTGTCGGGAGCCTCTGATTTTACAGGTGAACAAATAGAGGCCGACAGAAGTAAGGCAGCTTGTAGAGGCTTCACCAGGACTCAAAAAGCCAGGCAGGGCAGGAGGGGGAGTGCCATGCAGCCTCTGGACTCCCGAGTCTGCAGGGTCTTCTCTCCAAGATCTACCCTAACTGCTCCCCACCCTCCCCCCAACCACACACACACACACAAAACCAATACCCCTATGAAGCACCAAAGCTGGATGGACACCAGCCAACTTTAATCAGTCCCGGGTGGGGGATGGGGATCTTCTCCGGTGAAGCCTTCTTGTAGGCCTGCTCCCTCCGGGGAGATGGATCAGGTGAGTCACCTCTGGGTAGGGAAGTAGGGAGCACGTCAGGGCCCTCAGCATCCTCTCTCAGTGCAGCTGGCTCCAGGGAGGACTTGTTTTACCTTCTGAAAGTGCTGGCCCAAGGGCACCCTGAGGGGCGTGAGAGTGGGGAGGGGAACATGGCTGTCTTGGGTGCTCAGAGCTGGACCTGCTCATAGGGACCAATCCAGCTGTCAGCAAGCTCCCGCAGGGTGCTGTAGCGCCGCTCAAACTCCTCCTGGCTGCAGTGCTGCAGCAGCCGGCCCACCTCCCCCGAGAGGAGGGCAACCACTAGGCGCTTCTGCAGTGGCTCGCTCCACTGGCTGCCCAGGATGCCTTCGAGACCTGCAGTGCGGCCCGCCTCCCAGGAAGCCGGCAGGGCGTCGGACTGCAGCACCTGGCGGTGGGCACCGAGGACAGCCAGGATGTGCCGGCAGGGCAGGCGGAAGGTCTGGTGGAAGTAGCAGCTGCAGCTGGCCGGGGGCTGGGGCTGCACCCGGTGGGTGTCCTCCAGGATCTGTACATTCACCTTCTCGGAGCCAGAACCGATGAGGTGCACAGACTTTTGGACGACGGCATACTCCCCCAGGCAGAGCTGTGCGGCTGGCTCCGTGCAGATGGCGCTGAGGGAGTACTGGATGCGGGATTCCACCAGCTGCGCCCCGCTGGGGGAGCTCAAGGGGCCGGGGTCCGAGAGGGCAGTGCCATTCTGGGGGCTCAGCCCCGGGCTGCAGCTGGCCCTGTCGCCAGAGTTCTGCTGCAGATACTGCAGCAGGGCGGCGACACCTTGTTCCACATGCATCAGGGTGCCGTACAATTGGCTGAGGGTGCGGGCGGTGACCTCCAGGCCCTGGAAGTAGAGGCTGCTCTGGGCACGGCTCCGCCAACGGTGGGCCAGCCAGATGCGGTCGCTGAGCAGCCAGTGCAAGTGGAGCCCTGGCAGCTGGGCCGGCGGGATGCAGATGCTCAGGATGGTGTGCAGCTTCCTCAGGTTGCTGGCCGTGGCGGAGCACAGGGTGCTCTGCAGGCTGCTCAGGAGCAACTTCTTGAGCGAGCACTCCAGGGACAGCTGGTAGAACTGGCCCTGGAGGAACTTCCCAATGTGGAAGGCGGAGAGCAGGACCTCCGCGGCCGGGAACTCCATGGCCAGGGTGGGCAGCGGGAGGAAGTGGGGGTCCACCAGGATGGTACAGACGCTCTCCCATGCAGAGTTAAACTTCTTGAACACCTGGAACATCTGGGCCAGGCCTTCAGCATCCTCCTGGGTGGGGATGGCGAAGTAGACGGCCCGGGCAAAGGGATCCTCCAGCGGCACCCGAGGCCCATCCACCAGGAAGGTATACAGCACCTTACCCATTGGGTGATGGGTCCGATGGATAAATAGGATCTCCGGGTACTGGGCAAAGACCCCGTGCATGGAGCTGCTCTGGTAGTTGAAGGTCTCTATCTGGGCAGTCTTGCTCAGCTGGTTCAGCAGCGTGGCAGGGTTTTCGTCCTTCAGGGGGAGCTCATTCAGCATAATCAGGGCCATGGGGGAGGTGGGACACTTCTATCTGATGAGGCCCAAACACTCCCCACCGGCCAGAGGCTGGGAGTTGTGATCCAAAGGTGGGTCTCTAGAAGGGAAAGGAGGTTGAAGGAAATCAGTGGGGATCTGGCGTTTCAAAGATTCATCCAGTCGACATTTAAGAAAATGTTGGGCTGCGAACTGGGGGGTTGGCAGGCAGTTCAAAACCACCAGCAGCTCCTCGGGAGAAAGACTGGGCTTTCTACTCCAGTCAACAGCTTTAGTCTCGGAAATTGACAGGGTGGTAAGGGATGCAATAAGAGGTTAGCAAGGATCCCTCTGTGTGAGAAGGAAGGTTTCAAAGTCGGTCAGACTAGGCAAAGGGGAGGGAGGGATGAGTTAGCTAAGGTGCTCAGGGAAGGAGGTGACGTGGCCCTGAGGCCTACATGATCAGCATGGCTGGAGCTGCTTATGACTTGAAGGATGTATAACATCTTAAAGGTTTGAGCAGCACTTTAGACGTAGACAATGGTCTCCACCCTGTTATTTGGTCCTGGTATATACAAAACTGAAACTCACTGCCGTGGGGTGGTTTCTGGCTCAGTGACCCCCTGGGGTGGCACAGGATTGCTCCTGGGCTTCTGAGACTAACTCAGAAACTGGAGTAGAAAGCCTTATCTCTCCCTCGGAGCGGCTGGTGGTTTCCAACCGCTGACTTTGTGGCTAGGGTCCCAACACACAGCCACTGACTGCAGCACCAGGGCACTCGGTATAGACGAGATCATGGGCAAGTTAGTGACCCTCCCCGGGCGTCAGTCCTGTCAACTGTACAACGGGGCTAACATGCCCACAGGCGTGTTACATCTTACATCTCCGAACTCTCGTAACTGCAATGCTCCATCCAAAGGTTTCCTCCAATAGGGCTTCAGACTGGAGCCTTGTCCCCATTCTACAGCCGAGAGAAACTGAGGCTCTGAAAGGTTAAATGACGTCGTCATTCTCTGAGTAGGGATTTTGGGCTCGGAGACTGCTCTCTACTCAGAGGTTAGGTTCCAAAAAGCAGGGAAGGGGTGGCCTTTGACCTCTCACCTCTACCCCGGATGGGAGGATAAGGACGTCTGACGTTCCAATTCGTAGTCAGGTCGGTGCCGGAGACGCCAATCTTCCACCCCTGTCGGAGCTGTGTCCCGCCTGACCCCGGTGATCTGTTGCCTCACACCTCCACCTTTTCCAAAAAAAATCACTTACCTACAGCCAGGTTCCGTCGCCATTGCTCCCAATTTGACCCTGCCCCGGCTCTGACTGACCAACCAGAGCCCCAGCTTCGCGGTGACTCTGACCAATGACCTGAGGAATTCGCCTTTGGGCTTCGGGGCCACAGACCAATAGCTGCTCAGTATCTTGTAGGCGGAACTATCACCATGGTTACAAGGGAGGATCCCGGGGGGTGGGGGCGGAGGAGAGCCCGGGGGCACTTGCATCCCGAGGCATGAGCCCTGAGGCTGGATCTGGACCCTCCCTGGGGGTAAGCGGGCGCATCTTCGAGCAGGAAATGAAGATAAATAACCACGTTTTACGGATCTTTAAGATTCAAACACCAGAGCCTCCGTAACACCAGAGCCTCACGGAGGTTGGGGATGGGAGCCTGTATAGTTACATCTGTCTTCCACCTTCAAAGGAACCTAAAACCCAGGTCTCATGTTTTGCACCTTCCTAAGGCTCAGGGTCCTTCCCCTCAAAGAGCAGGGAACCCCAGAGCCCCTAGAAAGGCAGTCCTCACTCATCTGTCAGTTTGTCCTACTGTGTTGCTGTGATACTAGGAGCTATGCCACTGATATTTCAAATACCAGCAGGCTCACCCGCGGTGAACTGGTTTTGGCGGAGACCAAGAACAGAGTGGGAAGGGAGACATACAGGACGTGGTAGAACTCTGGCCCTGTGGGTGCAGAAGCTAGTGGTGTCGAGCTGTGACCTTAGGGTTAGCACCCCAACCCATAACCCACTATGCCATTAGGGCTCCCAATTGGGGGGCGGGGACTCTGAGTCAGAATGGGCTCCACAGCAGTTTGAGTTTCCAGGAGAAAGGAACCGGTGGTGGTGGTGTCCAGCAATCCGGTCTAGAGGGGTGTGGAATTTTTTAACTTGCTGCATTGATTGCCCAGGGACAAGCAAAATGTTTCATGAATCAGATAATGCCCAGGAGAACTCATCCCAAGGAAATTTAATTCCTGCTGATTGGTTATCAACAGATCTCCTGGGAGTGGCCTAACATTTGTATGTGACTCCCTGGGCGTGTGAATTGCAAAGTAAAAAGTACTTAATGTTTTCCTGATTTCAAATGGGCCAGCAAGAGAGCCAGCCGGGTTTCAGTCCCTCCCCTCCCACATCTTTAGATAAATTTCTCTTTTTCTAACTTGAGTGAATTGGAGTTACTGCTTCAGGGCACAAACCCTTCTCAGAGGTAAAGCCATGCTGGACTCAGTTTCTTGAAGTTGTCAGTCAGCCTTTCCAACAATCTTGGGAAGCTGGCCGGCTACCCGGCTGTTTGGGGCTATTGAGTGGGTTCCGGCTCATTGCTACCTTATGTACAATAGACCAAAACACTGCCCGCTCAGTCCCTATTTCTCCGCACCAGTGTTGTTAAAGCCCGTTGCTACCGCCACTGTGTCGATCTATCAAAAAAGAGGGTCTTCCCCTACCAGGGAGCCTGGTGGCACAGGGGTTACATGTTGGGCTATGACTCCCAAGGTCAGCAGTTTGAAACCACCAACTCCTGGGGAAAGATGAGGCTTCTATGCCCAGGAGTTAGTCTCAGACGCTCGCAGGGGCAGTTCTACCCTCAATGGCAGCGAGTTTTTTGGTCCACCCCACCAAGCATGGGACCTTTTCCAGCAACTGGGCTCTCCCGAAAATATTTCCAAAGTACGTGAGATGAACTCTCACCCTCCTTGCCCCTAAGGAGCATTCTGGCCGCACTTCCTCCGAGATAGATCTGTTTATTCTTTTGGCAGTCCATGGGACGCTAGGCCTTAGGCGACGACTACTACAAATTGGCACAACAAAAAAACCCACTGTGCTTATTCACGAAAATGTTTTTACAAATCTCTCACTGTTGCCAAGTTGATGCCGACTCACAGAGTCGAACTGCTCCATCGGTTTTTCAGGCTGTGAACCTTTATGGAAGCCTCATCTCTCTCCCAGTGGGTAGTTAGAACAGACCCTCAATTACCATCCCACCTTTTAACCTATGGCACGACCAGGTCCCCTTTGGATACACATACATGGGGTCTGGGGAGAACAGGGATGCAGGATCTGACCAGGTCAACACGTTTATGTTCACAGATGAGGAAGCTAGGTTAAAGAAAAGCTGTGACCAGGCATGATGCTAGCACTCGTTAAGATGCAGGTGTCTTCCCCTCATCTATGTGGCTTTTCTTGATGGCCTAAGGAACCCTGGGGGCGGAGCGGTGATGCACTGGGCTGGGACCTGCAAGGCCCCAGTCTGAAACCTGTCCTGTAGGGTCACGATGAGTCAGTATTGACTGGATGGTGGTGAGTTTGGGGGTGTTGTTCTGAAAGCATAAGGCTAATCGACAGCCTGCAATATACAGATGGCACAACCTGGCTTGCCGGGAGTGAGCAGGGCTGTTAACACTTGCTGATGAAGACCAAAGACTGCAGTCTTCAGGATGGACTGCCCCTCGACATATGGGGCACCAACGTCCTCACCTCGTGGTCAGTGTAGAAACGTAGACGTTGCCAAGGAGTTGACTTACTCTCAATGAGACGTACCCAGTGGCTGTGTGGCTGACACAGGATAGGGCAGTGTTGCATTCTGTTGTGCTCAGGGTTGCTAAGATTCAGGACTGACTGGATTGCACCTAACAGCGAGCCCATGGGGTAGCATGAAGTCAACCGGAAGGCCCAGCTACAGTGGTAAGCCTGGGGTTCTATTTGACTCCATAACCCCATTAAATTGATAATAGTCTGCTTCCTGTAAAATGAGCACCGCCAACCTAGACCTCCCACTTCCGCCAGTGTCCTCCTGCGAGGCAACCCCAGAGGCCAGTCCCCTCCTCCCTGTTCAAGCAGAACACATGTCCCTGTGACCTCCTTAAAACAAACGGACACCTTTATTGAACGTGAATAAAAATAAGTATAAAGGGCAGATTCTTCACGAAGAGCAGCAGCAACAATAGTCAAGGGCCCCCTCCCTCCCTTGGTCCCTGAAAGCAGGCCCTTCTTGCCAGACCTGCTTTGGCTCACGCGACCCTGGGCCTGGGGCTTCATCTTCCAAGAGTAGGTGAGACGTGACCTCAGGAGCCGGGGTGGGAAGGGGCATGCTTTCTCAGCACGGTGAGAACTTTGGCCTTGAACAAGGAAGGAGGGACTTGAGGAATGATGAGTGCAGGGCACATCCCGTCAGACCCATCTCTTCCCGAGGGTAACACTCCTCCTGGCATAGCCTGCCACTTGGAGCTCTTTGACTTCCAAACCTAACAGGGGCTTGGAGGCCAGGACCCCAGCGCAGGTGCTTCACTCATGAGCGGCAGCCTCGGCCGGAAGGAGGCCCCCCCCTTCCTCCTGCTCTCCCCAGAGAAAAGGGAGGTGCCCCACATCCTTGAAGTCCCCGGGCTGCGCCCAGATGTCCACGACCTTTCGCAGGGTGGAGCAGCGCTCCTCCAGCTCGGGCCCTTCGCTCTGCATCAGCAAGTTGGCCAGCTCCCGGCTGAGGTCCCGGATCAGGCTGTTCCGCCCTTGCTGCTCCGGCTGGCCTGTGTTCGGGGCCAGGACAGGCTCCCGGAACTCTCCTCCGGGCCCTAGGAGATGCTGGTACCTCTTCTGCCAGCGGCAGCACACCATGGCCTCCCTGACAGGCTGCTGGCTGGTGTGCAGCAGGGCCAGAATGTGCCGGCAGGGCAGGCGGTACCGCTGCTGAAAGGCACAGCTGCAGCTGCAGCCGTCTTTGCTGGCCTGGTGGGAGTCCTCGAGCAGCTGAATGTCCACGGCGGAGCCGGCCTCGCCTAGCAGGTGGGAGGAGTTCTGCACCACCTCCCATTCACTCTGGCATAGCTGGTAGGCCAGCTCGGAGCTGCTCTGGCGCAGAGCCTCCAGCATGCCACCCTGAGGAGATGACAGCGGTGGTGGTGGCGGTGGTGGCGGCGGCAGGCGGGGCTTTGTCTCTGCCACGGGGAGGCAGGAAGGTCGCCTCAGGGACCCGCCACAGCGGGTCTTGGACCTCGGTGGTGTTTCGCCCGCTGGCCGGGCCCTCTTGAGCTTGGGAGGGGCCGTGGGCAAGTTCTTCAGTCCTTTGGTGTTGAAGAAGTCCATGTAGTCCACAAAGTGCAGGATGCAGTCCAGGAGGGTCTGCTGCTCCCGGAAGAGGCAGGACACCTTGCTGGTGACGATGTCGAGGCTGTCCATGTAGGTGCTGCAGGCGTGCAGGCCCTTCCTGACGTGCACGTACCACAGCAGCTGGCAGGAGAACCAGTGGGCCTGTAGGAAGCCGAAGAGCTCCTCGTCCAGGAGGGCCTGCGACATGTGGGAGAGGCTCTGCAGGCTGGCCTCAGACGTGACGAACACTGCCTGCCGCAGGGCTTCCTTCATGAGCTGTTTGAAGGCCGCGTTGGCCGAGCTCCGGTGCAGCTTCTTCTCCAGGAGCCGGGTGGTGTGGTAGATGGAGAGGAGGATGCGGGCTGTCGGGAAGATCTCCTGCAGGACGCTCCGGTGTGGGAAGGCGGGGTCCACGAAGATCATCTTGACCTTGGGCCAGTCGGAGTTGAACTCGGTGAAGATGCCCAGCATCTTGGCCACGGAGGGGGCCGTCTCGGCCTGGAGCATGGCGAAGTGGACCACGCGGCCCTCGCGCTCTTTGTTCTCCACCAGGAAGGCGTAGAGGACGTGGCCCTGGGCGTGCTCCACCCGGTGCAGCAGGAGCGTCTCTGGGAAGCGTGCGAACAGCTCGCTCATCTTGCTGCTCTGGAAGCTGAGCCGGTCCAGGTCTTGGCCGTTGCCCACGCTGAGCGAGGCCATGGAGCCTTCGTTGGCCCTGAGAAAGTTCCTCATCACTTTGGCGACCTTGGCCAGGTCAGAAGAAGTGATGCCCTCCTGCCCAGGCTTGGGGGACTCCTGGACCGTCTCTAAGCAAGGTGATGGGCCAACCGGAGACTTCTCGGCACCGAGGGCTTTGTCCGGTGGGCTGCTCGTTTTCTGTTGACATGCTGTCTTAGGAGACCGGTCCTCAGGGTCTTGTTCAGGGCCGGCGGCCTGAGAGTCGCCGTGTATATGCTTGGTGTTTAGTTCGCTGATAAACAGTCTGTCCAATTTCTCATCGTACCGCAGGGACAAGTACGCTGGGCAGGTGTCGGCAGCTGGTGCCCGCTTCCTGTGCGACTGGGTCCGAAAACAGACAAATGTCACCTGCACATATCTAGGGAAGGGAGAGGTGACAGTGAGAACGGTGCTGACCACCCACGCGCTCACCAGAGAAGGCCCTGTTGCTAGCGCTCCTGGACACTGGCATTGCTGATGTTTCCTGGGGACCACAGGAGGAAGGGGGTGGTGAATTGAGGCTAACTCTCAAGTCCCTAAGTAGTCAGCCCTTTCTTCAAGACACTCCACCAATGGCAGTGCTCCACATTTCCCCCTAGTGCTCTTCGAAGGCCCAGTACCTTCACTCACCCTCTGCTGCCCACTTCCCCTGCCACCAGCCCAACCCGATGCCAGATCTAAGGGTAGCAGCCAAGTGTGTTCATTGTTCACACCACCCAGGGGCTCCATCAAAGAACAAGACCGTCTCATCACAGTGGAGGAGTCCTGGTGGCCGAGTGGAGACACAAGGGGCTGTGATCCCCTGCAAGGTCAGCAGTTCGAAACCTCCTCCGCAGAAAGATGAGGTTTCTTTCCATGAAGAGTTTTGATCCCTGAGCCGTGCGACGTTCTCTTGGGGGCTTATTTTCTGCATCAGCCCGTGGCAGTGTGTGTTTGGTTTTCCAGCTGGGGAGGGAAGTCTTCAAGTGCCAGGACAGCGCCATTCCCCACCACATTCCAGACACTGTCGCTTCCTAGGAGCCCAGGTGGCAAAGGGAGTGACACACTGGGCTGTAAACCGAAAGGTCAGCAGTTCAAATCTCCAGCTTCTCCGAGGGAGAGAGATGAGACCTTTCACCCCCGTCTTGTAACTCGTAGGGGCAGTTCTCTCGTCTTATAGGGTTGCTATGTTGGAATTGTCTTGATGGAGATTCATTCCCCAGATGCTTATCACAGATTTTTGTAGGTGAATCACCAGTGGGTGAGGCCGGCCACACACCTCTGCCTTCTGCCTTCAGAGTTCCAGCCCAAAGACCAAATAACAAAACCAAGCCCATTGCCTTCAGGTCCAGTGCAACCCATGGGACCCCACCCCCTCGAGTTGACAGAGCAGAGCAGTAACCTCTAAAGAAAGCAGCTCACTGCCAGGCCTTCCTTTATCAGCACA
>NW_022109491.1:10965024-10991789 GCF_000313985.2 Echinops telfairi
GTCAATCATGGGCCCGGAGGGGAGTGTAACCCCTGGTGCTCCCAGGTGGAAGAGAAGTCCCTGATGTGACCTGGCACAGCCAGGGGCCCTCACCCACCCTTCCTCAAACACAAATCCAGCTGGTCCTGTTTGCCCATCCTGCAGGGCAAGCGGAGAAAAACAGGTGATGTAATGACAGGGCGGAGAGCCTAGGCTGAGGACATCCCTGCCTGCGGGGTGCTGCCATCCACGCTCAGGGCCAGGAAGGGCTGGGGCAGGCCCTGCAGAGTAAGGCCAGTGAGGGGTGCCCACCGTGGGCCTCACCTCTCTCTCCAGCACGTACCCCCAGCCTTCACCATGTATTTCTTTAAGTCCTAGAAAGACCACCTGCCCACCGCCCCTTCCACCTCTCTTCATCCTTCAAAACCACTCGGGACCACCATCTTCTCTAAGAAACCCCCCACCTGCCCCAAGCCCACAGAGTGGGCTCTGCCCCAGCACGGCTCCAGTCCATCAACTCACATGGACTTTACCCCTTCAAACAGAACTGAACCCCCTCCCAGAGTCCACCAGACAGGCCTAGGAATGGACAGTCACCTCAGGACACTCAGCCACGGGAGACTGACAGGGCAGCGTGGCACTGGGCCAGAAGGAAACCGCAGCCGGCAGGAGAGCTGAACGGATGGAAACAGGGAGCCCAGGATGGAAGTGTGGGAGGTCCCACAACCATCTGCACATACACAGTTGAACGGGAAACTCATTTGCCCTGTAAGCGCTCACCTCCGCCACAAGAAACTGTTAAAAATAGCCAGATGGACGTCATGTCCCTCAGAGAAGCCCTAGCGGTGCAGGGCTGAGGTGCTCAGGAGCTAACTGCAGGCCCAGCAGGCCAGACTTACCCGCTGCCTTGAGGAAGAGACGTGGCAGTTGGCTTCTGAAAAGATTGCCATCTTGGAAACCTTTGTCCCACGAGGTGGTTATGAGTTCAAGTTGACTTGAGGGCCAGGTTTGGCTTGGAGACAAACTGAGAGAATGCTCACCGAGCTCTAAAGCAGCATGCCTGCCGGTAACTGCTATGCCTGGTTCCAGGATGGCCCCATCTCCCACCGTGGGAACCTCGGTAATCCTCCTTCTCCTGCGTACCTAGAACCACGGCTTTTGCATCTTTTCTACGCGGGTCGGGGATTTATTACATGCCCGCAACATCAAGGCCCTAACATGCATCATTTGGTACTCAGAGAGTATACAGACTTTATAGGTGGGAAAGGGCTGATAGACTAGGCTCACGAACGTCCTCAAGGATGAGGAGGACCTGGGTTTCATGCTCCAGCTGAGGTGGAGGCTCTGGGATTTACACAAAGACAGCTTAGCCTTCAGGATAGACAAACTCCTTCAGAAACACTGGGAGCAGCGATTCCAGGAGGGAGGGGAAGGGGACGGGGAACAGAGCAATGACGGGGGAAGAACCCCCTCCAGGGGACGAACATAGGCCAGTAAGTGAAGGGACAGATGGGCGGTGTAAGACGTACAAATACGCAGAACAATGCATAATGTATAAAGGGTTTGCCGGGTGGTAGGGTGGGGGAGGGAGAGACTAAAGAGGAGCTGATGTCAAAGGGCTCAAGAAGAAAGATAATGTTTTGAAATTGTTGATGCCAACATTTGTACATGTCCGCTTGATAGAATGGATGTATGGATTGTTACATGTAAGACCCCCCCAATAAAATGATTTATTAATTAAAAAAAATGGCTTAGCTAGTTTCCAAGTAATTTAATTTTTTTAAAAGATCATTTTATTGGGAGATCTTCCACCTTTTATAGCAATCCATGCATCAATTGTATCAAGCGTATTTGTACATATGTTGCCATCATCATTTTCTAAACACTGGCTTTCTAGCTGAGCTCTTGGTACCAGCTTCTCTTTTGCCCTTCCCTCCCCGCCCCCTTGACAAACTATAATTATTTTCATATCTGACACCGACCACTGTCTCCCTTCCCCACGGTTTCTGTTGTTCGTCCCAAGTATTTTCATTTCTTTCCTGCCATAAAACTCTTTCTCAGACTGACTCTGCATTTCCAGTTGATCCTCCCTGGAGGCGGCTTCCAGCGCGTTTCCTTGAACAGTACTGAGGCTCTGGGCTTGCTGCCCTCACGCACCGCAGACTTCTGAGAGCGGGGCCAGAGCTGCGGGCGCTTTGCTCAGTGTCCTTCCCGGGTTCTTTTTCAGACTGAAACATCACGCACATACAACGAAGCACATGGATCCTTTGTGAACCCCCACACTGGACTGTGGTCATGACTTTAACCTCTGCTGCGTTCTGCATATTCTCTGGTGGCTCAGAGGTCAGCGCTGGCTAGTGAGACGTGGTTCGAACCCACCAGCTGCTCTGAGGGAGAAGCAGACGGCAGCCTGCTTCTGGGATGATTCAGCTTCAGGAACCCTGCGGGGCAGCTCTGCCTGGTCCTTGCCTCCAGAGTTGGGGTAAAAAGTGTAGACTCCTTTCCAGACAGAGACAAGGTTTCATTCTTTGGGAATCGCCCTTGTTAGGTGCTGTCATGTTGGCCCCAACACAACAAAGTCTTCCGTTAAATTGAAGGAAGTAGCTTAGTATCTAAGACAGTGGTTCTCAACCTGTGGGGCACGACCCCTTTGGGGGTCGAACAAACCTTTCACAGGGCTTGCCTAAGACCATTGGAAAACATACATGTTTCACAATACTTAATTACATATTGTTTTGTCATTAATTACTATGCTTTAATTATGTTTAATTATGTTCAATTTGTAACAATGAAAATACATCTTGCGTATCAGATATTTACAGTATGATTCATAACAGCAGCAAAATTACAGTTATGAAATAGCAACGAAAATAATTTTGTGGTTGGGGTCACCACCACATGAGGAACTGTATGAAAGGGTGGCGGCCTGAGGAAGGTTGAGAACCACTCAACTAAGAGGAAGGGCCCCCTGGTGGCAGCATGGCTCGGCTTGGCAGCTAACTGAAGCTCAAAACCACCGGCATTCCCCGGGAGAAAAGACCTGGGGATCTTCTCCCATAGATTCTAGTTGAGGAATCCCTCTGGGCAGGTCCACCTCCTCTTCCAGGGTAGCTCCCAGTTGGAGCAGATTTGCCGGAGTAAAACAATAACAGTATCTCATTCAAGAGTACAATTGCCTCCAGGGGTAAATCTCCAGGGCTGTAAATCTTTATGGGAGCAGAAAGCTTCATTTTTCTCCCACAGAGTGTGGTTGGTGGGTTTGAACCACCGGCTTTGCAGTTAGCAGTCAAACTCATTACCCACTGTGCTGCCAGGGCTCCTGCAACAATATTTCAGAGGAAAAGCCAGCCAGTCTTGCTTCTGCCTACCTACTGTGTGCCGACGCAGCCACTGCACTCCCAGTGTGACATTGTACTTGGCACACACTAGGTGTCTAAAGACACACACTGAATGGTAAATGAGCGAATGGACCACATAGAAAGTTCTTGCTACAACATGAGTAGACAACTTGGCTACTCTCAAAAGCCAAGCATCACTAGTTGACTTTAACCGGCGCCATTTCTAGCATCTTTACTCTTACTAACTATAATCTGAAGAAGTCCTTTATTTTATTTCAAACATTTACCGAGTCAAGAAATCACACAATGTGTTGCATTGGGCAGATCTACTGCAAAAGACCACGTTAAGTTTAACACTTAAAGAGAAAGCTTGATCTAAAGCTCTTACACATCGGTGTGTCCCTGAATGTTTCTCTAGTCTGCCTGGACCAACACAGTAGATGGTCAGAGAAAATGAGGCAAACCCTCTCTAGGGTGGATTGACACGGTAGCTACAACGATGGGCTCAAACATCCCAAGAATTCTGATGGTGCAGGAGTGGGCCAGGTTCTGTTCTCAGAAGGCTGTGGGGAGTGGGGAGGGCTCAGTGGCACGCAAGGACAAACACTTACTTCCAGCTGCTCAGAGACTACGGAGACAAATGAGACCGTTGTTACTCTCAGTGTCTGTGAACAAGAAGAGGATCCCACCAGTGGCCAGTGAAAGTCAAACCTAAGTGAACATCCGAGGTGCAAATACACGTATAACCAAGTTGTGGCTGACACGGTGTGTCGGACCGGTTCTGACTCTCGGTGGCCCTCTGGACCGCAGAAGGAACTACCCCTGGTACTACCATGCTCACAATTGCTGCTGTTTGAGCCCAGTGTGGCAGCCTCTGTGCTAAGGGTACCTATTAACTCAGGCTCTGGATGAGCTTGACTTAAGATCTGTGCTAGCTGTTGCGTGTCATTTGTGCCCTGAACAACGAGTGCAGTTTCCATAAGAGGAGAACCTATGTTTGATGCCTTCAAGTGGATCTGCGACTCACAGTGATCCCACGTGACAAAGCAGAACCGCCCCATCAGGTTCTGCTGGATGGGTTTGAACCATGAACCTTTCAGTTAGCAGTGAAACACTCCAAAAAAGCCAAACTCACTGTCATAGATTCGATGCCAGTTCACAGCGACCCTATAGGACAGGGTAGAACGGTCACTATGTGCTTCTGAGACTGTAACTGGTTGGGAGAAAGTCCCGTCTTTCCCAAGGAGTAGCTGGTGGTTTTGAACTGCAGACCTTGCAGATCATAGCCAAATGGGCAACCACTACGCCACCAGTTCCCAGCTAAGCACAAGAGCTCCTTAACGCCCTCTTAAACAATCGAATGAGTTAGGACCAGGACACTAGAGTTAGGAGATCTTCATTTCAATTCCAGTCCCACCATTTATTCTTTGCTTTATGACCCTGGACTGCACACAGTCACCTTGTTTCCTCTCAACCTCCATCTCCAATGCCCTAATATAGAAATAACAATAGAATATAGAATGCCCTAAATATAAAAACAACAATAGAATAGGTTCCTCTCCACCCAAGCATCACCAGAGAGAATCCACTGAAAAGGCCGTGGTCAATTCTGTTTGTTGCCAAACGGAAGTCCCTCTGCGCCCTTCTTTCTCCAAGGCTAACAGAACTCCCGTTTTGTTCTGGTCGCCACCCCTTTCCAACAGAGCTCTGTCCATGCTTCCAGGTTCCAATGAAGGTCATCCCAGGAGGAATGGGCACGGCCACTGGCTCAGTCCCAGCCAAGAAGCACTGCGGGCAGTGGGGCAGGCCTTTTCTTCTTGGTGTGACTGCCACGCCTCATGCCAGGTGGGGAGCCACGCTGCGGGCTGAGCCCGGAGGCGGGTGGAGTGGAAGCAGGAAGTAGCCTGAACTGCTGAGGCGGTGGCCCGCCAGGCCCACTTCTGGGCTCCTCAGTGGGAACCAAGAAGGCAATGTGAGTGAGGCTCAGCTCACCATGGAGGACGACCACCCAGAACGCAATTCTAGTTCACAAGGCAGAATGAAAACTAGGAGGTTAATGTCCCATCTAATCAAATGCAGATTATAATGACAACTCATCTGTGCTCTTAGGAGACCCAAAGAACCACCTGGTGGTGCACAGGCCGAAGCAAAGACAAAAAGGCAAATAAGCAAACAAAAAAACCCCAAAAGAACAACTCTTTCAATCACCATCTGCCTACTCCATTTCCTGTGTCACTGTGCAATATGGGAAGGTCAGTTTTGCCAAAAGTCTGGGATTTTATGAAGTTTCTCAAGGGCCTATATTCATTCTTTGCTTTTCAAGTTCCAATCCAATTTTCTTCCTGCTTGGCGTCCCTTCTCCTTGGTTAACTGGTGTATGGCAGAGGGAGCAGTGTGTCAGTGCTCCCTGCTCTGCAGGCCAGCTGTGTAACCCACCAACCTCGTCTGCTTTCATAATGACAGCCTTGGAAACCCCAGTAAAAATGGACTGCCATCTAGTTGATGCCCTAGAGGGCAGACTGCAACTGTCCCTGTGGGTTTCCCAGACTGTAATGCTTTATGGGAATAACCAACCTCATCTTTCTCCCCAGGAGCTGCTGGTGGATTCAAATGGTTGACCTTGCCATCAGCTGACCAACACGTTACCCACAATGCTACCAGAATGCCTTGGACACCCCAGAGTACTCCTCCGCCCTGCGGGATCACCGAGTTCGCATGACTCGATGCCAGGAGGTTTGGGGATGAAGCTAAGGGTGATGTAGACACTTCACCCAAATCCCCCGCAGCTCTTGTGAGTGGAGCAATTTCTGTTTGCAATCAGTTTTGTTTGCCTTTGATGAGTATTAACGATGTTCACCATCATTTATTTATCTATCCATCGCTACTCAAGATGTTGGCATTGGCAGGGGTAAACAGGAAGGCATGGTTACACCATGAGTCAAATTTTAAGTGGCTGGCTTATTTGCAAAATTTGTCATGTTCGTGTGATGATCTTCATTTCTGATACAGCCTCGTGACTATGATGCAGAGATCACAAAAGCTCAGATAACAGGGCCTAGGCCAGAGGGCTGTGGTGACGACCCAGAGCGCAGGCCTGGCCACTGTTAGCTCGGTGTCTGGAATGTGCTCCAAACCATGTCTGCCCAAATGGCAGCTGAACTTGAGGGCAACAGAGAGGCCTCTGGAGTATTTCCTACACTGTGTGAAGATGACCACTCTCCAGCAGGCGCTGGGAGAAGGAACACACAACAGCCATGAGCATGAGCCGGGAACTTGGGCACTTTTCCATCATGGGTGGCTAACTCCCAGTATGGTTGGAGTTTTGACTCAAAATTTTAAAGGACCTTCTGATTCCCATCATGCACTATAGTTATTGCTTTGGCAGATATTTTGTTTATACCCAGGAACCCCCGGGTGGTACAAATGGCCAGCAAGAGAGGTGGTGGGTCAGAGCCTACTCCTCCCCAGTGATCCAGACAGAGACGGAATCCAGACTTATTGGCCTTGCTGAACATGGAGGGACCACTCAAGATCTTCAAGCCGTGAGCCGAGATGAAATGATTCCCAAGGCCATCTTTGCACTTGCACCAAACAACCGATTGGCTAGACTGGAAAAAATGCCTGGCATGCCCACGGCAGTCTTTCAAACACTCATCGGCATGAGATCAAATGGTCAGCAGTGCTTCTACAGCACAGAGGGGAAGACTAGGGCAGCGAGTTTAAGTCAGTGGTGGCAAAATGCCCCGGGCAGAGACAATGAGAATGGTGACTACGTAAGAAACAAACAGGTAAGTGGTGCATGCTCTGCTGTTTATATTTTCACGCAAATTAAAAACAAAATATAAACAGCCGTCACCCCCCACCACCACCACAGGTTTATCATAACATAGAAAGGCTTCAAAACTCCGAGAATGACATTGTTCCATGACCTTTTAGAAGCCCTCTTGTATGGGGTTTGCCATGAGCTGGAAGCCCCTTGACAGTAATTGGTTTTTCTATTTCCCGGGCTCCAAGTATCTTCTGTATTCTTCACTACAACTCTCTTCATGTTAGGGAGGTTAAAAGTCTTGTCCAAGGTTGAGGGCAGAGCCTGTCTCTCAGACTCCCACTCCCTGGCTCTTAACCGTACAAGTACATCATGTGTTTAATGGACTTCAATGAACTGCCAACCACCTTTATGTCTGCCAAGGCCACTCCTACAGTATATTAGTACTATTATGTTCAAAGGGTTTACTTCAAATCAGCTCACTTGTTTTATGCAAACAAGGATATTGCACATGAAATGCTGTTGTTAGTGGTTGTGGACTGGCTTCCCGCCCCAGCCACCTCCTGCGATGTTCAAGTGGAATGATGGCGTGTACTTTAGGGTTGTTTCCTAGTGTTTTCAAGGCTGCGACTTTTCAGAAGCAGAACACCATTCCGGTCTTCCAAGGTGCCTTGGGGTGGGTTTAAGTAATCAAATTTCCAGGGACTCCTGACATACTGAAAAGGCATTTCGCTATCAGGGGTATGCTGTCATGGAATGAACTGCATTCCCCCCAAATGTGTCATCAATTTTATAATGTTATCAACCCTAACCTCTGGCTAATGAGGCAGGATGAGGTTATGCTAAAGGAGAGAGGTTGTTTGTTATGTTAATGAGGTGGTATTCATTTACTGAAGCCACCACCCTTCCTCAGATTACAACTCTGATCTGATGGAAGGGGAGTTTCCTTGAAGTGTGGCCTGCATCACCTTTATCTTACAAGAGGAGGGATCTATTACTGCCAAGAAGATCTGGGAGCACATCCTTTAGGCCCAGGGTCCCTGTGCTGAGAACCTACTAGGCTCAGGGGAAGACCAATGCGCAGACAAACTGGAGATTCCTAACGACGCTGAAGGAAGAGAATCTTCCTCCAGAACCAGAGAGAGAAGACCTTCCTCTGGACCCAGCACCCTGAATTCAGACTCCCAGCATACGCCGTCAAACAGAACACTTCAAGATCTATCTTTAAGTACAGTGCTGTCTATGATGGGATAATATCTATACAACTACAAAGATGACCAGCTAATGATTATTAACATAATTAATATCACGTACAAGTTAAACTTTGCTGAAGATAATTCAAAAACAGTTGTAGCAGTACTTTGACAGGGAGTTACCAGAAATTCAAGCCAGGATTAGAAGAGGGCATGGAACAAGGATACCAATGCTGGCATCAGATGGATTTGGACTGAAAATAATACCAGAAGGATGTTTACTTGTACTTTATTGACTATGCAGAGGTATTAGATAGTATGGATAATATGGCAAATAATGGCAAAACACTAAGTTGTGCTCACAAAGAAACTATACATAGACCAAGAGGTAGTCGTGTGAACAGGGCACTGCATGGTTCAAAATCAGGAAACGGTGTGCATGAGGGTTGTATCCTCTCATCATACTTATTCAATCTGAATGCTAATCAAATAAATAATTAGAGAAGCTGGATTATATGAAGAGTGTGGCATCAGGATTGGAGGAAGGCTATTAACAACCTGTGATATGCAGATACCACAGACTTGCGTGCTGAAAGTGAGAGGACTGGAAGCCCTGGCTGCTGAAGATCAAGGATTGCAGCCTTCAGTATGGTGACTACCCAATGTAAGGAAGACCAAAATCCTCACAACTGGACCAATAGGTAACATCATGAAAAGTGGAGAAATGGTGGACGTTTTCAAGGATTTTATGTTGCTCAGCTCCACTGTCAATGCTCATGGAAGCAGCAGTCAAGAAATCAGACAAGCCCTCTTAAAAGTGTGGAAATGCAAGGATGTTGCTTTGAGGACCCCGGTCCGCCTGATGCGAGTCATTGTACTTTCAATTGTCTCCTATGCATGTGACAGTTGGACACTGAATAAGATACATTTGAATATGGTGGTGGTGACGAATACTGAAAGTACTATGGCCCGCCCCACAGAACAAACAAATCTGTCTCGGAGGAAGTTTGTTCAGAATGCTCCTTCATGGCGAGGCTGGCAAGACTTGAGTCTTCCATACTTTGGACATGATTCGGGAGACACCAGTCCCTGTAGAAGGACATCATGATTGGTGACGCGGAGGGGCAGCGAAGAGGAAGGCCCCAGACAAGATGGATGGACACAAAAGCTGCAACCATGGGCGCAGCCACACGAACACTCGTGGGGAAGGCGTGCAGGAGCAGGTAGTGCTCAGCCCTTTTGTACCGAGGGTTGCTGAGGGGAACCCACAAGAGTCACCATTCTGGACTCTGTGCCTGTGCTACCATCCCAGTTTGGAAGGTGTTCTCTATTATATTCATGGTCAGCATTAACAACAAGAAAGCCCTCACTTCCCTCGTGTGGATTCCAAGTCACTGCGACCCCAGGAACCAGGTTAAAACTGCCCCAGGGCTTTATGAGACTGTAACTCTTGGTTGGAGTAGAATGCCTTGCTTTCTCCAGTGGGGCAGCTGATGGTTTTGTACTATTGACCTTGAGGTTAGCAGCCCAACACAAAACCGCACACCACTAGAGCTCCTCCCTAGACAGGATTAGGGTGCCCTAGATCCCGATTTTAATTGAGGATGTGAACTAAGCCACACCCCTTTTTTCCCCTTGGGAGCATCTTTAGATTCCACTAAAGCAGTGGTTTTCAACTTTCCTAATGCTTTAGGAAATGCTTTAGTGACCCTTTAATAGTTCCTCATGTTATGGTGACCACCCCCCTCCCAACCATAAAATTCTTTTCTTTTCCTTTTCCAATTTTTTTTTATTAAAATAATCATTTTATTAGGGGCTCATACAACTCATCATGTACCCGTCATCTGTGTCCATAAAATTATTTTCATTGCTACTTCATAACTGTCGTTTTGCTACTGTTATGAATCGGGCGACCCCTGTGAGGGTCGTTTGACCCCAAAAGGGGTCTCCACCCACAGGTTGAGAACCACTGCACTAAAGGGTTTGACTTAAGACCTCATCCTTTGTTCCACTAGAAGACAATTCCATAACTCCAATCAAAGCAATTCCCAATTGAAGCCTTACTGTGACTTTTGGACATTTTGGGTTTCTGGCTCTGGACCTGCATTTGGTTTGCTTCGGCCTGACCTTCAGATTGGGGGCTGAACAGCACCCATAACCACGTGAGACATTTCCTTCAAGGTGCATGCATTTCTGTGGGAAGTTGCAGTGAATTACAGAACCTGGGGGTGTGAGGGCTGTACTCAGAGAAGAAGTGGGGGGAAATGGAGGGAAACAGTGTCATTGGACATGTGGGACATTCTTAAACTCCCAACTCTTTGGGACTAGTTTGGTATTAATCTACCACACGGGCTTACTGATCTGATAGAAACTATGGCCCTTAGATTCCCTTCAGGCCTGTAACGGAATGCTCTCTCGTGGCTAAATGACAGGCAGACCTAGAAAGTGAATAACACCAAGCATACACACTCCTAAGAACACTCAGCCAGTGGCAATCAATGAGGGGCTGATGCCAGGGGCTTACGTGGCGAGCAGATGTTTTGAGAATGATGAGGTTAATGAACGTACAAATGTGCTTTATACAATTGATGGATGTATGGATTGTGAATAAGAGTTGTATGAGCCCCCAATACAATGATTTAAAAAAAAAAAGTAAATTGCAAAAAAAAAATCTGTGATTATCAGAGCCACCACTCTCACCTTTCAAGCTAATAAAATTTTTATTTGAAGACTTAAAAAGATGGCTATTGATGTCCCAAATCAAAATATGCACGTACATTTGAATAGAAAATCAATTTGCTCTTTAAGCTTTTACCCAAATCACAATAAAAAGTTTTTGCTGTGCTTTTGTGTTAAAGAAGAAATTGGACAACAGCTTACACTGGGCAAATCTGCTGCACCCCCACCCCCTCCGCCAAATTATGAGAGGGCTTCAAAAAGCTTGTGTAAAAGTTCCATTACCTTTCATTGTATTTTTTCATGAACTTTTGAAATCCCCTTGTATGAGAAGTGAGCCAAGAGGATGGGCAAGGCCATTCTCGGCAGAGGCCACAGTGAGCACATAAGTGATGGGCTTGGGTGACGCCAGGCGTGCCAGGTTATGAACGGCGAGGACTCTGGGAGCCCTTTTTCTAAGCTAGATAGTAAGCATCTGAGGCCTCGAAGCCCCCTACCTTTGAGTCAGTTCTCACTCACAGTGACCCTGTGAGAGGACAGGGTGGAGTAGGAAAGGCCCATGAGCTTTCCAAGACCATGACTGTGGACTGAGGCAAACTGCCTCAGCTTTTTCTCAGGGAACACTTGGTGGGTTGAATCTCCCTGTCCTTGACCTTTAGGCTATCAGCCCAACTTTCAACCTACTGCACCATGTTGAGGGGGTGGGGGTGGGCACTGTAAACCAGTGAGAGAGCACTCTCAAATTCTCTTCATTGCTCAGGATCCTGCTGGGCACAGAGGATTAAGTCCACACACCTCACAATGGCAGCTAGATTAACTCATCTCTAGTCCTACCAATCAGGGCTCCCGTCCCACCCCCCCTTACCCTCCCCTCCCCTCCCCGTATCTTTGTTCTCATGGTAACTCTTTTTGGTCAGAATCCTCCATGCTACTCAATAAGAAGCTACTCCAAGAACAAGACCCCCATT
Source organism: Echinops telfairi (assembly GCF_000313985.2). Lineage (NCBI taxonomy): Eukaryota > Metazoa > Chordata > Mammalia > Afrosoricida > Tenrecidae > Echinops > Echinops telfairi. Next base: position 10,976,945 of record NW_022109491.1, read on the forward strand.
GCCTTTGGGCCAATTATAATGTGGTGACCCCAAGTGTTGCAGTATAGAAATTTGGAAGCAAATTGCCAGGCCTTTTCTCCACGGCACCACAGGCTGACTGGCTTCGAATCACCAACCTTTGGGTTACGAGACAATGGGAAGTCTTTTGTAGCATCACTGCCCAGAGATTCCATTACCTGCAGTGAAGCCTTTCTTTCCCACCCTCCCAGACATGTCACCTCCTCTTGTGCACATGTCAGCTTCTCTGAGTCCAATGCTATTCAACCTTAAATTGGGATTAAATCATTATGTCATCTGGCCCCCCACCCCCACCTCCCACCCCCAGCCACTTACAGAAAAGCATGCTGCTGCCTGGGGTATGTAAAGAGTTGGAAAACGTTAGGAGCTCCAGAGCCATTTACAGAATGAATGAATGAATTGGATGAATGAATGAACATTTGACCTGCTACGGCCTGGCACAGAGCACAAGGCGAACGCCTTTTTCATCCGTCCCTGAAGGCCACACGGTGTCTGCAATATTGCGGGTGTTCGGAAAATGGGGCCAGTCTCTGCTCTGATGGACCCTAGCTAGGCTTTTTGGAGAAAGGGTTGCGTGAGTGAAGGTGAAGTTGGTCGTCAAAAAGCAATGCCGGTGGACGTTTTATTCTGTCTCCACATAGCACGGAGCAGGCGCGCAAGAAGTGCCTGCTGCCTGGACGGCGGTGGCAAGTCAGAGCCCAGGGGCAGACAGCATTCCCACCCCCCCCCCACCCCCCGCCGCCCCCTCCTCCAGGCTGGCCGCCCTCCTCCCCACCCTCCTGCCCCGCCCCACCCTTACAGTATATCCTCGCGGATGGAGGTGCCATGGCTGAGGTTGTGAAAGCGAACGGAGACGCAGTCTCTGGGAACGAAGGAGCACCTGTTCTCCTTCTTGTAGGCGCTGAAGCACTCCTTGAAGTCTTCGTAGGTCTCGAAGCAGCTGCCCAGCTCCATGGCCACCCCCTCCGCCCACACCTGGGGCTCAGAAATCACCCTGAGGGTCTACAGGTAGCCTAGCTCCCTTAGAGGTTGGGCCTCACTAGCGGGAATGAAGGACGGGAAGAGGCTGAAAACCGAGCGAGTTGTACGGGAGACGGGCGTCTGACAGGCGGAAAGCGACTTCAGGCCCTATTATTTAGCCCCGAGGCTCCGCCCTCTCACTGAATACCCAATCACACGCGGGATCCCCAGACTGGCATCCACTTTCTCCAATTGTTAGAGCCGTCCAGGCACGCCTCCAAGGGGACTGACAGGCATAACAACCAATCACAGCTGGAGTCCCGCCTTCTCTCGGTCCTGCAAGGTACTTCCGGCGCTTAGCGCCCTATGCCTGCCGGAAGCTAGGGGCTCCGAGCAAGGTCTCCGCGTGCCGACCCCCAGCGCAGAGTCCGGTCCCGGCAGCCGGAGAGCAAGATGTCCTCAAAGGCCCCGGAGAACAGTCAGGGCGGCGGCGATTCCCCGGGGGACCTCCGCAGCGTCCTGGTCACCAGCGTGCTCAACCTGGAGCCTCTGGATGAGGGTCTCTTCAGGTAGCTGGCAGTACCTAGCCCGCGCGCCCGACTGAGCCAGAGGCTCATGACCTGGACTGCCACCAACCCGTGTCCCCCAGCGCCGGAAGTGGGATGGGCTTTGCGCTCCGTGCAGCCTCTGCCGCAGTAGAAAGGGTTAGATAACGCAGCCCCCGCTCCCTCCCTCCGACTCCCGCCGGCACTGTGCAGCGCCATGCCTTGGAGGCCGGTGTGATCCGAGCACATACCTGGTGACCTGAGCGCGCTCGACTCATAGGGGTCCAGTCCTTAGGGGGATTCCAGCCCAGAGGTGATGGTGATTCGCCGAAGGGCACACGGCTGGACAGGTTTAAAATTCGAGTCCCTGGATTCTCAGCTTCTTTCATTTTTTGCCCCCATCCTTCACCTCTTCCATACATAGCCCTTCCTCACGGCTTAGTAGCACATTGCCCATCCTGAGATCCGAGCTTGCTGCCTCTTTTCCTTGCTAGCTTCACGTAAGCTCATTGACGGCAGCTGAAGATGCAATTGCGTTGGCCTCCAAAACTGGTGTTACTGAAAACGATCGCTGCCCTTAACCTCCCTCCCTTCCTGTCCCAAGTAACCCAAAGACGCTGCCTCTAATAGGGATCCGATGGGACTAGGAGCTAGCCATCCAAGCTGTACGTCTTTTAAGGAAGCTGACTGCCTGACTCATCTTTTTCCTGGGTTAGTCTCTCAGACTCCCTTTTGCCCCTTTTAACAGCCTGCATATAACTTCCTGGAGGGCTCTTGGTCATGCTGTGCACAATGCTAATGTGGGGCTGTGGCTATGAAGACTGGTCTTTCAGCCTTCATCAGGCTCACAGGCCTGGGGAGTTTTCTTTTTTACTTCTGGGACTCAGTTTCCTCATCTGTCCATTTCCAGCTCAATCTGTTTTTAGGAAGAACTGAGCTGCCACGGTGGAGGAGTAAAGGGGCCAGGCCAAACTGTAGTCCATCCCCAGCTCAGCGCTTGGGGTCCATCTTGGTCCACCCAAGCAAGGCCTTGAGGCTTCTGTCTCTGGAAGAAATGTTGAACTTGCGATCCAAAGACCCCAGTAATGCCTAAGATTTAAAATGTCTAAACGGTGTGCCACTGACTCTCTCTGATCCCCATACTCTGAGTGTAAAATAAGTTAGCCCAATTGAATCCACAGAAGGTGGTCAGGAAGGCCATGGAGTTGTGGAATGATGTATCCGGATGGTTTGCCTGAGAGAGAGTCCCTGGCATTCATTCACCCATTTCTCAAGAGGATCCTCAAGTTAAGGGGTCCTGCAGTGAGAGTGGAAGAGTTGCCTCACCTCGCCCCACCCCCCAACTCCGCCCACCCACACCCAAGTCTTTCCCACTTTTCCTCTCCTCCCGCAGAGGAAGGCATTACTGGGTGCCCTCAACGCAGCGGCTGTTTGGGGGTCAGATCGTGGGGCAGGCCCTGGTGGCTGCAGCCAAGTCTGTGAGCGAAGACGTCCACGTGCATTCCCTGCACTGCTATTTTGTTCGGGCAGGTAAACCACCCCCAACCCAAGCCTGGGGCCCCAGCAGCCATCTCCTGATCTTGGAGGGCTGCCTGAGGTTAAAGGGGAGAGGGGCTTCGGAGCCATCTCCTTCTGGCACTGGGGGAAAAACGGAGGCAGGGAATTCCAGTCTCGGAGCCAAGAAATGAACGAGGTTCAGGGCCAACAGAGCCATGGAGGACACTTGCCGACAGACACTGTTTGCTTGTTCTCTGACCCGACCGTGCTTAGCTAGTGCCTGTTGGTGCCAGCGCTAGATTGGGTCCTTGGATAATTTAGAAACCTCTGCTAGCGGCTGGGGCGTGAAGGCAGCCTGGTTTGGAGAAAAGAGTTCCCACCTGGTGGGAGGCTTTTTTGTAGCTCTGGGATCAGAGGCAATCTGAAAAGCCAAGCTTTCTTTTCAGAAATTGAGAAATCCCATTTCCTTTCCGTCCCCCTCTGGTCAATCCAAACTCACTGCCCTAGAGTCATTCCAACTCAGGGCGACCCTATAGGGCAGGCTTTCTGAGACTGTAATCCTTTAGGGGAGTAGAAAGCTTGTCTTCCTCCCGCGGAGCAGCTGCAGACTTTGTACTGCAGACCTGGAGGTTAGCAGCCCCATGTGTTACCTCCACCACCAGGGCCTCTTCCCCCCAGGGCCAGGCAAAGGGGGTGGGGGTGGGGATGTCCTAAGTGTTTGTTAGTTAATCTCCAATGAGGCAGTTTAAGGTCTGAGATAGTTAACAAAGGCCTATCAAAGGAAAGCCAAGGGCAGAGAACAGGCTTTAGTAACCGGAGCTTGTGGGGAAATGACATTCCCTGAAAACTGGCTGAGGCATGCTTTCAAAATTTAGTTCTCAATTCCACTCCTGGGCAGCAAAGCCTAGAGGGAAACACCATCTGTATAGATATACTTAATAAAAGATGCCGGTGGCGTGCAGTCCCCTGCAATTTAAAGGATCAATTCAAGAGTCCAGGGCAGAATGTTCAAGTATTTTGAAGTTTTTTTCTTAGGAAGGTGAAAGAATGTAATAGAGGAATGTCAAGCAGACTACTGGCTTAGAGCTTGGAGAATCGAGAACAAGGGACCGCAAAGGTTTTGTCCCTGTAAAGGACCGTGCAGGGCAGGCCTCTTTTGGTGGCAGCTCAGGTCTGCTGGGAAGCTTGGGAGAACAGCCAAAGCAAAATCGCCCGGGGGGCATTGCAGCTGTGTTCCAGAGAAGCTTCACTTGACCAGAACAGATGGCCTACACCCCTCTCTGGATCAAGGTTCTGGTCACTGACAACTAGAGAGGGCTGTATTGACCAAGCATGTCCTGGGCTAGCTAGTGTCCTCGACATTTAACAATGCTGAGCTCTTTCAGTTCTTCTGAAACTCTTGGTCAGAGCACTGGGGAAGGTCTCCATTCCACAGAGGAACTGTGAGCTGCTCCGAGAGGTTAGGTGACTTGCCGGGATCACAGTGGCAGCAGCAGGGTACGAACACGGGAAATCTGGCCGGGTCCTGGCATCCTGTTGTTGTATCTCTGGTCAGGTCTCGTGTCAGGTCGCTAGCTGCGGAATAAAGGTGCCCATCTGGCCTTTCACCCGGTGCCCCTTGTGCTCACTGCAGGGGACCCGAAGGTGCCCGTGCTCTACCAGGTGGAGCGGACGCGGACAGGAAAGAGCTTCTCGGTGCGCTCCGTGAAGGCCGTGCAGCATGGCAAGCCCATCTTCATCTGCCAGGCCTCCTTCCAGGAGATCCAGCCCAGCCCCGTGCAGCACCAGTTCTCCATGCCCACCGTGCCCCCGCCAGAGGAGCTGCCCAGCTATGAGACCCTCATCAACCAGTACTTAAGGTGAGGGCAGAGCTTTCAATCAGCGGGGATGGGGTGGCTGGCTCTCGACCAGCATTTCCGAAAAGAGAGGCAGCCCTGGAGTGGAGTGCAGGGAGCAAGGGCAAGAGGTATTGTGCGAAACTTTGTTTCAGGTGTGTTTTCCGGCGAGGGTGGGATGGATTGAGTCCGGTGCAGGCACCCAGGCACCGCTGCAGTTTACTGGTGGTTAAAATAGTCAAGAAGAACCCCTAGGTGACTAGGTGAATGAATAGTCACCTCCCCAGGCCACTGAATGCATGAGCCCCTCCCCTTTCTCTGGATCATCTGTTGTCCAGCATCTTAGGAGTTAATGCCTGGAAGGGGTGGGGTTCTTAGACCCTCTGCTGCAGAACTGTGGCCTCATTTACTCTGTTCACTACCTTTGCTTCCCAAGCCAAAACCCAGGTTTGGGGTCCGTTCCAAAAGACAGACTAGGACTTGCCCCTAGGGCAGTGGTTCTCAACCTGTGGGTTGAGACCCCTTTGGGGGTTGAACGACCCTTTCATAGGAATCGCCCGATTCCTAACAGTAGCAAAATGACAGTGATGAAGTAGCAACGAAAATAATGTTATGGTTGGGGGGGTCACCACCACATGAGGAACTGTATTCAAGGGCCACTGCTCCAGGGTTTCCAGGGCTGTATTAAGCGAGCCAACTGCTATGTATTGCTCCCATGGGGTGGCTAGTGAGTTTCAACTACCAACCTTTTGATAAACAACAGAATGCTTTTCACAGCTCTACCCGCAGGGCTCCTGGTTTTTTCCCTGCTGTTGAGTTGGCATTGTGGATTCTGTGAGATGGCATTGATCCTACAGGCAGAATCCAGCTGCCCCCTGGGGTTTCCCAGGCTGTGAGCTTCATAGAAGCTGACCACCTCATCTGTCTCTAGCAGAGAGACCCGTGGGTTCAAGCCACCGGCTTTGTTAGCAGCCTGGTACTTTAACCACTGCTCCACCAGGGCCCTGGCCTTTGCCTTCTCTGCCTCCTCACCAGCATCAAGCCAGTGCTGACACTTAGCCAACCCCCTGTGGGTTTCGGAGACTGTAACTGTTTTCAGGGGTAGAAAACCTAGCTTTTTTCCCACAGAGCTACTGGTGGTTTCAAACTCCTGACCTTGCTGTTGGCAGCCCAACTCGTAACCCCTATCCCACCAGGGCCTTACTTTGCCTTACTAGGTGTTAAAATAATTCTGATATCACCTGGTAAAATGTATTTCTCCCTTGGATCACAGCCAGTAACGTTTGAAAGAGACTTTGCAGGCGATAGAGCTCTGGAGCATCTAAAAGATGGGAGGGGTCACTTCTGCCCTGCCTGGGGGTCACAGCTGAACCCCAGGGCTATGTCCACTCCTAGGACTTGTGCCAGATGCCAGGGAGGCAACAGGGTCCATTACACAGACGTGGGCCTGTGTTCCAGTCTGTCCCTACTTGCTGTGTGGTGTGGACAAGTTGCTTCCCCACTCTGTGCCCTCCATTGCAAAGTGGCACTAATAATGATTGCCATCTCGCGAGGCTGCTGTGGGGATTAAGTGAGGAAGGGCACTTGGCAGGGCCTGGGGAAGTCGTAGTGTTAACACTGGGGACACGAGAGGGATAAGCAAGGGGCCTGGTATGCAGTGAGCGCTCAGTAAATGCTGAGATGACCGAAAGGCACTGCTCTTAAGGGGTCCTGAGTCTGGAGCTGCACCGTCCAGTCAGGGAACCACTGCCACATGAAGTTAACTAAGGGAACCAACAATTCAGTCTCTCAGTTGTCTTGACCACCTTTTTGGAGCTCGGGTAGCCAAGCCACATGTGCTAGTAGCTCCCACAGTGGCCAGGGCACATCTAGAACATTCCCCCACAGAGATGGCTGGGACAGGGATGAAAATGGCCACCCCCCGAGGGAGCCGTAGAGGTGGTGGTTACTGGACTGAGAAAATGCTTTAGCAGTGAGCCCCTTTCTCTGGGCGGGGTGGGGTAGGGAGGGCGGATAGAAGACAGTGCTCACAGTTGTGTGTCCAGCCACGTTCCGGCAGGACCAGTGTCCCTGAGGGACTTGCATAGTGAACGAAGAGTACCAACTGGAACCAGACCACTGGACTCCCAGTGCTGCACTCCCCACTTCCTGAGCCAGCTCCTTGGTTCTGCGTTGACTGCGGATACAGGGGGTGGGGGAGGGGGTGGGGGTAGTTGTCCAGAGGGTGGAGTGGGGGCACGAGTTAGTGTGAAATGCCTAGAATGCCTCTCTGGGGTCCCTCAGGCCACAGGCTGTGGCATCAGTCGCCACATTCCCAATTCTGAGCCAGGCAATGGCCTCCAAGCTATTTCCAGCTCCCACAGGCAGGCCGCTGGGTTCCACAGGGCAACAGAAGGCTCAGGAGTGTTGCGATTGCGTCTGTCGCAGCAGAGGGTAGCTTTGGGGACAAGCCAGGCATCCTGAGGGGGAAGGAGGAGGTCAGCTATGAGGCTCCCCTCTCCCTTACACAGGGACCCAAACCTCCACAAGAAGTACCAGCTGGGTCTGAACAGAATTGCCGCCCAAGAGGTGCCTATTGATATCAAGGTCGTAAACCCACCCACCGTGAACCAGCTAGATCACTTGGAGGCCAAACAGATGTTCTGGGTGCGAGCCCGGGGCTACATCGGTAAGCGCTCTGGGGCTGTTCGCTGTGCGACTTTGGATCTGGTACTTCCCCTCTGGTTCCTTAGGGGCCTGCAGAATGGAGAAGCTGGGTCAGTTTGTCACCAGGGCTCTGTCAGCCCTCCAGGGAAGGTGATTATCGTCCCAGGGAGGTCCTGTCTGGGGAAGGCAGGGCGCCTCTGGAGGTTTGCCCTCCAGGCCTGTGAATCCCAAGGTGCCCGCAGGCTGCAAAAGGCCCTCCTTTCAGGGGCTCAGAGTGAAAACTGTTTCCATTCTCTATCTGCCCCTCACCCCCTGCCACAGACACCCCTTGGGCCAGGCAGGTCCTGCACCTGTACCTGGCAGCCCCTTCTCCCCACCCCCTGCAGGTCCTGAGCCCAGGAGCCCAGGGCTGACGGGCCGGGACCTGTTGCAGGGGAGGGCGACATGAAGATGCACTGCTGTGTGGCCGCCTACATTTCGGACTACGCCTTCCTGGGCACGGCGCTGCTGCCCCACCACGGGCAGCACAGGGTGCACTTCATGGTCTCCCTGGACCACACCATGTGGTTCCACGCCCCCTTCCGAGCGGACCACTGGATGCTGTACGAGTGCGAGAGCCCCTGGGCTGGTGAGTGCCGGGCCGTGGGGGTGGGGGCAGGGCACCACCCCGGAGCTGCAGGTGAGGCCATTTCCTTGCATCCTTCATCATGACAGGGTGGGGCTTGAGGATGAGCTAGCGTCTCAAATTTTCCAACGTGCTGGGTTAGGTCATGGGAGTAGAATCCACAGAGGCCCAGGGCTGGTCTCAGAGCCCCTCCAGACTCAGGGTGACTTGGGGCAAATCCTATTGTCTGAGCTAGGGAGGCTGTGCTGGGCTGTGACTTGGGGGAGCTCCTTAAGAACAGAGTCTCAGCTCCAGCCCCCCCCAACCCCCCCCACCCCCAGGCTCTGATGCTGCATTTGACTGCTGATGAACCTGGCTGGGCATGTCTGGAACTCCCCGGTCCCCATGGGCCATCCTTTATGGGAAAGAGAAAGCCAGCCTGGTTGGTTCATCAGTGTCTAGTCTCAGAACCTCAAGTTCCTTTCTAAGAAGGTACGCCTCACACAGAGAGCCCCACTGGGCAAAACCTGGACGAATGTTTTTGAGGAAGCCAGTAAGTGAAAGTGCTTTCCTCGCTCAAGGAGGGCGCCTGGGGGAGGGACCGCCCTCCAGGACCAACTTTCATTGGTCCTTCAAAGGGGGTGTGGTGTGTCCCACCCAGGCAGTGGTCGTTTGCACTGGGTGACGGCCCTGCCCTGCTCGGAATCCTTTTCCAGACCCGTGCTAGGCAGTGAGAAGGCCTTGCTCACGCTTCCCCTCTCCCACAGGTGGCTCTCGGGGACTGGTCCATGGGCGGCTGTGGCGTCAGGATGGGGTCCTGGCTGTGTCCTGTGCCCAGGAGGGCGTGATCCGAGTGAAGCCCCACGTCTCAGCGAGCAAGCTCTAGCCAACGGTGCCAGCACGCTTCCCCACCACAGCTGCTGCAGCAGGATTAACGGTGGAAGCCGGGCTCCCCGCCACAGGCACCCAATAAAGAGACTGGTCCCACCGGACCGCTGGCCTTTTATCTCCCCTAGTCGGAACAGCAATGCTCCAGCCACGCTCCATCCTGGAGCCCAGGACCTGAGTCCCCCAGCCTCCCTGGCTTGAAGGCCCTTGGAGAATGGGACATTGGCTCTGACCTGGGCCCAGCCCCGAGCTGTCCTGACATCATCCCTGTCCCATTCCAGGGCTGCCGCCGCCAGTGCACCCCCAGAGCCCAGTGGGGCAGAAGCAGCACCTGTTCCTTGGTCTGCTGCAGGTTTTCTTTGCATTCCATCTAGGGCAGCAGTTCTCAACCTGTGGGTTGTGACCCTTTGGGGGTGGGGGGTGGGTCAAACAACCCTTTCACAGGAGTCGGCCGATTCATAACAGTAGCAAAATGAGTCATGAAGTAGCAACAAAAATAATTTTATGGTTGGGGGGGGTCACCACCACATGAGGAGCCATATTAAAGGGTCATGGCATGAGGAAGTTTGAGAACCACTGCTCTAGGGGCTCCCAGCACCCCCCAGGCTAGGCTTAGTCCAACACCTCCTTGATGAGCAGCTCTTTGAGGCTGGGGGGCGGAGTAGGGGTCAGGCCTGCCTCCTGTAAGGCCTGGAGCCGGGCCTCTGTCTGGCGTTTGTCCAGGCCCAGGCGCCAAGAGAGCCGGACATGGGCCTCCAGAAAGGGTGCCAGCAGCGGGTGGGGGTCCTTGTCCCCCAGCAGCTGCAGGGCCTTCTCACAGCACACCTGAGCCTCCCTGGGGTTCTCCAGCTCTTGGTGGCACACAGCCAACCCCGCCAGGGTCAGCAGCGGCCGGTCTGGGCTAGAGGGGGTGCCGAGCTGGGTCTGCAGCTGCCAGGCATTGTCCCACAGCGCCAGGGCCTCACGGTAGAGGCCAGTGCAGGTGAGGCCCTGGGCCCGCCGGAGCTCGGGCAGCACGAAGAAGTCCTGCAGGTCCCGGGCACGGCGCAGCTCGGGCACTGCCTGCAGATGGCCCAGAAACTGCTCGAAAGCCCGGCTGCGGCGTGCAATGGTCTCTGCCGTGAAGTTCCGGCGCAGGCGCTTCCTGGGGAAGGAGATGGCCGCCATGGGGCCCCGGAACCGCCGCTGTAGGCTCCGGTGCAGCTGCTCAAAGTCCGAGTAGCGGCGGGAGATCTGGGCTGGCTGGTGGTCTGGGAGACCGGGACCAATCACGGCGAGGGTGTAGAGCTGGAAGGGTGTGATAGGATGTGAGTCAGGGCAGGTACCGCCTGTCCACTGGCCCTTTTCCTCCCCCTCCCCATGCTCCCCATCCCTCCCCAGGTAGGTCTGGGCCCCGGAAGGTGGGAACTGCTGGGGCTGTGGCCAGGGGATCCATCCCATCTTACCTGAGGCTCGTCTGAAATGACCCAGGCCCATCGCAGCACAAAGAGAAAGACAGAGATGAACTTCAGTGCCGGGGACAGTTGCCCCCCTCCTAGGGGGCACCCCTGCCCCACAGGGCTGCAGCCCTTCAGACAAACCCCAAGCTGTTCCCAGGCCCAGAGGATGGGTCTCAGGCAACCCTGTCAGTGGTAAATGTGATGGACCCAGGACCCAGGCTCGCCTCCGTGCCCCAGGTTTGCCTCGGCTTCACTGTGTGACTTTAGCCCGGAGAAGCATCTGCTTCCTCAGGCAGGGGGATGCAGTCGGTGGTGTTTGCTGGAGCTTTAAGTCCCAGCATCAGTAAGGATGACTTGCAGACCGGAGCCTTGGCCCCTCTTGTTTCCTGGTCACGTCTGGTCACAAATGGAGAAGCTCTCAGGAGGGCGCTTTATTGACGATTGACTTAGCCAACCAACTAAAGAGCCAGCAGGCTCTTTTAAAGTCAATATTAGGCAAGTAACAGTCCAGGTGGTTTTCCGCTAGGACGAGAACTGGGAAGGCAGTTCTAGAAGGACTGAGGTTTGGGAAAGGGGTGTGTGTGGGGGGGAGGGGGTGGTGGTGGTGGTGTGTGTGTGTGTGTGAGTGTGTGTGTCCCCAGGGTCTGAGGCCTGAGTAAGGATCAATGCTTAGAGGCGTAGATGCGGGGATTAGCCAGTGTGGAGTGCTAAAGCACACTAACCCAAACCAAAGACAAGCCAGTTGCTATGGAGCTAATTCCAACCCATGGGCGACTCCCCCGGGTGTCACAGTAGAACAATGCTCCACAGGATGTTCTGTGGCTGTGACCTTTGGCTAGCAGACAGCCAGGGCTTTCTTCCGAGGTACATTCAGGCTGCTGTTAGTGCCACCCAGGGGCTCTACACGAACACAAGACCCCACCTTTACTCCTCCATGTTGTGAGGAGCAGCAGGGGTAAAGCCACCCGCGGCCACTTCACCTCTTGAAGTTTCTCCACATATATTAATGCGGTGGTTTCTGGTTGGTACTGTCACGTTGGCATGACTCCTGGCGACCCCGTGCACAACAGGAGGATGACACCTGGTTCTGCGCCACGCCGCACCATCGGTGCCATGTTTGAGGGCGCTGTTGCAGCCACTGTCAATCCCGCTTGTTGAGGGTCTCCTCTTTCTCTGACCCTCTACTTGATCAAGTATGTTCAGAGAAGGGGTCCGACTTTCCATTCAAATCTACATTCCCGAAACATGCTGCCTGTCAAACCCTTTCTTGAACGATTACTACCGTCCCAGGGAACTGCTGCTTTTCAGGAAACACCAGTCTCTAATAACCGCTCATGGTCTTCTTTGGGCAAAACACGGTGTACATCTGTGATCTCTTAGGATCCTTGGAACCTCATGCCAAGGCAGGAAAGCCACAGCTGGAGCTCCTGAGCCTAACCTTGCCCTATGCCATGTGCCAAGCACTTTGCGCTTTAATTTCACCCCCATTGTCACAGCAGCCCTGACAGGAAGACACCATGGCTGGTAAACAGACAAACTCACTGCTGTTGAGTGAATGCCAACTCATTGGGGCCCTACAAGACTGAACAGAACTGCCCCTAAGAATTTCCAAAACTAACTCTTTAGGAGGGTAGGAGAGTAGAAAGCCCTGTCTTTCTCTTGCAGAGCAGCTGATGGTTTCAAACTGCTGGCTAAGGGGTCGCAGCCCCATGCGGGACCACTCTGTCTCCAGGGCTCCCCCAGGTAAATGGGGAGGGGAGAGGGGTAAACACTTGCTTGGAGGCACACAGCTGATAAGTGGCCCTGCTGAGATTCAAACCCAGGGTAATTTCAGTCCCAAGGCCTGTGTTTTCAGCCCCCAGAAGTTAGATGGGGGTCAAAATCGGGCCCCTATCCTTCCTTGCCTCTGTGCTGCTGCTAGGTGACAGATCTTTGGTGTCCCCTTCCTGGGCACAACACCCCCCCCTCCATCCCAGAGCTCTGAGACCTTGGCCTATCACAGAGTCAATCCCTGCTCAAATTTGGGAGAAGCAGGGCCAATGGGCGTGGCCCTGTTTACGAACAGCAGTGGAGGGTGGAGAGGCCCAGATGTGGGACAGGGCTCTAGGCTCCCTTCTTGCTGAGTCACAGGCAGAGGAGGAGGAGGAAGAGGATGGTGTAGAGAGATAGGACAGGCAGGGCACCACCCCCACTCCCCACAACCAGGATTGGTCAGGACGGGCTGGGTTTTAGGCCTGGCAGACCAAATTCCCTATGCCAGCTCCTCCCAAATTGAAGAAAATGGGGCTCTCTCCTGCACGCTACTCTTTCTCCAGCCCTGGTCCCCTAAGTCTAGGCCTTAGGACAAGATTAAACTCGTACTATTAGGGGTGGGTGTTTGAGAATGGATTCACCTGGATTGGAAGGAAGCACACAGTAGGGCCAAGCTGCCAGCCCTTTCAACCAAACCTCTGGTCATCCAGTTGGTTCCCACTCGGAGCCATCCTAAAGGACCAGAACTGCCCTCTCACTGTGTTTCCCAGGCTGTCATCTTTATAGAAGTAGTCTGCCTCATCTTTCTCCCGTGGGGTTGCGGGTGCGTTCGAACCACCCCCACCTTTGGGTTAGCAGCAGTACTGTATGCTTAACCATAGCACAACCAGGGCTCTTTATCCCCAAACCATACCCACTGCTATTGGGTCAATTTCCACTCACCACGACCCTAACTATGGTCTCCAAGGCTCTGCAAAGGGAGTGGACAGTCCACCTTTCTTCCTCGGAGCAGCCGATGGGCTAGCTGTCCTGTGCTTACCCAGGTGGCACCACAGAGGCCCCTTGCAGCTACCATTTTACTGAGCAAGTCATGGCGCCAGGCAGGCACAAGGCGAAGGGCTTTCTGGACACCAGCTCCTTTCATGCCTGTGAGCATCCTCTGAGACAGACACCATTGTCATTATCCCCAGGGGCCCCATGAGGGTCACCAAGGTCACATGACACTCCCAACATCCAACACCTGGGACTGATCTCAAATGAGTGGGATCTGAATCAAGTGCTGTTGTGTAAGTGTTAGCCATCAGCAGCCCCAAGGGAGACCCATCCAGCTACCCTGCTCATGGAAAGACATAAAGCCTCGGAAACCCTAAATCGGGGCGTGGTGAGTGGAACCCACTGGATTCTTTAACCTCTACCACTAACCGTGCCAACTGGGCTGTAAATCTAAGCAGATAGCGCCACCCCACCCCCACTTTTGTATCTTGCTACAATATGCAAAACCCTTTCCCACAAGTCAGTTCTCTTGGCCACAGAGCCAGAAGCAAGCTCATCAACTCCAGTATCTAGTCAGCCTCAGGAAAGCTACCTCATCTGCGGGCCTGATGGCCTCAGTGTCCTCATCTGTAAAACGGGGCAGCCAGGCCCAGCCAGGCCCAGCCTCCCGGCTGCCCTCCTCCCACTTAGCCAGGCCAGACTTCTGGGCACCCAGCCCAGGGCCAGGATCCTCACTCACCACGTACTTGGAGGGTGGGTCCTTGACGACATTGGCGCTTGTCACTTCGAAAAGCAGCCGCTGGGATACCAGGGTGCTCCTTGACTTTTTCCAGAAGTCCTGCAGCTGCCGGGTCAGGAGCTGACTGCCCCGAGGCGCGTCAGGTGGGGTGCTCAGTTCTGTGGGTGTACGGGTCCAGGTCAAGGCACTGCGCCTGGGGGCCGGGACTGAGGGGACCCCAGCTATGGGGTGGCTCCTCACCCTCTTACAGAAATGGAAATTGAGGACCAGCTGATAATGGCAAATGGGGCCTGGAACGGAGACACTCACTGCTGTCCACGCCGCCCCACCCTTGGCTGTAAATATTTATGCTGATCTCTCTCTGGAGACCCTGCTGGGGTCAAGGGGCTGACCTTTTAGGTTAGGCTCGCGTCTGCAGCTAAACCTTTCCACCCCAAAGCATGGCTAGCACATTAACCCAGGACCTGTAGGTTTAAAACTAGCCCTGGCTTTGGGACGGGGTGATTTTGTTTTCCTATTTGACACTGGGGACAATTTGGCTGGGAGAGGTGTTGTGGCTCTCTCAAGGTCACCTAGCCAAGAGGTGACTGGGGGGGAGGGGGCACTTGAAGAAGTGCTGGGGAGTTTGCTGGGTCAACTCCATGCGCCCCCAGACGCTTCCTCCCCACCGCTCCAACCCCAGGAACACGGCTGGGATGGCGGCCCAGGGACCCGTCCCTTCCCCTCCAGGACCACACGCCCACCCCCGCACTCGCCTGCGTCTATTCCCGACGCCCCGTCCCCAGGAGCCAGCGGGTCGGGGCCAACCTCCTCGTCGCCCTCGTCGTCCTCGTCGTCGGCGCTGGTGAAACTGAGGGTGCCGCTTAGGCGGGAGGACAGGCCCTCGGCGTCGTCGTCTTCCAGCTCCGAGCTCTCCGGGAGCTGCTCGG
>NW_022109491.1:10992300-10994566 GCF_000313985.2 Echinops telfairi
GCTCTCAGCGCCGCTACGACCTCTTCCTGCCTCCGCCCCGCCTCCGGCCCCGCCCGCTCCCGGAGCCACTTGGGAATCCCGGGCCCTTGGCTCCAGGAGTCACTTGGGAATCCTGGGACATCCAAGCATCCTGCGACCGTCCCCAACTGTAGGGAAGCACCCTCCCTCCTGGATGCTCCCACCCTTGCCGGCGACCCAGGTCGACTTCAACATTACCTCCCCCCATCCCAACACTTTCCACCTGATGCTCTGGAACTTTCTCAAGTGTAGTGGAAGCTAGGACGCCCTTTCCTCCCGCGGAGAAACTAAGGCCCAGAGAGGTTATGAGCTCTGGAATATGAGCAGGATTTCCTGTTTCCTGACATCTAAAACAGGAACAAATAACATTAAATTTTCAGTGATTGCCCTGAAGAGCCAAAAAGGAGCCCAGTGCTGAGAGGGAGGGGCCGATGACTTGCTACCTAACACACAAACCTACAACTCACTACACAACGTCCACAGGCTTTCACTACCCCTTCGAGCCTCGCGCTTACCAAGTAAGCAAAGAAAAAACAAACCCAGGTGCTAGCGTTACCTGCCCCAAGTCAGAAAGCTTGCCAGGGGCTTCTGGCAAGAGAGGGTTGGAGCTCAAGACCCTGGGTTTTACAGCCAGCTCTTCCCACGCTGCAGGCCCAGAATCTGAGCACTTCCTCTAGGGCCAGTATTTTTTTTTTTTGGTTAACCTTAAGAACACTCTAGATGCTTCCCGTCAAAAGGGTTAGATAACAGTCCCTCAAAACCACCCAAGCTCACTGTTATCAAGGGGATTCAGACTCGGTGAGCGGCTAGGACCGAGTATTACTGCCCCTGTGGGTTTCCAAGTGATTCTCCACCTTCCTAGTGCCTCCACCCTTGAGCACAGTGCCTCATGTGGTGGTGACCCCCAACCATAAAGTCATTTTCGTTGCTACTTCATATCTGTCATTTGGCTACTGTCATGTAAATATCTGATAGGATGTATTCTCATGGTTACAATTGAACTAATTCAAGTATAGTGATGAATCACAAAAACAATATGTAATTCTGTATTGTGAAGGATTTATTTCTAATGACAAATACATGAAATTTTGTCTTGAAGCATGATGTAGCACGGGTAACAGTCTTCACGCATGGGTAGGTGGGCATATCTGCATGTGGGCGGACCTGCCTGGAGACGGATAGAGGAGCCCTGTCTTGGTTCCTAAGACCATCAGAAATAGGTATTTTCTGATGGCCTTAGGTAACCCCTGTGAAAGGGTCGTTAGACCCCCACCCCTACCCCCCAAGGGACCCAGCCCAGGGCCGGGATCCTCACTCACCACGTACTTGGAGGGTGGGTCCTTGACGACATTGGCGCTTGTGACTTCGAAAAGCAGCCGCTGGGATACCAGGGTGCTCCTTGACTTTTTCCAGAAGTCCTGCAGCTGCCGGGTCAGGAGCTGACTGCCCCGAGGCGCGTCAGGTGGGGTGCTCAGTTCTGTGGGTGTACGGGTCCAGGTCAAGGCACTGCGCCTGGGGGCCGGGACTGAGGGGACCCCAGCTATGGGGTGGCTCCTCACCCTCTTACAGAAATGGAAATTGAGGACCAGCTGATAATGGCAAATGGGGCCTGGAACGGAGACACTCACTGCTGTCCACGCCGCCCCACCCTTGGCTGTAAATATTTATGCTGATCTCTCTCTGGAGACCCTGCTGGGGTCAAGGGGCTGACCTTTTAGGTTAGGCTCGCGTCTGCAGCTAAACCTTTCCACCCCAAAGCATGGCTAGCACATTAACCCAGGACCTGTAGGTTTAAAACTAGCCCTGGCTTTGGGACGGGGTGATTTTGTTTTCCTATTTGACACTGGGGACAATTTGGCTGGGAGAGGTGTTGTGGCTCTCTCAAGGTCACCTAGCCAAGAGGTGACTGGGGGGGAGGGGGCACTTGAAGAAGTGCTGGGGAGTTTGCTGGGTCAACTCCATGCGCCCCCAGACGCTTCCTCCCCACCGCTCCAACCCCAGGAACACGGCTGGGATGGCGGCCCAGGGACCCGTCCCTTCCCCTCCAGGACCACACGCCCACCCCCGCACTCGCCTGCGTCTATTCCCGACGCCCCGTCCCCAGGAGCCAGCGGGTCGGGGCCAACCTCCTCGTCGCCCTCGTCGTCCTCGTCGTCGGCGCTGGTGAAACTGAGGGTGCCGCTTAGGCGGGAGGACAGGCCCTCGGCGTCGTCGTCTTCCAGCTCCGAGCTCTCCGGGAGCTGCTCGG
>NW_022109491.1:10994748-11001975 GCF_000313985.2 Echinops telfairi
GGGGCAGTTCACCTCTGGCCTGTAGGGTCGCTATGAGTGCAAATGGACTGCAAGAATACGGAGCTTCAAACCTCTTTCGTTTTTTCAATTTTCCCATGAACTTTTGGAAGTCCCTTTTCTGAATAAACAGAAGAACAAATCCACGAACACAGGATCTCTGAGGATCCCAGGATCTCTTTTCCAAAGGTTCTGGCCTTGGCATCCAAATTGAGATTCCCTGGGTGTTGCTGCTGCTGGCCCTCTGCCTGGCTGGGGGAGGCCTGCTTAGCCTGGCTCTGTTCCACACAGCTCGCCTGGGCATGTCTATATAAAGGGGAAGGGGGCAGCCCAGTTGCCACTGTCCATCTGCCATCTGGGCTGTCCAGCCTCACTCCCCTGGCCCCAGGACCTGGGCTCGGCTGCCTTGGCATTCATTCTTCCTGTTGACTTAACCACTGTCCCTGAACCTTGCCCATCCCCCAAGGCCCAGCCTAGACCCTGAGATGGATGAGGTGGGCTCCCTTTGGACTTTCCTTGTCCTCCCAGATGACCGGTGAACTTCTCCAGACTTCTTCACAGATTCAAGGCAGGGGCCAGCTTCCCCTTGACCTCCTTAGAGAAGGTCCCTGGCTGCCAGTTGCTGACCTCCTTTCCGGTCTGGTCTGCTCATCATGAGTACAGACTTGCAGACCCACACAGCAGTTCAGGAAAATGGAGACAATAAAAGCTGCTGCCTCCCAAGAGGAGTGCTCGGCGAGGTCACGTGGTTAAAATGCCCAGCACAGCGTGTGGCACACCGTAACTCACAACTCACTGCCCCCAAGTGGACTCTGACTCACAGTGACCCTGTAGGGCAGAGTTCAGCTGCCCCTGTGGGTTTCTGAGGCGGTTAAATGTGTATGGTAGGAGAAAGCCTCATGTTCGTTCCATGGTGCCAGTGGCTGGGGGGTTAGAACTGATGATCTTATGGTTGGCAGCCTAACAGATAACCCACTGGACCCCCAAGGTTCAATAAATGGTGGCTGTAGCAGTCACACACACCCCCCCCCTCCAACATTCCAGTTGCCAAGCTCAAACCCCATGTTCATGGCCCAAGTTCGATGACCTTCACCCGAGCTCCCATTTACCACAGACTCCCTGCGAGGGAGGTTCTGACTCTCCCCAGCAGACAGCTGAGGAAACAGGGGCTCAGAGAGGCAGGACCATCAGCTCAAGGTCACATGGCTCCCAGAAGCAGTTTGGGTCTTGGGTTTCACATCATAGAGTTGGGCTCTTCCTCCTCCACCATGCTCACTCTGCGGTGCGATGGTCCTTTTCCACCTTGGAGCAAGTGTGCTTCCTGAGGTGGGGTGAGAAGAGGGGTGCTCCTTAAGGCAGAGGAGCAGGGCGGGTCCTCCTCCTGAGAGTCTAGGATGTCAAGGCCTGCCACCTGCTCCCAGGCTTCAATTTCTCTGCAAGGGCCCTTGGCTAAATTAGGCCATGGGCTAGGGCTCTGGGAGGGGTGGGGGCTTGCTGACCCCAGGATCTGATTGGTCAGGATATTCGTTCCCGGGAAGCCAGGAGGGGGGAGGATAGGGGCCCTACAAATGCGGGGGCTGGAGTGGGCCAGGGCATCCTTGGGTGGTGCCGTGCTGAGGAGGTGACCTGTGGCAGGGGAGTCCCACTAACCTGTAACCATGGTAAGGATACAAGCCCTGGTTCTTTCACTCACAGGAACACCTTGGGGCCTCTCGGGGGACAGAGCCAGGTGGTCTGGGTGGGGGGCAGTGACGTCGTTCCCTGAAACTAGAGGAGGAAGGTGTTCTGGGGAACTCATGTTTCTTCCCAGGAGAAAGCTGAAGGGGAGGGCGGGGGATTCCAGGGCTTGGTTCTCCAGGCTTGCCCGTTCTTCCAGCCCTTCCGGGACCCCCACCATGTCAGCCACAGAGCTGTGAGCGCAGCTTCGCCTTCTCCTTCATGGTGCAGCTCGGGTCTCAGAGAGCCAGAGTGAGTTAGTGAAGGTTACCCAGCAAGCCAGGGGTAGGAGTGGGCTGGAGGAAGGTTCCAGTGGAAGATGGGCGGCCTGCAATGCCATGAGCCCCGAGGGTTCACTGAGGGGGACAGACCAGAGCTGGAGAGACCTCAGTCTCGCAAGAAAGGTTTGGATTTGGGGCTGTCATTTTCCTTTGAGACTCCCCTCCCCACTTCAAGGAGTAACTAGACTCCAGAGGCCAGCTGCTTCGGGTGACACAGGACTAATAATAGCCTGCCCTCTTGGCATAGGCAAAGGTGGGGGAGGGGGCAAGGAGCAGGGCCAGAGGCCGAAGAAAGCCTTGGATGGATGTCTCAGCTTTCCGCTCCGCCAGCCTCTGGCCAACGGCCCCTCCTCCCATGACCGCCTACCCTGATGGCATGGCCTGGGTGTGATGGGAGCCCCCATAGCAGTCTTATTCCCACCCCCTAGCAGGCAGCAGACAGGGTCTTTACTGACTGTACCATAACAAGGAATCTTAACAGTCCATCTTTGCCAGTTCTCGGAGGGGCAGGAATGATGTGGCCCACTCTTCTTGGTCGTTCTGGTGCCTGGTTGTGGCTCGGCACGTAGTAGGTGCACAATAACTTTGTGGGGCATGTCATTACGTATCTGAGAACACACATTTCTCAAGGACCTGCTAAAGCACTAGGCACTATTGCCCAAAGCCACTGCCATCGAATCGATTCTGACTAATAGTGACCCCATATGAGGGTTCCTTTACGGGAGCGACGGTCTCTAGGAAACGCTGGAAGACCATGCCGGAGAGATCTTGCTGGCCTGCAGCAAGGGCCTTTCACACCCATGGTTTCATCTCTGTGGTGAACGTCAATCGTGATTTAACCTGAGCCACTTGCTCAAGCTCACGCCGAGGTGGGGAGTGTTCCCAACCTGACTGGAGAGGGACCAGTGAGGAGGCCTTGGGTACAACCAGCCTTCTTAGCGCTAGTAAAAGGGGCTGGGTACTTCGGGGTCCTGAAGGAGGGGTGGCAAGGTTGGACCTGGTCTTCTGAAGGAAGCAGGGGGGCGGGGGCAGGTGGAGGCTCTTCCAGAGAGGCAGGGTGGGGAGGAGGAGAAAGGTATGGTAAGACTCTTCCCTAGGGCTGGCCTTTCTCCTCTGACTCTCTGTGTTTTCTGCAGACGGACCAGCAGGCTGAGGCCCGGTCCTACCTCAGTGAGGAGATGATTGCTGGTGAGTCAGGGTGGAGGGCTGTGTGTGTGTGTGTGTGTGTGTGTGTGTGTGTGTGTGATGCTTGGTGGAAGGCAGGTGTCACCTATGCTGGGGGATCTAGAGGTGATTGGGGACTCAGTTCCCTCCCCTTGGGCCTCCCTCCCTCCTGGCAGAGTTCAAGGCCGCCTTTGACATGTTCGATGCTGATGGTGGAGGAGACATCAGCGTCAAGGAGTTGGGCACGGTGATGAGGATGCTGGGCCAGACACCCACGAAGGAAGAGCTGGACGCCATCATCGAGGAGGTGGATGAGGATGGTGAGCGGGTAGCCCTCCTTGGCCAGGCTGGTGATGGTGGGGAGAGGCGGGTGCCCTGCGCTCAGGCCCAGCGGGCCACCGTCTCCCCGCAGGCAGCGGCACCATCGACTTTGAAGAGTTCTTGGTCATGATGGTGCGCCAGATGAAAGAGGACGCCAAAGGGAAGAGCGAGGAGGAGCTGGCAGAGTGTTTCCGCATTTTCGACAGGTGCCCTGGGGGCCCGGGCGGGGCAAGATCCTGGGGGGTGGGGTGGGGGATGATGGGGTGACCAGGCGCCCCGGGCCCTGAGCCTGCCCCTGCCCCTCCGTCCCAAAGGAACGCAGACGGCTACATCGACGCCGAGGAGCTCGCTGAGATTTTCAGGGCCTCTGGGGAGCACGTGACGGATGACGAGATCGAGTCCCTGATGAAGGACGGTGACAAGAACAACGATGGCCGCATCGACTTCGACGGTGGGGGCCCCGGGGGCGCGGCAGGGGCGGGGCGGGGCGAGCATGGCTGTGGCGGGCACCCACGGGGCCCCGATGCGCGGCTGGCCTGGGCTTGGTTCTCGTGACCAGGGTGGGCCCTGACCTCTCTCGTCCGTCGGCTTCCCTGCAGAGTTCCTGAAGATGATGGAGGGCGTGCAGTAAGGCGTGGGCACGGAGACCCACCTCGCCCTCCGCGGCGCCCGCGCCTCCCAACCCCGCCGGTCCCATCGTGCGCCCGGAGCGAGGCGCGGACCCTCCGGGTCTGTGTGCGGCAGGAATGAATAAAAGCCAACTTTGCCAAGCGCGTGGTCTGAGTGACAGGAGGGGGGGTGGGGGCCTCGGGGCCGACGGGCCACCGTCTAGGCGACGCCCGGAGGACCTGGGAGCCCAGGGATTCTCGGGTGCGAGGAGGCAGCGGCTGCCGGGTGCAAGGGGGCGCTGGCCAACTTGGCGGGTTGGGGGTCGGCCACCGGCAGCTGGCGCTGGGCGTGGGCAGCTCCGCGGACAGATGGGAGGAGGGAGGCCGCAGGGGCTTCGGGCCAGCGGATGGAGGGCGCACGGGCGGGCGGGGCAGCAGGCTGGAACGGGCGGGGTGGGGCGTGGGCTGCTGGGCCAGACAGTAGCTGCCACTTCCCGGCCTGCCTTTCTTTCTGGAGCCTTTGGAGGCTGGGCTATGGGTTTGCGGGGCGTGTGTGTGTGTGTGTGTGTGTGTGTTGTGTGTGATGTGTGGTATGGTGTGTGTGGTGTAGTGTGTGTGTGTGTGTCCACTCACATCCCTGCTAGTCCTTCCTGCTGGTCTGTTCTTACTGGGGATTGGAGGGGTGGGACACACACCACTGAGGAGGTGCTGCCCTGTTATGCCAACCCTAGATCCCAATCCCTGCCTCATGCCCTCTCCGAGGAGCAGCTTCTAGAATTCAAACCTGGGTCCCTCACTCTACCCCTCCCTCCCTGCTCCGAGGCTGTGGGACTCCAGCCACACTGGGCCACCTTTGTTGAGCCTTCAGGCTCCGGGCTGTTTGCAAACGTCAAGGCCTTTGCTCCCAAAGCTTCTCCTCATGGCAAAATGTTCCACTCACAAGACCCCCTGAGCTCTCCCGTCTCATCCGTGCTGGAACTCCTTGTCCCCAGGCCATCACAGCTGGGCATCAGGCCATAATGAAGTGAGCGTTGGTCCTTGTAGTTTAACTGTAGAGTCAGCCTGCTGGAATTTGCATCCTCACTGTGACTCGTGCCTTGTTTTCTGCATCTGTGAACTGGAGACAATACTGAAGCTGTGTGTCAAGTGCTTAGACTGGCACCTTGCACTCAGTGAAGATGTGACAAACACCGAGGGCCCACCCTGGGGTCAGACTGATGCACGGGAGCCACACTATGCCCCGCAGGCTTCCCAGTGACCGTTGCCATTTGTAAGCACATTGCCAGATGTTGCTCCAAGGTGCCTCTGGAGGGGTTTGAACTACTAACTTGACACTTAATGGTCAAGCTTTTAATACATGTTATGATCATCCTCGAGGGGCCCTGGTGATGGACCTAATGGGCTACTCATTGAGCTACTAACAAGGTCAGCGGTCTGGAAGATGAGGCTTTCTATCCCCTCAGGATTGACATTCCGGGAAACGCACAGGGGCGGCTCTACTCTGTCCCATAGGGTCACTGTCAGAATCGACTAGATGGCAGTGAGTTTTTAAAATGTGTTATCATCATTACCATGCTCATCATCAGATTCCTGAAACGCAGAACTGCTCTTCCTCATTGCTTCAGCCCTCCTTCTGGGTCCCCCTCATGTTCTCTTCGCTCCTTCTGTTGCCTTCACAAGTCTCCATCTGTATCTCTGTGTAATAGTCATCAGTGTTGATTTCCCTCCTCTGTAACATGGAGGGAAGGACAGTAGGGCCACTGAGGGCCTACTGTGTGCTAAAAGGAGCTCTGGTGTTCTGTGGGCTAGGCAGGGAGTTGCTAGCCACACGGTGGTGGTTCCAACCCATCAGGGCCTGCTGTCTACCTGCTCTGCAATGACTTACGTTGGAAACGCAGGTCTGCTCTACCCCATAGGGTCTCTAATGGCCAGAATGGCTCAACAGTGATTCTTTGTCTCATTAAGGCCCCTGTGACCAGACCTGCCTGTGCTCTTAGGTGGGCTCTCCTGACACCTTAGGTGTTCTGCCTTAGGTGCCCCACCTCTGTGCTTTCCCAGCGAGTCTAGCAGCCAGCCTTTTTTGGGTGCTTATGAGTGTTCTAAGGTCCTCGTCACGCTCCTCTGAGGCAGGCACTAGGATTTTTCCGTTTTCTAGTGCCCATTTGCCGGAGTTGACTCCGGCTCACAGCAAGCAAGCCCACTGGACAGGATCCAACTGCCCTCCAGGGTTTCTCCAGCTGAGTGGGCTGGTGGGTTCGATCCATTGACCTTTCAGTTAGTAGCTGAGTACATCAAACTGCTCTGTAAGGACTCTTTTTTCACAGGCTAAGTGTGAAGACAGGTATAAGCAACACGGAGTGGAATTGGGATTCTAATAGAGATTTTTTTTTTGCCTGCTGGTAGGAGTGCACACCCCCCCCCCATAAACTGTTGGGGGTGAAATATTAACCTAATTTCCCCCCCATTGAATTTCTTGTTAAAGGCTCCACGTAAAATGTTTTATAATTCTAAAAAACAGATTTACAGCCTAGGAAACTCAAAAGGGCAGTTCTACCTTGTTCCATGGAGTTGTAATCGACTCGATGGCAATGAGTTTGGAGGTTTTTTGTTTTAAAATATTATTTTGCCATATCTTACACCATTCAATGTATCCATTCACCTATAATTCTGCTATTCATTTCCCTTGAGTGGGGTTATACAGTCATCATTGCTATCAGTTGCTCCTTTCCCACCTCTTCCCATACCCTCAGGGAATCATTCCTCCCACTATTGTTTCTGAAGGGTTTATTTGAAAAAATAACTGTTAGTCTAATATTTATTTACTCTGTTGCAAATGCCAGAATCAAATTGGTTTAAAGAGATGCTGTATTGGTTCATGAAACTGAGAAACTCCAGCCTGGGCTGGAGGCCAGGGACTCAATGTCCCCCTTGGTCTCTTCGCCCTGGGTCTGGTTCGCCATCTTCCCTCTGCAGCTGCCTCCACCAGAAGCCCTTCCTTTCAGCCACCCAACTAGTAGAAGCATTTCTCTCTACAAATGACAGATTGATTGTGGAGAGTCGACTGACGTAAGGGAGGTCAGGTAGCAGACAACGTGGGGGAACAAACATGAGGGAGGAACACACAGAGCCTTCAGCAAAGG
>NW_022109491.1:11002983-11004296 GCF_000313985.2 Echinops telfairi
GAGTAGAAACCTCCCTGACCAGAGGCCATGCTATCTTCTCCCTTCCCTTCCCCCAGGCCCGTACAACCAGCTGCCCGCAGGGCTGATTGGCTTGGGTGCGAAGCCAGGGACCTGGCCATCTTGGGTGCTGTGCTAGTCTACCTTTGAGTGCCTCTTGCACCACCTGGGCTGTGCCCATCACCTCAGCCTGCCCTTCCCCATACCCACGCATTGGAGCTTCACTGGTCAACACTGGAGTCTCCTCCCAGGGGCTCAAAGTACAAGGGATGTGTGGGAAGGTGGCGCAAGGGGCTGTCAGAGCTCTTGGGCAAGATGGAGCAGGAGGTGAACATGCCTCCTGGGACCCCAGAGCCCAGTCCTGCGGGTTCCCCCAGGGAAGGAGCAGAAGCAGGCTATGCCTACACCCTGGGGCTGCTGCCTAGTGGCCTGAGCCTCTTCCTTTCATAGGCCCAGAAGCCCTGCAGGGTCAGAAGTTGGGCACCCAGTCCCCCCACCTCCCCTTCTACAGCTACTGCCCTTTCAGCCAGACCTACAGCACATGGGGACAAACTGCTGCCATTCCTGGTGCGCTTCACAGCTCCACAGAAATAGGCACCATGGCGACACCATTTCACAAATGAGCAACCAGATGCAGAGCTGTAAATAGGCCACAAGGGAACAAATCTCAGCCACCCCTCTGTTCGGCCCCCATGCTTCACGCGCGCTTCTCTCGAGGCGGGGCCAGGAGAGCTAGCTCCCAGGCCTGCCCTCCCCTCTCCACCAATCCTACAGCAACTTGCAAAAGGCAAGAAAGAAAACAGAAAAACCGGAACTCAAACCCAAACCAACCCCAAATGTTATTTATTTAATATAATCATCACAAGGGTGCAAATGGAGACTTAATTTAAAAACAAACAAAACAGGAATGACACCACAGCTTCAGATAAGAGTTCTACACAGAAATCAAGGGGGAGGGGAGGGAGGACAGACATCTAGGAAGAGAAGACAACACAACGCAAGGACAGGGAGGGTCAGGGCTCTTGGCTGGAGACTTGCTTTGAGTAGGTTTCCTGCAGGTATTTCTTAAAGGCTGGAAGAGAACAGGCAGGTCTTGGTGAGGGGCAGGGGCGGGAGTGAAGGTGACCAAGAGGGCAGAGCTTGACAGGGTGGTGGGTGGGTGGTGGGTGGGGTGGGAGTGAAGACTCTGGGGCTTGGGGAAGAAGAGTCTAGCTACTCTCCTCTAAAAATTTGGGGGGAGGGGGGGAGGCAAGACCCACCCCCTCCCCTGCCCCCACCATCCCATTGATGTCCAGAGGATTCGGACTCATAGTGAC
>NW_022109491.1:11005465-11011573 GCF_000313985.2 Echinops telfairi
TTTTATTCTAACTTGGGAAGAAAACAAACCCAACAGGCTCGGAGCAGTGAGCAGCTCGCCTCAGAGGAGGGATTAGCCCTGCAGAAGCAGACCAGGTACCTGAGTTTCTCCCTCTGCACCCCAACTCTATACTTACTGTACCAGCTGCTCCGTGGATGGTCCCTATCCACTTGAAAAGGTTGTCTGATTCCGGGAAGGCAGAGATTCCTTTGTCGCCAGACATCTGGGGAGGGAATGACACTTCCTGGGTATCACAATGCAGACCTGTGGCGTGCCCCTACCCCTCAGCCTTGCCACGTTTTGATCCAAAATAAAGTGACTGGGTTGAGAGGCGCCTACTGGGGGATGTGATTAGACTCGTAGGGTCAGACACACCCGTTTGGAGCAGGCCTGGTAGGGCAGCAAGGGTTTATGCAGGGGAGCCTGAGACTGCTCTCGGTACCCACACTCCCCTTGGTTGCTGGGCCTCCACACAGTCCCAGCCAGTTAGTCACATAAAGGCTTCACAGACCAGAGAGAGGGGCACGTGGGAGCAGCTGGGAGAATTCGGGCTGAATAGTCTCTGGGACTTCTAGGGGGAGAGCACTTCATGGGGCGCCGGGATGGGAAATGCTCCCAGAGGGGCGTCGGGCAGTGAAGCGGAGCCAGCTGGATGGAGGGAAGGCCTGGGACGAGAACTTTTGCACGAGGGGATGGGACAGGCAAAGAAAAAGTGGAGGAGGAGCTGTGGGTGCCCATTTCCAGCTCAATATTCAGCAAAGGGCGTGCCGTGGGAGGGCGGCTAATAGTGACTGGGTGGGACCACTTGGCTGGGGACGTGCGCGGCTTAGTCACTCACCATGAGGGTCATCAGCTCCTGTTGTAGCCTGTAAAGGGAGCATCGTGTCACCTGGGGTCTGGCGAGCAGCCACGGAGGTTTCCCCCTCGGCCCATCTCTACAGTCGGGCCGATGGAGTCCAGACCCTCCCTCGTTGTAGGCTCCTGCCGGAAGCTCCTGGCACGTTGTCATTACTACTCCCGGGCGTCCCTCCCGGCTCTCAACCTCAATCTCTCCCCGCTCGCCCGGCCCCCAAAGGCAGAGGGTCCCGAGTAGCCTCCTCTGGGTCCCGCCGCGGGCGAGAGCAGGGCAGCGTCCCCACCCACCCATCCAAATTCGGAAGGGTTTCAAAGAGCAGCGGTCCAGGCGTAGCCTCGCTGCCCTCCAGGCTGCCCGGGCCCCCGGAGGAGGTGGGGGTCTCGGAGGTCCAGCTCTCAGCTCGTGCCGCGGCACGCCGGGCGCCGGAGGGTGTTTCACCTCTGCCTCGCTTACCTCTTGCCCACGGAACCCCGGGCTGCGCCCCCGCTGGGCTCGGCTCCTTTTCGGGCGGCTACGACACTGGCTGCGGCTGGGTCGCGGTTTTGGGAGGCCATTCGCACGGTGTTGGCAGACAGGGTCTCGGAAGACTGGACGGCAACTGCAGGGTAGTGTGTCCACCCGCTCGCGTTTGAATTGTAACCCTCTGACAGCGTCAGCCAATCAG
Source organism: Echinops telfairi (assembly GCF_000313985.2). Taxonomy (NCBI): domain Eukaryota; kingdom Metazoa; phylum Chordata; class Mammalia; order Afrosoricida; family Tenrecidae; genus Echinops; species Echinops telfairi. The sequence goes on from NW_022109491.1 coordinate 11,006,986, forward strand.
CGGCCCGCTTGGGTTTGATCCAGCCAATGGAGCGCTCCGTTACTGCGCAACCGTTGGACCCACCCACCAACGCGTCACTATCGGGCAGCAGGCTCTAGCTCCTGAGACGATTGGCAGGAGAGGCTGCCGGTAACTAATGTATCTATACTGGATTGGTGGAAAACGCCGACCATTAAAGGGCTAGAAAACGTGCACGTGGGATGAACGCCTTAAAGTCAAACGCGCAGCTGTTTTAGCATCTGGCCTGACACACCCAACCAAGCCCTCTTCTGGCCTGGACTGTCTCCACTTTCGGGGAAAGTCACCTTCCCCCCTTCTCCATTATAGTGCTCTTTCCTGGAACTCCAGGTGTCTTGACAATCTAAGCGAGCGGGGCAGGGGGTGGAGGGTGGGAGGGCAACTAGAAGCTAATAACCAAGCAGTGGGCTTGCTGTGGGACCTTAGAGGTGTCAGTCTGGGGTAGTAATGCCATTCGGCAGTTTTTCACGTGGGCCCTCCCCCAACTCAGCCCATCACATCTAACCCTTAGAGGGTGAAGAGCTAAGAAACCGAGGGCCAGGGTAGTTGCCCTCATAAAACAGACTTAAAGGGCCGCAGGGGCATCCATCCTAGATGCAACCTGGGAAGGGGACCAGGTGGGTCCCTTCACTCTTCAGACAGTCTCTTCCAGAGCTCCGGAGGTGTCTTGGTTGCCACAGGGTGGACCACACAGCAGGCTCACCATCTGGCTTTATTACAAACCTTTTAATTGCTTCTTATCCCAGTAACTCTCACAATACAGAACCACATGCCAGTCTGGGGTGCTCTGCGCCGAGTCACTACGACTAGCCCAGGCACAGGGCAATAAAGCTGGCATCCTGCAAGAAGAAGGCCCGCGTGCGCAGAGGTGGCTCCAGCCACAGGAGACGGGGCCTCAGAGGATGTCCAAGTGCAGTCAGGGGCCTGGTCTCAGGTCTGGGGGGGTGCCTCGGCACGGTGTTCATGTTCAGTCCGGAGGGTTTCCATGTACTTGCGCATCTTCTCAACCATCCAGGTGGGGAGGACAAAGGATTTCAGCTCCTCCAACTTCAGGTCGAGGCAGGCCCTGGCAGAGACAGGAAGGAGGGACATCTGAGCAAGGCAGGCTGTGGGCCCGTCCTCATCCCCAGGGCCCCTGAGGCAGTGCGTATCGGAGGGACAGGAGACCCAGGGGCTTTACCTGTAGTCATCGCTGGCAGCGAGGTCCCGGATGTCCTCTTCAATGAGGAGGTAGGCCTGGGGAGGGCAGTAGCAGGGAGCATTCAGTGGCCCCAAGTGCACCTGACTGCACACCTGCTTCACTTCATGGTAAGGCCTGCCCCTGGGCTTGCAGGGGCGCTGTGAGGGGCTGTCCGGGAACGAGCTCCCAGAGACAGCTCTTCACTCCTCTGGGAAGTTTATGGATAGAACGGAGGCTGGGGGTTAATTTTCCATAGCCTCTTCTTTTCAAAAAGGTTCCCAAGTGGGCTTACTCCACAAGGGCGAGGGAGCTGGTGAACCGTACACGCTAACAGGAAGCCAGGAGGATGCTTTCCGGGGGCTTTGGGACTGACACACTTTGGTCTTGGGCTTCAGGGCAAAACAGAAGCCATGGCAGATGGCACTGCTGACTGGCGCTGGGCGCGTCCTGGTGGAGAACTGTTGTGGGCTAAGGCCGATGCCAGCTCTGGGTGAAGGGGGAGGGGGTGTCCCCCTGAGAGCCCCCCACAGACGGGATGCTGTTCATTACATTGGGATGGGATGCCTTCTCTGGGAGGCAGTTTTCCCCCAGCCCTGTTTCTTTTTGATTTTTCTCATAGACCCTGTGAACTAGGTAATCAAACTTATATTCCAGAGAGGTGGTCTGGGGCGGGGGATGAAGTGTGCAGGTGATACCTAGGCATAGGAAAGGGAATCCTGGGGCCACAGGAATGGGCCCGCTCTACTCTAAAGTCTCTTTCTCACAGCCAACCATAGAGAGTCAGAGTCCTGGTGGGCCCAGGACAGAGGTCTGTGGGGACAATGCTTACCATCTTCCCCCCTGTTGCCCGCATATGATGCTGCTCTGCCAGCCAGTGCTTGTCTTGGGGGTCAGCTGCATACTGTGAGGGACAAAGGCACAGGGGAAACTTTAGGCTGGTGCAGGGGGTGGACCTTGCTCACTGGGGCCCAGAGCCGACTCTTGGCATTCGCTTGAGTGGTTCTTACCAACAAGACCTTGTCCTGGTCTGGCGGGTGGGGAGGGCTCACCAGTGTCTGCAGAGAAAGCTAATTCCTAGGAGGCTAGGGTAAAGGACTCATTTTCCAAAGATCTAGGGCACTTCTAGTTCCCACACCCCTTGTTTCTCAAAACACAGCATCTCTAGAGGCGAGTGGGACTGGGACACATTTATTTCGAGCTGTTGCTTTCACAAAGTGACGCGAGGCAGGGCACTTGCAGCACCCAGGTTACCAAGGTGGCCATAGCTCTATGTGAGAAACCAGGACACCTCGTGCCCAGGGGAGGGAGACGAGATTCCTGGTTAAGAACCTGGCTGTGGTGTTACACAAACCCAAACGGAACCAAACTCACAGCCACTGAGTTGATTCTAACTCGCAGTCACCCTCTAGGACAGAGTAGAAAGGCCTTGTGGGTGTCTGAGACTGTAACCCTTCATGGGAGTAGGAAGCCGCATCTTTCCCTGAACAGTGGGTGGTTTCAAACTGCTGACCTTGGGGGTTAGAAGCCCCAATGTGTAATCTACTACACCCTGGGGCACCTGTGGTGTCCCCATTTTAGATGATGTAAACCTGGGCATACTTTTCTTGGGTCTCAGTTTTCCCACATGTAAAATGACACAGGGTTGTTAAGCATGAGATCGTGAATACCAAGTGCTACACTCGGTCTCTGGTACTTAAAAAAGCGTTTGAGAAAGGTAGGCTTTATCAACTAGGAAGCGTATTTGAGACAGCCGGACACTCTGGCCTGCCCGGTCATCACCCTTCGGTGATAAGTGACTAGGTCACTTCCCAAGTGACAGGAGTAGTAATCAAGATTTTAGAGGCACGCACTCTGAGCCAGCACTTCCCCTTTCAGGACCTGCCCCTCAGCACCCCTACCCGCATACAAGGACTCTGGTGCCAGAAGGGCTGCTGCAGTGTTGTTCTCTACCGCAAATAGTGTGCGTAAACTTTGTCAATGGGGGAGTGACTATGGGATGTCTATTCTAGACAGAACCACACAACAACCTCGCCACCAGTTGATTCCACATCAGCGATCCCCCAGGGCAGAGTGGAACTGCCCTTTGGGGTTTCTGAGCATGTGAATGTTCCTCCCGTGGAGCAGCTGGGGGGTTCACACTGCTGGCCCTTTGGTTACCTGCTCAGTGTGTGACCCACTGGGCCACCTGGGCTCCCGAGTAGCTACTGAAAAGTGACAGGATGAGGGCTGGATTTAACAACAACCAGAACCCATCTCTGAGACAGCACTCACGCAATGCACAGCACTCAGCACACTGCAGTGAGGGACCAGGCGTCACTCCTTTAGCTTTGCCGGCACCGATGAGGGGCTTCCAAAAGTGCATGGAAACAGTAAGCTAGCCTTTCAGTCCCCTTTCCCATGAGCTTCTTGAAGCTCCCTCGTCTACCTTTGTTTTGAAGTCATCTTTTTGTTGTCTGCTTAAAAAAGCACCCGTGAGAAATGTAAAACCCTCAGGTGGACAGAAACAGGCCGCTGCTGGCCTCTGCTCAGCAGAGGCAGTGCTGTCGGATTTGGCCGTGCTGTAGTTCCAGCACATCGTGCATCGTGCATCATTCCCCCAGAATGCCTGCTGGCTTTTGAGACCACCAAAAATACAGATTCGCCTAAGAGGGCAGGCGAGTGAATTCCAGGCCTGACCGCCCCACCCCCCAAAAGCTGTTCTCAGGAGCACCCTCTCCTGTGAGAAGGTCCAGCAGGGCCTGCGTCCCACTCCTTACTCCCGAGCCCTGGTGGTGCGGTAGTGTAAGTGCTCCCCTGCTAACCATGGGGCATGCATGGGGATGCCAGTGCAGTGCTGCGAGAGGAAGGAGTCTGCCTCCGCACGTCTTAGAAACCCTCTGGGGCAGCTCTACTCGGACTCCTCGCTGAGGAACCTGGGGCCCGGCACTTAGTCTTTCTCAAAGTGCCTGTTTTCAGTTATAAAAATAAGAAGAATACTATCGGCCTTCCAGACGGTACCAGGGCACAATGGAAGTGTGGTTTAAATCAGTGCCCGGCACACGGGAAGGCGGAGGCGCTGCTGCAGCCTGAGTTCCCGGCACAGCGATGCCCATGGTTGTTCCAAGCGCATCAGTGCCGTGCAGGAGCCTGGTTGGCTCTCACCCCTCACCTACCTTGAAGAGGTGCGGATGCTTGATGTAGATCCTCCCTCTGGTGCCTCCCATGCCCAGCGCCCTGAAAAGTAACGGGGGAGGTAAGGAGTCCAGCGGTGGCCCTGAGCTGCCCCCCACAGTGCACGCCACATCTCTCAGACGTACTTGTTGGCTCGGGATCCCAACACAAAGGTGGTGGATTCGTTCAGGCGAGCTGGGTCCCACTGTGGGAAAAACAGAGGCTCATGAGGGGGCGGCG
>NW_022109491.1:11011799-11021430 GCF_000313985.2 Echinops telfairi
GCATCTAGTCTTGGCAGTTGCTGTGTTCACTTTGATCCCCTATATATGCAACCCCACCCAGCCCACTGCCAGCGAGTCCATTCCTCTCCGGGGTTTCTGAGGCTGCAAACCTCTCCCAAGGCAAAAGACGAGGCTTTCTGCTTCCATAATAATGTGAACGGTGGGTTTGAACTGTGGACCTTGCAGTTAGCACCGCAGTGCGTAGCCTACTGTGCCACCAGGGCTCCTGGTTGAACCATAAGAAACGTTTCAAAACTGAACTCCCTCCCACCCTACAGGACACCCTGTTGGGGTTTCTGAGGTGATCAATCTTTACAGAGGCAGAAAGCCTCACCTTTAAAAAACCCAGTCTACTGTCTATGGAAAGAGAACACTTACTAAGCCTTACACAGGACAAGTGCAAGATAACCACAGAGCTGTAGCATCGGATGAGGGCGAACACGAGCTGGAGGGCATCATGGTGTCCAAGGAAACGGGCACAAAAACATGGCTGGTGGCAGAAAGCCTCGTTTTTCTCCCTCGGAGTAGCTGGTGGGTCCAAACTGCTGACCTTGTGGTTAGCAGCCCAATACAGACCCACCATGCCAGCAGGTTCCTTGATCCCATAGAGTTCTTTAAAGAACTCCATGCTCAAGGCAGAGGACAGACAGCTTATTTAAGAGACCAAGTACTTGAAGGATTGAATAAAACCCCCAGGGGGCAGGGAGTTTATAGTAACGGGGGTGGGGGGAACAGTCCAGAAAAGGAGCGTGTGGGCACACAACTTGAAGGTCTCCGTCCATGGCACTGAATGCTGCTGGGCTGGTGTCTACTTTGCTGTCTGTACTCTCAATAAAAGAAGGCAACAACGATAAAATGAGCAAGAACAGTCGGGTGCTTGTGCCCCGTTAGGTCATGTGCTAGCTACTGGGGATAAGAGCCGCCTGAGCTGCACTCTTTGCTCCCAGGAGGCCACAGACATGGGCAGACAATAGGTGTTTTAGGAAGGGGGCCAAGTGGGAGGGTCACAGTCAGGGATGCTTCCCTGAAGGGCTAATTCCCAAACTCGTTCTGGAAGGATGAGTGCAGGTTCAGCGCGGTGGAGGGAAGCACACAGCCCTTCCAGAGGCTGGTGGAGGTTGGCCTGGCATTTCTGGGAAACGAGTAGGTCCGGTCGTGGAAGGACACGGGAAGGAGTGGCAACGTGTGGATGAGACAGAAGCAGGGAGGGGCCAGGGCCCCAGAATGCTCTGTCCAGGGTGTGTCAGAGAGACTTGCTTTAAGGCTGCCCACTCTTACAGCAATGTGGATAATGGATCTGAGCGGCTAAGGCAGGGAGACCAGCCCAGAGGCTGACGCAATCAAAAATTTTAAGAACAAAGTCTTTTGTAATAAAAAGTTGTAAAAATAAATAAATAAAGCAAAAGGTTGTCATAAGGCATTTTGAAGGACGAGGAGGTCCTGACCGGACCAGCAGAAGGACAAGGAGGGCGCAGGGCTACTGCAATATATTGATGTGGGGGCATGGGATGGGCAAAGGGGACAAGGACTATGGGAGAGAACGACGTAAGAGGAGGCCTGTGTGGACAGATGCTGCGTAGGGAATGCCTAGGGGATTTCCCCCCAGGAAGCAGGACATACAAGTCCTTCCTGGGAAGGACACCTGATTTTAGCTAAAAGGCTGAGAAGCGATTCCTGGGAAGGACAAAGGTGTGAGGGTGTTCACACCTGGTGGCCTTGACACCACCAGTGAAGTAGATCATCTGGCGGGGAGGGAGAAGTGGGTCCCAGAGAAACGTCTAGAGGTAACCACATACATGGGTTGGTGTTCACACAAAACAGACGCTATCTCTGAAGAGGAAGAGAAAGATCTAGATGCAGGTAGGTCTACCGGCTCTGAGAGGAATAGCTTTAGAAGCTAGGAGTGACGCCGTGTGCAGCAGACGGCGGAGGGCAAGGTCTCCTGGGTGAGCCCAAGCCAGCACAGTGGCCGTCTGGACTCCCTGCAACACAGACTCCCAACAGTTGTCCAGGTAACACAACCAGGAGCAGATGGGTTCAAGAGCTGGCTCAACCGTGTACTGGTTGTGTGACTTTGGACAAGTCTTTTGGCCTTAACAAGGCTCAAGTGTATTCATCGTCTGAGAGAGTCAGAGAAAGTCCTCTCTTGTCCACAGGGAAGCTGGCGGGCTCTTCAGACACACCTCCTAAGGCAGGTGTAGGGTCTAAAGGAGGCAATCCACCCCAAGTAAAAGGCTTCCCCAGTAACGATTCCAGTTCTGGACTCGGATCCCTCCTGGGTCCTCTCTGGAGGCCCATGCAACTAACTTGGGGGTAGGGGCGATGCCCTGGGATTGAGGGCACCCACCTCCCACATCCCAGCCCCCCACCCTTGTGGTGGGCCCCCAGCCTGGGCTGGATCTGCCCAGATCACTGTGCTGGCCACGCTTACGTCACCGTACCTTGGGGCCTTCCCGGCGAATTGGCTCACAGGACTTTGGTTTCCATCTGGGTGGAAGGAAGGAAGGAAGGAAGGAAGGTCACTGCTCCACAGCGAGGTCCAGGGATGGGGTTGTAAGCTTGTTGCTGCTGTGGCCCCCGTGTGCTCATGCACTTGGGGCAGGAAGCAAGTCTAAGTGTGGTCGCTAATGTGATTCCTTCCCCTGCACATGGGAGTTGACACTATTCCCCATCCCTCTTCGCCCCGCCCCTACCAAGGCTGTCTCTCTCTCTGCATAGCGGGCTCCCATGAAGGGTTTGGTTGGAAGATTCTGCTGCTTCAAGCACGTCCAAGGGTGACTACTCTGGAGCCAGTGTTGAATGAAGTGTTTGCCCTCATTGGGCCTGTGCCCCTGGGCAAGCCATTTCTGTGTCTCAGTTTCTTTATTGACACAATTAGAGGGAAATGATGTGGCTTCGGTGGTAACCAACAGGAGGTTTAGACCAGCATGGACACATTGTAGGCACCCACTGGGGCCCAGAATAAAGAAACTGCAGGGTAATCAGGCTGGGCAGCAACAAGGTCAAGAGCCCCCTCCTTCCTGTCTTTCCGCCCTGGCCCTCCAAGCAGGTTCCCTTCCCTCATGGTGAGTGAACCAGGTGGCAGAGAACTCGGCCCCCCCCCCCCCCCACCACCCTGATGGCCACACTCACCCCATGCCGGAGGCTGCCCGGTCATTCGCCAGGATGTGTGCAGGAGGCCGTCCCTTCCTCTGCCATCAAGAACAGTTGTCAGAGGGCTGGCCCCGTGGGAAGGGCCCCACCCCAATGGAACGGCCAGGGTCACCCCGTGGAGATGGCTTTCCGATGAGAACCAAAGATGTTTGAGTGTGAAGAGGGGGGGTGACAATGTCTAGGGTCCCTGCCTGGAGCTCAGCACCTGCTAGGGCGTTTCTTGGCTAGAACTTGGGTGGTAGTGGTGGGCGGGTTGGTGGAGGGCGGGGGCACGGGGGTGCGTTACCTTTTTGGGAACGGGGCTTCCTCGGTGGGCACATTCATCTTCAGTTTGCCGCCCCCGCTAGGGTGAGAGTAGGGGGAAGTCAGTGGAAGGCTGGGCTCCACCCCTTCCATGTCCCCAACCCTCTCTTCCCCCTTCCCCCACCCGGCCCAGGCCTGAGCCACCCTGGTGGACTGGGTTCGACAAATGGGTGGTACAAGAACTCCCGAGGCCACCCAACCTTCTCAGTGTCCCCTTTGTGCCCGGGGACCCAGTGACTCTGACCTTTATCCCTGGAAGCTCATGGGCCAGTCTGGGTATGGCTTTTTCTCCATCTGCAAACAGCAGCTTAGCCTGTGTGGAGTCCATCAAGCGCAAACAGTCACTGTTTCTCTTTGGGGAGGCACCCCCTTGCCACCATTATTACACCTCTAACCTGGCTGAAAACATCGCACCAACTGGTACAGTCACGCTGCGCTAGGGACGACCCTAAGGTATTTATTAAAACCCAAACTCAAGAGAATTCAAGATTATTGTTCAAGAATGAGAACCCGCAAATAAACAAAACACCAATGACCAACCTGAAACCTGGTCACCTCCCTAAAACTGCTGGATGTCCCTCTTCCAGACTTCCGTCCTTTTATAGATGTGTGCTTACGTCTGTGTGTGTGTGTGTGTGTGTGTAACCTGAAGGCATGGATATAAACATATTCCCTAGTCACCGGCGTTTCCTCCGGTAGGAGATGACTGAGTGCCCAGCAGTCAGAAGGCCACACCAGGCCGAGTGTAGGAGGGGCTAAGGAGAGCAGGGACCACGCCTGAGGTGCCCAAGATGAGGTCTCGAGTGAAAACGCGCCAACCTGGTCAAAGAAGCAAAGCACCTGAAGCCTGATGGAACTGCCCTATGCTGGGTCTGAAGACTGAATGTGAACGTCACCTGCAGTTTGGAAACGGGGACCCCAGAAGTCAAAGTGACGCGGACAAAGATTTAAGGACTATGCATGTCAGACCATACCTACGGCTAGCATACTCTGTGGTAGCTTACGCATATTGCCACACTTAGCTCTCAGCAGATCATGTGTGTGTGTGGGGGGGAGTGGTTCTACTCCTGACTTAAGAGATGAGGAAATAGAGGCTCAGACAGGTTAAGGGACTGGCTCCGGGTTTCTTGATTCACCAGGTTGCATGTTGGGCGAGGGAGGAATAGCTTTTGACTGCCCTGTGCGCTGATGCCAAGATGACCTCAAACATCTTTCCGGCTCTCCAGTGCCCTTGGACTGGAGGAGGGACCTGCAGAGGGCGGGCAGGTAAGCCCAACTTGGAGTGCAGGCTCAGCTCAGTGGCCCGAACGTCCTCCTCATTCTCACAGGAACTCCGACCATTTCCCCCTGGCCCCGCCCCCCTTCTACACCCATCGCCTCACTGCAGCCAGGGGCTCCTGTCCAAATGCATGTCTCTGTGGGCCACTCTTCTGTTTAAAAGGCTGCGTCTTCCACTGGGTTTGCCCCCCCAGCCTGCCAGCATTCAGCTCATACCCTCTGACAGCCCGCAGCCCCCCGGCTCAGATGTGAGGGCTCCTCTGTTTGTTACCAGAGGGAAGCTCTGCCAGAGCCTGCGACTCGACTCCGGGAGATGCTGGAGAGCAAGCACTCTGCCCATTTCGCCACCACTGGGGGGTTGGCACAGTACCTGGCAGGCAGAAAGCGCTCAGGAACAGTGCTGGAGAGAGAGCTCAATCTAAGGGCACAGTCTGGGTATGAGGGAGCAGCAAGGTTTTGGTGAACTTAAGTTTGGTTCCATTTCAAGTTGAAAATAAGACAGACTACTATAACTATTTGTCAATAATAGTAAAATATGATTAGCAAGCTCGCGTCCTTTATTCTCACCAAACATGGCAATGGTCATAGCATCCTGTAGTTCTAGAGAATGAACTGAATATACCCTGAGACCCAGCCTGGGTCTTGCTGCACTGCTGAGGCACAGTGCCAGCCTTTCAAAGTTGAGCACCTGGCTCTGGTCTTGCTCCTCCTCAGTCTGTCCTGACCTCCCCAAGAGAAGATGATTCTCTCGTATTCCTGCCCTCAAAGGCCTGAACTCAAAGGAGGCCCCGTCACTATGAGCATGAAGGAATTTCCCTCTTTGACAGCTCATGGTTTCCTGATCCAGCACAGAATCTGCATGACACTGAGTGGGCCCAGTAATAGCAGTGACAGGCATGTGTCAGGAGGACCCCTCTGACCGTGCGAACAGAGTTGTTTCCAGCCCTGACGTCGTGTTTCCTGACCACACCTGGAGAGGCAGCAAGGCAGGAAGACTGACATTCCCCACAACACCAAAAGCAGCCATGGCTACAGAAGGTGACCAGTCCAGCACCTGAGAGACCGAATTCAGCTGTTCTAATGCTGGCTTGTTCCAAGCCACAATTTCTCCACCTGTAAGACAGGCACTCAAAGACGCCGTCTGTATTGAGTTACGGTGCCCATGTCAGGAGCCCTGTGGCCGCGTAGTGGGTTGTCCGTTGCGATAAGTAGTGGGTTGCCCTTGCCCTTCCCTGCTCGAGGCCTTGTCTGGCTGGACGTGGTCCTGGAGCATTCCCAAAGCCAGCGTCACACAGACGGTCTTTCTCAGCAGAGCCCTGAAGGCTCAGCCCTGCACCCACAGCCTGTCGGCCTGGCCTCACCTGCTCCAAGCAGCTGCGACAGGCCTCCTGGATCAGCTGCTCCGCATCTACTTCTTCCCCAATGTTGTCTCGGACATTCATTGCTGCCTTCTGGAAAAACTAGGGAGAAGCAGAGTGGAGGACAGGGTCAGGGGCTCCGTGCACAGCCACCTGTAAGCGGCTACCAACTGGCAGCTTTCACCTGGCTCTCACACAGGAGGGGCGGCTGACGACGAGCATGGTTTTGGGACCAGAGGGATTGGTCCGCAGGCTCTCCCCACGTTCTCCTCCAGTCCCTCTCTCCAAGATGTAACCATGGAGTTGCTTACAGGAGGGCCAGCGGATGGCCCCCACAGCATCAGCGTGTATGAACAGTGCAAGATCAAAGCTTGCTCCACACGTCCAACCACCGCTGAAATGCATCAGGGTGTGGCTATGCAACGAACACTACGCCGCTGTTCAAAATGGCAGTAAGCCGTGCACAAGGGCCGCAGTCCCTGTTGTTTGTTGTCAGCCGCTGTGGAGCAAAGACCTTCCAATCCACTTGACACAGTGACCCCATGGTCAGATTGTTGGATCTGTGTCACTCACTGATAAGAAGATCCAAGGTGGACAGTTATACACAACGTTTATGGTGCGTACTCCCAAATTCTATATACTTAGAATTAAATGACACTGGGGCTGGTTTTATAAGCAGCAAGATATTTGGATTAACACTGGAGGGAAAACTAAGAAGTCATTAAACTACTAATTCAGTAACTGTCTCTATAAATTTGTTAGGGAAAAAAACAATTGTTAGGTAGCGGGCCTTGGGGTGGAGGTGGGGGTTGTCCCTCCCCTTGCCTGAAGGCCCCTACAGGAGGTTGGAAGAGAATCAGGCGAGCCCTTAGCCAACCCTAAAGACTAACTGGGCAACCCAAGCTAGGCCCAGGTGGGCTTAACCCAGCCAATGGGGTCAACCAATACCTTCAACCACACCTCCCAGCACGAGGCCTCAAATACCTGACTGTGAGACCGGCCCCTGTTCTTCGCCCTTTAGCTCCTGGACCACGTCACGGTCTCTCTGGCCTCAGGCTACCACAAGAGGGTGCAGTCTCATAGAGTTGCCCGTGTTCAGTGACTATAAACCTGAAACTTCTTCCGTCCTTTATAAACCCCCACTTGGATCACAAACCAGGCTTTGGCCTGAATTCTTTCTTGTGCAAAGCCAAGAACCGAGGTATTTCCCACCCGAAGAATCTAACATTCAGCTATCCTGGATTTCATATCAAGAAAAATACAGACACACACAACAACCTCCAAACAAAACAACCCCAACAACAATAACAAAATAAAACAAAGAAAAAACTCAATGGAAAATCAGAAAAGATTACAAACTGGAACAAATTTAACCTTGAGTCCGAAGGAAGGACCAAGGCTAAGGCATTACATTTTAACCTAACCACACCTGCAGTTCGCCCACCCCCCAATGCCCCGTCTGCCAGCCAGGCCATTCCCTGGGGTTTCCTGGCTGCCATCTCAAGGGAAACATTGTCTAAGACACTACTACGCTGGGGTGCCAGTGGAGTCAAAACCACCTGCAACACCTAGGGACCTACACAGAGCTCTTTGGGCTGTTGTTAACATGAAAAGGTACTCATATTGCCGCGGGGAGGAGGCAAAGAGAGTCCTGGTTGTGCAGTGGTGAAGAGGCAGTCTGTTAACCAAAAGGTTGGCTGTTGAGGCCCCAGCCACTCCCCGGGTGAGGAGGCGGCAGCATCGGCTTCCCTAGAGATGACAGCCTTGGAAGGCCTTCGGGGCCGTTCGACTCCATCCTAGTGGGTGGCTGTGTGCTGGAATTCACTGGATGGGCAACAGGCCGGTTTTGCTTTTGGTTGAAGGCAGCAAGTTACAAAAGTCTGGCATATACAGGGCTGTAAGCATAGCTCTAAAACAGCAACAACAACAACCCCCCCCCCAAAAAACAAACAAACAAACACGCAGAGACAGAAGAACTGTAAAGATCTGCACTGCTGTAACTGTGTTGTGATTAAGGGTTATTTCCTTCTTCGTATCCTTGTTCTCTTTATTTTTATAATGTACACGGATTATTTCTACAGGACAAACAAAACGCCAGTGCCTGAAGGGAGACCGGCGAGGATGCAGATGGAACTGACAAGGGCCTAACAATCCTGACTGGGCTCCGGATGAAGTCACATAGGTGGCATGGGAAGGACCTGGGACACGGCTGCCTGTGGAGGAAAGGGAGAGCTAAGTGTTCTCTTCTGGGTCCGAGGGACAACTGCAGCCCGAAAACATCAGGGGTCAGAGTGACATGAGGGCCACCGCTCAGAATCCAAGTCCTGTCTCTAGCGGCAGGTGGTCGGGTCTGGGGGAGCACAGCTAGCCAGTGCTCAGAGGAAGAGACAACTATGGGAAGCACGCCACTGTGTTCAGCAAGGGCAGTGCCTATATCGAACTGAGGGGAAGAGCGTGGAGGGAACAGGGCTGGAGAGCTCGAGAGTTTAGCAGGAAAAGCCTTCGGACCGAGTGCAATGGAGGGAGCTGATGCATGTGACTATAAAACAAAGCACTGCACATTAATCCCGGTGCTCCCTATTGATAAGTGGCTAAGTGAAAGCCAGTCGGAATCATGGGGACACCTTATAGGCAGGCAATGAGGGGGAAAATGCTGCCACAGGCAAGGCGCTCAAACACTTTTGGTGGAAACAGAATAGGGTGAAGCCTTCCGGAAGGGGTTTCCTCTTCTACCAGTAACTCCATCTCTAGGGGTGTAACCCCCAGAAATACTTCCACAAGAACGAAAGATGTCTGCTCAAGGTGTCTACTGTAACATTGTCTGTCCACAGAGCATGGTTTAAACCAATCCCAACTATACCCACAGGAGTTGCAACTACCAACCACTACAGATCAAGCCAGACCAGCCACACACACCGACCCCTGAAACATGACACCATGCTAAGGAAACAGAGCTGTACACCCTTTAAAAAAAATACACACACTACACACACACTGGGAGACCATGTAGCCACATGTTACTATGAGCACCAAGCTGTGCTTGCCCCAAGCCATTGCTTCCTTGTCATTTCTTTTTTTTTTTTTTAATTGTTTTATTAGGGGCTCATACAATTCTTATCACAAACCATACATACATGGATTGTGTGACGCACCTTTGTACATTCATTGCCCTCATCGTTCTCAAAACATTTTCTCTCCACCTAAGCCCTTGGCATCAGCTCATATTTTCCCCTCCCTCATGAGCACTTCATAATTTAGAAATTATTATTTTGTCATATCTTGCACTGTCTGACGGCTCCCTTCATCCACTTTTCTGTTGTCCATCCCCCAAGGAGAAGGCCGCATGTAGACCCTTGTAATCGGTTCCCCCTTTCCAACCCACCATCCCTCCACCCTCCCAGTATCACTGCTCACACCACTGGTCCTGAAGGGATCATCCACCCTGGATTCCCTGTTTCCAGTTCCTACCTATACCATTGTACATCCTCTGGTCTAGGCAGATTTGTTAGGTAGAATTGGGATTATGATAGTGGGGGAGG
>NW_022109491.1:11022630-11023715 GCF_000313985.2 Echinops telfairi
GACCACCAAAAGAGCACACAAGCTGTCTCGGGAGAAGCACAGCCAGAGTGAGAGGCAAGGCCGGCCAGACTCCCTCTCACAGAGTTTGGACAAGTCGGGAGAGAGCAGTCTCTGGAGAAGGACGTCACGCTGGGTTAAGGGAGGCGCGGTGACAAAGGCCCTCAGCAAGATGGATGGACACAGGGGCTGCCACCAAGGGCTCCGACACAGGAACAACTGTGGGGACGGCGGAGGACCGGGCAGTGCTTCTTTCTGTTGTGCACAGGGTTGCTGTGAGCCAGAGCTGACTCGATGGCACATAACAACAACAACACAACAACAAGGGACCCCGTGAGGCAGCTCTACTGTGCTCTCAGGGTGCTATGCGTGGGAACTGGCTCGATGACACACGTACCACCACAATGTGTCTCATAAAGGCACTGCGGACACTAGACGAGTGACTACGAACTCCAGGGCAGGTTCAAGGTTAGGCTGCTAGTGAGTTTCTGGTCATAACACTTTTACGTGAACCACACATACCCTTGCTTTCTCTCTGCTTTTCCCTGGTAGCACAGGGGGTTAAGTAGTAGGCTCGAGCCACCGGGTCAGTGGTTCAAACCCACTAACCACTCCGTGGGAGCAAATGAAGTTGCCTGCTTCTGTTAAGATTCACAGTCTCAGCCCCTGGCGATGGTTCACGCTGTCCTGCAGTGGTGCCGGGAGTTGGGGCTGACCTGGTGGCAGAGGGTCTGGTCACTTTAAAGACGTTTCTTGTCGCTCCCTTGGATACTGAACTCCTAGCCAGCACACCTTAGTTCCTGTGCACCGCTGTTCACCTAACACACGTCTGTGTAGTCTCTCGGTAAGATAGCCTATACCCTCTTGTGCTTAGGAACACTAGATGGCCTGGCAGCCCTTTTTAAACAGTGTAACTGTCAACAGTAATAGCCATATAAAAACATAAAACGAGAAACACGTGACACTAAACACCGGTAGGTGGACCTTTGTTACCGTGTGAGCTGAAACACGCAAGCAGAGCACTGCTGAGTTCCACCTCCACTGGAAATGGGTGTGTATGTGTACTTGTGTGCATGCACGCGAGAGTG
>NW_022109491.1:11024157-11026654 GCF_000313985.2 Echinops telfairi
AGCCCCGCTTCCTTTGAGACCCCATCCTTCCGACTCCCACCCAGGCTGTACGTCTGGGAGTCCTCACAGCACCCTCCCTTCTGACCTGCTGGCTCCCACTTCTACTCCTCCTCGGGGTCCAGTCATTCCACGCGGATGACTCCAGGAACTTACAACAGGGTCACACTTACAATTACAGATTTAATATGGCCAACAAGGCTGCACAGGGGAGAGACACACGACCAGGTCTGGGAGGTTTCCAGCAGGGACCCACCTCTGCCCCCACTGCAGTGTTGCCTTTAACCACCGGGAAGCCCATAGAGTTTGGACAAGGCTTCCCTTACTCAGCCCCTCTCCCCTGGGATCCCAGGGTCATCATGAAGCCTCACAGATGGGGCTCCTTTGTGTGGCCACCAAGAGGGAAGTAGGTCCTTTGTATGGCAGCCTCTCACCCCTTGCCTCTGGCATGACCTGTCAGGTACAGAGTCTCACGGAGGACACTTAAACCAGGTGGGAAATCCCTAGGTGTTTTGAGGGGTGACCACTCAGGAAGGAGCCCTAGTGGTGCAGTGCTTAAGCACTTACTGCTAACGGGAAGGTTGGCAGTTTGAAACCACCAGCTGTTCCATGGGGGAAAGCGGTGGCAGCGGCTTCCGTGAAGATGGATGGCTTTGGAAACGGTATGAAACTCAGAACTGCTTTGTCCTTGAGGGTCGCTATGAGTTAGCATCGACTCCATTGGCAATTTTAAAAATTAAACTCATTCAGAAATGGAGGACAGAGACCAAATTGCTTCGATAGAGTTAATGTCAGTCTCACAGGGGGCATTTCCCACATATAACTTTTCCCAGTCTACCCAGCTACGTACAGATACAGGATCCTTTAACATACCAGGTAGCTCTCACTGAGAAATGAAACGGGCCCAAGTTTTGCACAAACCACATGCAATGCACAACTATTTCGTTCCACCACAGCTAGTTTAAGAAGTGTAATATTTATACAGAAAAGTAGATGCCAACTCATAGCGACCCTCTAGGACAGGGTAGAACTGCCCCTGGGAGTTTCTAAGACCGTAACTCTTTATGGGAGTAGAAAGCTCCATCTTTCTCTTGCCGAGTGGTTGCTGACCTTATGGTTACCAGCGCAACGTGTAACCAGTATGCCACTGGAGTTCCTTGAACAATTCACCTATCTCAGTGCGTAAAAATATGGTGAACACCCATTTAATCACCGCCTGGGTCAAGAAATCTAACCAGCTTTTTTTAAAAAAAAGACCAGTCTATCTTGTGCTCTTTCCTTTTCCTTGGGTGAATATTATTAGCCTCACTGTACTGCTGAGAAAGCAGCTCAGGGGGCTTAAGTGGCGGTCTGCCTGCCTCCAGACAGCCTGGGCTCTACGCCGCCGCCGCCCTTCTGCCTTTCAAGAGACCACAACCACAAAAGCAGTCGATGCAGGGACCCTCCACCTACAGCCATCGAGTCCATCCCAGCTCACGGCCACACCATCGTGCAGAGTAGAGCTAGGTGCTCCTCATGGAAGCAGACAGCCTCATCTTTCTCCCCAGGAGCAGCTGGCTGGGCTGGTGGGTTTGGGGTGTAGACCTCGACACGGCAAGGCCACACAAAGTTAACATGGATCTGCGTCTCATCTTGCCTGGTCCTGGTTCCTGTGTATTGGCTGTACGCCTTGTGCCGTGGGGGCTCTGAGCTTGCTGTCCGAGCCACCGCTTGGGAAGGACATTGCACCCAAGCCAGCCTTACCTTGTTGTCATTTGGGAACGGCGCCCCCTCCGCTGCACTTGTCGGTGCTTTATCATGATGTTCCAAGGGTTCTGTGGGGGCCAGGGGAAGCAGATGCCATCAGCGAGGCCCATGACACGAGGGCAGTGGTTCTCAACCTTCCTCATGCCGTGTCCCTTTCATACAGTTCCTCATGTGGTGGTGACCCCCAGCCGTAGTTATTTTCGTTGCTACTTCATCACGGTCATTTTGCTACTGCTATGAATCGGGCGACCCCTGTGAAAGGGTCGTTCGACACCCCCCAAGGGGTTGCGACCCGCAGGTTGAGAACCGCTGCAGTGACTAGGGTGAGGGTGACTATGAAGTCAAACCTAGCCGCGCCTGCTTCTCACACCCTCCTCTCGCCCGCCTGTGGCTGGGGCAGGGCAGCAGTGGGGAGGCTCAGGAGGACTTCCAGCCTCCAAAGTCCCACCCCGACCCTCTTCTGGGATGGCAGGAGGCAGGGTTTACGCAGGGCCTCCTCAGTAACAGGATGATGTGCTGAGCCCCTTTCCCGAATTTATCCCCCCGCCCCCATTCCCACAACTCTTCGAGGCCGGTACTAATCCTCTCCTGACAGGGCAGGGGACAGGAGCTCGGCGGGCTGGAAGTCACCTAGCTAGGAAGGCAGCACCAGAATGTGACTACAGGCCGATCGGTCACGGAAAACACCAACCCCCATGGGCAGCACCGGCCGCCGCGTTCTCTCCCCCGCGGGCCAGTGACCCGGGAGCCCGCG
>NW_022109491.1:11027931-11034307 GCF_000313985.2 Echinops telfairi
TTGCAGAAGGCTGTGGATGACAGTGGAAGCCCCCAATCCACTTGCAGGGTCCCCACATGGATTAAGCCTCTGGTGAATCCCCTCTCATCATGGTGGAGGGATGGGAATAGTCCTATTGTCAGAGAGCATTGAAAAGTTGATTATGGCAGACGTAGTTAGGTCAACATGGAATCTCTTTTGATCTCTCCATTTTAAATAGGTTTACATTTTTAAAAAGTGAAGAGGAATTACAGGTGGATGAAGCCCCTGGGGAAGCCCCTCTGACCATGGACCTGGGATGTGAACAGCCCTGCTATCATGCAGGGTGCCTTGGAAAGTGGCTTGTTGCAGATGCAGCTAGGTGACAGTTCAGCACCCTATCATTTGAGCTTTCTTAGGATCCATTTACATTTATTCTAGTTTTTAGTATTTTCTGCTTTCTTTTCCAGTGAAGTTTTTTATCTGTTTTACTTTATTGTTAGTTTCTGATGTTTTTCTGTATATAAAATCTGTGTTACAGAAATCTATAGAGACAGGAATGAAATTAATGGTCCTTTGGGTATATGGCAGGGGAGGTTCAGGGGAAATGGGGAGTTAATAACGAGTACAAGAACAAAAAAATGTTCTAAAAGGGCTTGTGGTGATGATTGTACAACTCTTCTTGATGTGCTTGAATGATTGAGGTGTGTGATATGTGAATTGTATGCCAATAAAACGGGGGAAACAAACCCACAAACCAGTTGCTGTCCAATTCATTCCTCCTTGTGGTGACCCCACATGGGTTAGAGTAGAACCCTGTCCTATGGGGTTTCCTTTTTCCTTTTTATTAAAAGATCATCTTACTGGGGGTCCTTACAGCTCTTACAACAATCCATACATCAATTGTATCAAGCATATTTGTACATAGGTTGCCATCATTATTTTCTAAACGTTTACTTTCTATTTGAGCCCTTGGTATCGGCTCCTCATTTTTCCCTCTCTTCCCCCCATGGGGTTTTCAATGGCTGCCATCTTTTAAGTAGATCATCAGGCCTTCCTTTTGGGGTGCTTCTGAGTGGGCTCAAACCACCCAGAGATTGATTCACAGGGAAGTGCATTGACTGAATCTCTGGGAATGCTGTTATGACTATTATTGAATTTCTGTGCTACCACTTGTTTTTATGACTCTGGATGTTTTTTCCACGTCTGAACTGGTTTTCTTATCTCTGCAAGATTCTCATGAGGGTTACAGTAAATCATACACACAAACCAAACAGCAAGGAGCCCCGGTGGCACAATTTTAATCATTTGCTTGCTAACAGAAAGGTTGGCAGTTCAAACCCACCTAGGGACTCTTTGTAAAGATTACATACAGCCTGAAAAGCTCTGCAGGGCAATTCTACCATCTCATGGCATCGCCTTGGATCTAAATTGACTGGAGGGCACGGACCAGCAGCAGCATCAACAAGTGTTTGTGATCCTTCTGCTCCAACATCAACCTTGTAACAGTGAGGCAACTACCTGGCACCAAAGTCTTGGGCCTTATTAAAAAGGTGTGTTTGTTTTTGCCTTGTGTCTTAAGTGTTCCTGCTGTTTCACTCTGACATGGTTCAGCGTGCCAGGGCTCACCACGGCATATCTACACCGACACTATGTCATCAACAATAGGAAAGAGGAAGAGGTCTAGGGGATAAAGAGTGGTTCAGAATCAGCAACTGTTCTCACGGGCCCTGCCAACTAACCTCATAAAGTCCAACAAATGCCCCTGATGGGTAACGTAGCTATCTAGTGCTGCCATGACAGAAATAGCACAGGTGGGTGACTTGTACAAACACACGGACTCTGTTTGTTCCAGCTCACAGCAACTGTGTGCACAGCAGAGCGCAGCACCGCCCTCTCCTGTGCTGGCCTCACACTTTTTATCTTTGAGCCCGTTTCTTTGCGACCACTATGTCAATCCATCTCCTCAAGGATCTTCCTCTTTTTCAGTGACCCCAGGGATTGGCCTTCCTGAGAGCCCTCATCCAAACCAACCTCACTGCCATCGATACTGGCTCATAGCCACCCGCTAGGACAGGGTGGACCTGCCCCTGTGGGTTTCTCAGACTGTAACTCTTTACAGCAGTAGAAAGCCCCATCTTTCTCCCATGGAGTGGCTGGTGGTTTTGAACTGCTGACCTTGGAGTTAGCAGCCCAACCTGTGATCTGTCCACCACCAGGGGTCCTGATCTCTCCCAAGAAAATGTCCCAAAATACGCATGATGGAATCTCCACATCCTGGCTTCTAAGGCTCATTCTGGTTGTACTTGCTTCCGGACATATTGGTCTATTCTCTGGCTGTCCCTAGTCCTTTCCGCATGCTCTGCCGACCCTGTCATTCAATGCAGCCATTCTCTGGTCTTCCTGATTCTTTGTCCCGGTTTGCTGTGCCTACGAGGCATGGCTTGGGTCAGGTGTACCTTAGTGCTCAGAGTGACAGTCTTGGTCTTCAGTCCTCAAAAAGAGGTCCTATGCAGCAGATTTTCCCAGTCTGACACCCCGTTCCCCCACCATACATAAATCTCTCCAATTTTATTTCACTGAATCAAGAAAGATCATTAGGGCAGCGGTTCTCAACCTGTGGGTCACAACCCCTTTGGGGGTCGAACTACCCTTTCACAGGGGTCGCCCAATTCATACCAGTAGCAAAATTACAGTGATGAAATAGCAATGAAAATAATTTTATGGTTGGGGTCACCACGACATGAGGAACTATATTAAAGGGTCGCGGCATTAGGAAGGTTGAGAACCACTGATCTAGGACCTAGGCCTCCAGGGTTGGCTGATCATTGGAATCGCCTGGGGAATTCGGATTCATTAGGTTGTAAATAGAGCCCCAGGATCCTCCAGCCCTGAAGCATGCTGCTTCATCTGCCACATCACAGGGACCTCGTCCTCCTGGGTCCAGCCACCAAGAAGGAGGAGGGGAGGACGGGGCCGCTGGTAGCACCACCCCCCCCGCCCCCCCAAGAAGCGGCTTATGGGTATCCTGTATTCACAGAGCATGGCCATTGTGCCCTGGGTTGAATCGTTGACCTGGAAAGACAGCACCAGCATTTATATCTTTAAACTCCTCTTTTAGTACAGTGGGAGTCAGATGGTACTGATCAAGCTAGTCATTCCAATACATTCAGTGCAGGACTCGAAGATCCCTTCCAGCCAGCCGAGCATCTTGTGCCATGGCCCTCTTGCTGTCGGCGTGGTTTCTGCATGTTGTGCCGCACTGGCTGGCCCAGTGCTCCTCTTTCCTGTGCTCAAACACTCAGGGTTGTAAAGAACGCCTGATGGTGGCCGGCCCCCCTGTAGCCGTGCAATGCCGTGCAGCCATCCCGCACCTCTCCGTCTTCTCGGGGAGCGGTCAGAATGAAAGGGACGGACAAGTTTACGGGACCCCTGTCCAGAAGACCATCAAAATGAAGGCTCCGCAAGTGCCCCCCGCTCCTCTCACAGAGCCCTGCAGTGGCGTGGCCCAGCCTTCCGCACCCAGTGCATAGCCACTCCGTCAGTTCTCAGTGCTGGTCAGGTTTATGCCTCTGTCTTTGCCACCTGCAGTTTATTTTCCGGCACCTACAGCTCTTTTCCTGCACTGATGGCATCCACAGGAACAACGCCCCGCTCTCCTGTGACGTCCCGATCTGCCAGCAGTCACGAATGTGTGACGGTGTCCTTTGTGGTGAGCCTTATTTCACCAGGCTGCTGACCGTGCCTGAGTCCTCAGACGCCATCTGACCTGGTTCGTGTTCATGGCCTCCCTCGTCCGGATGATGTGCCTGCGTCTGTGTTGTCTTTGCCCCGTTTCAGACTTAAGAGATGGTCTCCTTAAATGGTATGGGAGGTTGGGGTCTCTTTTGTCCCCTCCAACAAAGGAGAGGGAGGCTTAGTGCGAGCTTACTGGCCAGGGCGGTCTCCTGAGGCTCTATTGTTGTCAGGTGCTGTCCAGTGGGTTCTGACAGCAGCACAAAGCGCTGCCCAGGTCACTGTCTCGTGGTGATCCGAGCATAGAGAGGGCAGCTTCCTATGGATCCACAGGAAGGAAGAGACCTCCAATGAGAGGGACTTGCGAACAGACAAGAGAAAAGCCAGGAGAGCCATGCCAACTACAAACCAGAGGTCAAGGCTGAATTACTCTGAATTAGAAAGTTTACAGCTAACGCTTCCTGGCCATCAGCTAAGGACCAGGCACGGAGCCATGGTGGCGCTGTCGGGTATGCATTGCACTAACCTTTAGATTCAAACTCAGCAGCCGCTCTGTGGAAGAAAGACGAGGCTGTCTGCTCCTGTCAAGATTTACAGCCTCGGAAACCTACACAGGGTCTCCGTGCGTCCGAATCAACCCCAGTGGATTTGGGGTCAGCCCAGACCCAAGAATGTTACCACGCACAACCTCATGTAATGCTCATAGATGCCCAACAGATGAATTCCTCTGTTTTTCAGAAGAGAAACGGAAAGACCCCTTAAAGATCCCATCCAAATTCCCACCAAAGGCACAGAGCTTGGCCTGTTTGACATCCAGATTCTACTTGATAAGTGAGGCGAGAGAGCAACAGTAAGAGATTGGGAAATAAGGAGAAAGGGAGGGGTGGTTGTGGATTCTGGTCCAGGCTGACTCCTTGATCCAGGGCAGATGATTACACCCCCACCCTTACCCTCAGCCCCCAGGCTGCTGTGTCTCCTTTCACAACAAAGAACACTGAATTCCCTGAGATTTAAGGTCCCCCGGGGGCCTAAGGAGCCCTGATGGGGTAGTGGTTCCCCTTTGGGCTGCGTTCCTCACCGTGGGCATTTTAAAACCACCAGCGGCTCTGCAGGAGAAAGACTGGGCTCTCTGCTCTCATAAAGAGCTGTGGTCCCGGAAACCCACAGGGGGTCGTCGCTGTGAGTCAGCGCAGACTCCATGCAGTGCGTCCGGAGAGTCCTGGTGGCTTCGTGCCGCAGTTCGAAACTACCAGCCTCTCCAGGGGCGCAAGACGAGGCTTTCTACCCCAGTCCGGGGTTCCCGTCCCGGAAACCCACAGGGGCAGTTCTACCCTGCCCTACAGGGTCGCTGGGAGCCGGCATGGGCTCCTTGGCTGCGAGTTTTGAGTGAGTCTCCGCAGGACGGTTTTGTGGTTCTGGCTGAGCAGGTCGGGTCCCCAGCGGCTGGACGGATGACAGCCCTGAATGGTTTCTGCTCACGATGGAAGGACAGGAAGTGAGAAGGGTGTGTGGGCCCAGAACTGAGGACGGGGTGGGCGTGCTCCGGAAGGTCAAGCCCGTTGCAACACGTGCGGGCGGGGAGGCGTCAGTGTGGGAATCGCTCTCCCCGCAGGTCCTTGCGGGTCGTTGTCCTCACGGCCACCAGAGGGCGCCCGCCGCGCGTCCACCTGGAACCGCGCTCACCTGGACGGACTCCCGCTCGCAGTGGCCTCGTGAGTTTCCGGAGCGGCAACTTAAAAAAAAATTTTTTTTTAATTATTAATTTTGGGAACTCTTTACAGAGTAGAAAGCCTCAGCTTTCTCCCCCAAAGCGCTGGGGGCTTCAACTGCTGACCTAACGGGATGCGCTCCCATTTCATAGGCATGTATTGTAAGACTCCCCGTGGGTTCAAATTCACCAGCTGCTGGGAAGGAGAACGATGAAGCCGTCTTGTCCCATAAAGATCTGCAGGCTTGGAAACCCCATACAGGGTCACTAGGAGTCGTAATGGTCTCTATGGAAGTGGGGTTTTAAATTTTATTATTAATTGGGAGTTAAAACATATATATATCCTATCATTCCATAGTTCCATCACATCAAGCCATATTGTACAATTGCCACTACAATCAGTTTCCAAACATTCTTTTTCTTTCTGCACTCCTTGACATCATCTCCCTTTTATGCACCCCCAATTCTACATCTTCCCCCACCCCCCTTTCCCGCCAAAACCCTTATTCTACTTGCTGTCTCTGTAAATTCATCAATCTTGGGTTTCACAGACCGAAACCCAGAAAAACATAGAACACAACTTCAAGAGGGTGACCTCCAATGGCTTAACATCTCTGAGATACACTCTACTATGAACAAACCAAATCAAGCCAAAACAAAAATAATTTTAAAAAAATGCTGAAAATCAGATGAGGCCCAGCATGCATCAGATGGATCAACTGACTAAGTTTTCTCTGTTCAAGTCAGGTCCGGTTTATCCCTGGATCTTCTGTGCTCGTCTCTCCAGTGCACTTGGTTTAGTAGCGGTTTGCCTGTTTTTTATAGGACACGAAATACCTCTGCCTTTAAAAAAAAAGCATTTTTATTGTGGACTCATACAACTCTTATCACACTCTATACATCCATCCATTGTGTCAAGCACATTTGTACATTTGTTGCCATCATCATTCTCAAAACATTTGCTTTCTACTTGAG
>NW_022109491.1:11035434-11043795 GCF_000313985.2 Echinops telfairi
GATGACAAGCTAATGTGAGAAAGGGCAGAGAAATACTTTTGAGCAGTTCTTATATTCCCTGGAGGCAAGTGCTTTCCGTGGGTTTCATCTTTGCCTTGGCCGCCAGGGAGCCCAAGAGCTAGGGTTTGTTCTCAGGCTTGGTGAACAGAATATTAGGGGGTGAGGGGCTTGGGCTTTGGAGTCAGGCCTGGGTTTCACTCTAACTCAGCAGTTCTCAACCTGTGGGTCTCGACCCCTTGGGGGTGGTCAAACGACCCTTTCACAGGGGTCACCTAAGACCATTGGAAAACACATATTTCTGATGGTCTTAGGATCCAAGACACTGCTCCTCTATCCGTCTCTAGGCGAGTACGCCCACATGCAGATATGCCCACCTATGAGTGCCGGGGGGCGTGAAGACTGTTACCTATGCTACACCATGCTTCAAGACAAAATTTCATGTATTTGTCATTAGAAATAAATCTTTCACAAGATAGAATTACATCCTGTTTTTGTGATTCATCACTATGTTTTCTTGATGTTCAGTTTGTAACCATGAAAATACATCCTGCTTATCAGATATTTACATGACGTTTCATAACAGTAGCAAAATGACAGTGATGAAGTAGCAACAAAAATCATGTTGTGGTTGGGGGCCCCCACCACATGAGGCCCTGTATGAAAGCTTGAGGAAGGTGGAGAACCGCTGCTCTAGCGTCTGCTGTTTTCTTAGCTCTGTGTGAAACTGGGCTAATCCCCTTAGCCCCCTCAGAGGAGCTCCGTGAAGATTCAGAGCAAGCAGCACAGAGCCTGGCACAGCATGCGCACTCCAGCAATGCTAGCGCTGTTCTTCAAGGTCTCTGGAGAAATCACCGTCCTCCTGCCTGCCACACGCTTCTTATTTGCCTCTACTCCTGCTCACTCTTGGTTTAATGATGGTCAATTTCTGACAATCTATTTAATAATATTAAGCTCCCCAAATCCTATTAGGAAGAAGGCGAGGCATATGTGAAAGAGAAATTAGTTCCCGTAGAATCCTGGGGCCAGAAGGAGACAGCTAGAGCAGTGCTTTGCAACACAAATCAAATGCAAGCCGCATAGGTGGTGGGATAGTTAGGTCTATTGTTCCAACTAGGCCTCCATAGAAATGTGGGCAGAGTTTAATCAGGTCACACAGCTTGATCGGAGAGGAATTGAGATACTTTCTGAGCGGTCACCCCGTCTCTCTCTTCCTCCCTGGTGATCAGACCAGCGTGCTGTGACTTGAGCTAGTTCTTTGCCTCAACTGTGTGTTGCACTACCTGTGGGTGGAGCCAACCTGTGGATCGTGTTGCTAGAGAGATCTGCTTTGCTACCCTCCAGGCTGGTGTATCTGTCTCCTCCATGCATTGCTTGAGTTCGAGATCCTATCTGGGCCTGCTCCCGATGCTCCTGACCCGTTGCTACCCCACCTTGCTGCCTGCTGCCTGCAGGTAGACTCCACTTTCTGCTTCTTTGACCTTGGACCCACAGCCCACTCGAGTTGAAGTACCTTCAGGCTATTAACTGTTCCACAAAAGTGAATTGAACTGAACCCTCGGTACAGCTGTGTGGACTAATTAGCTGTTATATTCCTTCTTGCTGTATAAGTATATTTTATATTCTAATTCTAAAAAATATATCTATATAGTCACACGTGTCCTGGTTTTGTTTCTCTAGGGAACCCTGCCTAACACAGGTGGTTTCAATTTTTCTGGTAGCTCCATCAAAACAAACCATAAAACAAAGAAAAATTGAAGCATAGGTGAGCACTGAAATAATTTTGTTTAGCCCAAACTTTTCAAAATATTCTGATTTCAACAGGCCGTCCACATTCACAGCATTTATAAGCTATGCCACACTCTATTTTTCACAGGACGATTTTGGAACCCAGGGTGTATTTGATCCTGACGGCTGATCTCCAGTGGGCGCCTGCAACATTCCTTGTCCCTTGGCTTCTCTGAGAGTATTTCCCGAGAGAGGGCGAACATGACTACCAAAAGAGGGTTTATCATCTCTGCTGCCATTGAGGTTCTGGACTTTGTGCCATGGCTGCCCTGTGCGCTGGGAGATCCTTAGCGGTGCCTGGCTTCCACCCAATCCATCCCAGTCACCTCACCCCCATCACATTTGCAACAACCCCAAATGTCTGCAGGTCAAAACCGAACCCACTGACATCGAGGTGACTCTGGCTCAGAGCAACTCCCTTTCTCTAGGGTTCCTGAGGCTCTAAGTCTTCACTGGAGCAGAGAGCCTTGGGCGGGGGGTGGGGGGGCGCGGGGGAAGGGGGTGAGGTTCAACCCCTGACCCTGTGGTAGCAGACCAATGCTTAACCCACCGCTCCTGACACTGTCAAATGTGCTCTGGAGACAGGATTGTCCTTGGCTGAGACCCGGAGCTTGACCAACACTCCAGCCAGTGTGTGAGGCTGGGAGTAAACCCCCCAAGTAGCGGATGGAGACACCGAGGCTTAGAGAGGCCGCTTCACAAGCGTGGGGGCTACGGAACAGGCTGTCTTTTTTTTTTTCTTCTTTTCAGAATTAGAAAATAAAGTATAATGTTCAGAAAGATTGAATTGGAGAGATGATTGTGAGTGTATTTCTTTCTTTTTTTTAAATTTAGAAACATCATTTTATTGGGGCTCTTATAACAATCCGTACATCAATTGTATCAAGCATATTTGTACACATGTTGCCATCATTTTCTAAACATTTACCTTCTATTTGAACCCTTGGTATCAGCTCTTTTTTGTTCCCTCCCTCCCCCACTTCCACCCTAGGGACCCCTTGATAAATTATAAATTATTATTGTTTTTATATCTTACACTGACCGCTGTCTCCCTTCACCCATGTTTCTGTTGTTCACCCCCCTCGAGGGGGGGTGGGGCTTATGCCTTGATCATTGTGATCGGTTCTCCCTTCCTCCCCTCCTCCACCTACCTACCCCTTCCCCTTCTGGTATTGCTACTCTGATTTCTCTTCTTGAGGGGTTTATCTGTCCTGGATTCTGTGTCTCGTGATCTCTTATCTGTACCGGTGTACATGCTCTGGTCTAGTCAGAACTGAAAGGCAGGACTGGGGTCATGATAGTGGGCGGTGAGGAAGCCTCAAAGAACCATTGGGTGTTTCATGGATGCTACACTGTGCCCTGGTTGACTCATGCCTTCCTTGTGACCCTTCTGTGAGGGGATGTCCTATTGTCTACAGATGGGTTTCTCTGCTCCAACCCCCCTCATTCTCAACAATGTTTTGTTTTGGATCTTTTGGTGCCTGTTACCTGATTTCATTGACACTTCATGATCACACAGGCTGGTGTGCTTCTTCCATGTAGGCTTATTGATTCTCTGTTAGATGGCTGCTTGTTTGATGTCAAGTCTTTAAGACTCCAGATGCTACATATTTTGATAGCTGGGCTCCATTAGCTTTCTTCAGTACATTTGCTTATGCACCCATTTTGCCTTTAGCAATCTTGCTGGGAGGGTGAGCATCACAGGTTGTTAGAACAAAGTGTTCTTGCATTGAAGGAGGGTTTGAGCAGAGGCCCAAAGTCCATCCACTTCCTCAATGTATTACCATATAAATACATGTACATAGGCCAATACCTCGATTTTTATGAATTAATATATTCACATATTTGCACACCTATGTTTATACCTCTATCCATAGCTGTGGTTCCTAGATCTTTCCTGTTTCCTTTTACCTTCCTCCTGCCCCACCTTCATGCTTGCCCTTCTTCTGCCTCTTAGTAATTCCTCTCAGCTAGACTGCTGTTGCTCCAACACCACTGGGATCTCTACGTCCTCCTCATTGTAGCTTTGAATTCCCTGGTTGTTCCCCTGTGTATGGAGTTGTTTGCTCACCGCTCCTTTCCCCAACCTCTCATCACCCCCAATCCCTCTGGAACCATTGGTCCCATTGTTTCTTTAAATCATTTTATTGGGGGTCCATACAGCTCTTTTCACAAGACATCCATCCATCCATTGTGTCAAGCACACTAGCACACTCCTTGCCATCACCATCCCCCAAGCATCCCCCTTCCACCTGAGCCCTGGTATCAGCTTCTCATTTTGTCTCCCTCCCTCCTGTACCCTCTTTCCCTCACAAACCCTTGATAATTTATAAATTATTATTATTTTTTCATGTCTTACACTGACCAATGTCTCCCTTCACCCACTTTTCTGTTGTCCATCCCCCAGGGCAAGGGTTATATGTAGATCCTTGTGATCGGTTTCCCCTTTCTCCCGCACCGTCCCCTTCCCCTCAGTCCCGTTGCTTTCTCCTCAGTTTGCTTCCCACGCCTATCTTATAGGTAAACAACAACAACAATAGACAAAAATGAAAACAAATATTGAATAAAAAGAGAAAAAACAAACAAACTAGCAAAAAACAAAAACAAAAATAAAAAAGCACACATAATGCCAGGTCTGTCTGCTGACCTTTGTGACTACTCCCCATCAGTCCTGGGGCTGCTACTATTCTCTTGAAGGCTACCTGCCTAAAGGTTGTCTGCCATCAAGAGCAATCAGAAGCTATTGTCTGCCCCACCCTAAGTAGGGCCCACTCCCTTCTGATAGGGATCATAGATTGTTCCTCTGGAGAATTGCTCAGGAACACCTAAGGTCAAGTCAGCTCAGGGACGGCCAAGGTTAGGCTGCCATCTTGACTCTAGAACCCACCCCTCTTGTTACTTATGTGTCTTCCTGTCACAGGTATGCTCCTTGTACTTCCTTTTCCTGTTAAGTTATGCCCTGTAAGTTCCCGTCCTGTTACGTGTGTGCCTCTAATACACCCCCTTCCTGTTACGTGTGTGATGTGGCTTGGTTGCCTGAGATCATATAAACTTGTGAGAGACTACATTTGCCGTCCTCTGGTTCTGGTTGCCCATGTCTTGTCTGATGTTACTTTAATTTACCCTTCAATTGCCCAACTGCCCCTCGGACCCATTTGGTTGTTGACGCTGGTCCTCCACAGGTGCCTCCTCCAGGGACTGGGCTCTTCTGACCACATGTTCAAAGTATGTAAGACAAAGTCTTGCCATCCTTGCCTCCAAGGAGCACGCTGGCCTTACTTCTTCCAAGACAGACTAGTTTGTCCTTTTAGCAGTCCATGGTACTTACAATATTCTTCTCCAGCACCACAGTTCAAATGCATCTACTCTTCTTTGGTCTTCCTTATTCAATGTCCACCTTTCACATGCATGTGACTCAGTGGAGAATACCCTGGCGTGGGTCAGGCTCACCTTAGTCCTCAAAGTGACATTCTTGCTCTTCAATGCTCTAAAGCAGTCCTGTGCAGCAGGTTTGTCTCTTGACTGCTGCTTCCAGGAGTGTTGATTGTGGATGCAAGCAAGACAAAATCCTTGACAACTTCAACCCTTTCTCCATTTATCATGATGTTACCTATTGGTTTAGCTGTGAGGATTTTGGTCTTCCTTACACTGAGCTGTCATCCATACTGAAGACTGCAGTCCTTGACCTTCATCGGCAAGCGCTTCAATTCCTTTAATATATCAGGATTATGTTAGAGTCTTATTTGCTCATTCAATATATAGTCATTTGTGTCTATATTTATGAACTGATTTTTCTCTTGATTATAGGTGACATTTTCTCGTGCTTCAAATATATAATAATTTAAAATATACAATTCCAGTGTGTTTTAATTCCATGCACCTTTGAAGCCCTCTCATGCAATATACATTGTGGATGATACATTGTAGAGCCTTAGAATGGTGTCATCTTCCTCTAATGCATGGT
This sequence comes from Echinops telfairi, assembly GCF_000313985.2. NCBI lineage: Eukaryota > Metazoa > Chordata > Mammalia > Afrosoricida > Tenrecidae > Echinops > Echinops telfairi. The sequence goes on from NW_022109491.1 coordinate 11,041,184, forward strand.
TGCTTCTTTTCCTAGAAAGCAGCTGAATTACTGTTGGACCCTCTTGTATTTGTGATCACACGGTTACATGTTTTATTAGGGCAAGTCTATTTCAATAATCCTGCAGACCTGGGTGGATACTTCAGTCCGGAAACATAATCTTTACTCCTGTGAATTCTGCTTTTTTTTTTTTTTTAAACATTCCCAGTGTTGTTTCTATTGGACCCTTGGACGCTCACTCATACCTAGGAGGTCCAGGGGTCACAGAGGATTTGAGAAGAGTTTATATCAAGCTTATGGAGAAGTCCCCTTTCTGGTTCTCTGGGATCTTGGATCTCTCCTTCAATGTCTAGGGGGTGTATCCGCCCTCCCAAACACTGGCCTCTGACTCCCGCGGTCATTAAGGCAATGGCTTTGTTAGGTTTCTCCGGTGGGAAATACCTTGGTTCTTGGCTTTGCACGAGAAAGAAATCCCCCCCGAAGCCTGGTTTGTGATCCAAGTGGGTTTTTATAAAGCACAGAAGAAGTTTCAGGTTTTGCAGCAGTTAACTGAACCTAGGCACTCCCGTGGAACTGCACACACTCACACGTGGTGGCCTGAGGCCAGAGAGAGAGAGAGAGAGAGAGAGACCCTGCTGTATGGTCGAGCAGAAGATGGAGAAGAAGTTGGAAAAAGAGAGCAGTGGTCTCCAGGTCTCGGCCTTTTAGGGCTTTCAGCTGGGAGGTGTGGTCAATGATAGTGGTTGACCCCATTGGCTGAATTAAGCTTACCTGGCCTAGTTGGGCCTACCCAGGTATACTGCCCACCTATATGTACTACCCACCTGGTTAAAAAAGCCTGAATTGGTGCATGTCCTTTAGCCTTTATCGGCATCCAACTTCCTGTGGTGGGGAGGCCTTAGCATGCAGAGGGACAGCCTGGTTCCTGTTCTGCTTCCTAGCAGCTTTCTCCTTGAATGTCCCCAGTCACATACGAGGTGGATTTGGGAGGGTTCTCAGCAGAAAAGTCATGGCATATGGATGGATCTCTTCTAATGTTGTTATTTTCTTTTCTAAAGATCATTTTATTGGGGGCTCTTACAGATATTATAACAATCCATACATCAATTATATCAAGCAAGTATGGACATATGTTGCCATCATCATTTTCAAAACATCATCTTTCTACTTGACCCCTTGGTGTCAGTTCTTTATTCCCTCCCTCCCCCAAACTCCCACCCTTGTGAAACCTTGATCAATTATATATTATTATTTCATATATCTTACATTGTCTATACTGTATGTCGTTTCCTTTGAAGGCTTCAGTCTTATCTAGCTTTTGATTAATTTTGGTCACTCTCTAATGCCTTAATATAGTTTGGTTTTTTTTTCATTAAAAAATATAACCTGATGAAATAATTAGTCTAATATAAGCTATTACTTTGCCACTATCTGAGTCAGAACTACCCAAATTATGTTTTTTTTAAAAAAAAATTACTCTCTAATTAAGATTGTTTGGGGAGGGGAAAAATGAGGACCTAATGTCGGGGGTTTAAGTGGAGAGAAAATGTTTTGAGAAACGATGTACAAATGCGCTTTACACAATTGATGTGTGTATGGATTGGGATAACAGTTGTATGAGCCCCTAATAAAATGTTAAAAAAAAAAAAAAGATTGTTTGATACATGAAAGCCAAGAGAGATGACCCTTCAGAAACATTAACGGGAGTAATGGTTCCCTAAGGGGGCAGGGGAGCAGCTTATAACCCCCCTGGAGGGGAGTGAACAGAATTGTATGTAAATGGCTATATTGGATGGCATAAGATGCAGCATAATAATAATAATAGCTCCTGGGGGAAGGTGGGGGAGGGCATGAAGGGGAGCTGGTATCAAGGAGTTCAAGAAGAAAGAACATTGTTTTGAAACTGACTGTGGTAGCAATTGGACACTCCTGCTTGATGCGACTGAACTGTGGCTTGTAATGATATCTGTAAGCGCTCCCAATAAAATGATTTAAAAAATTACTCTTCTTTCTGAAGCTCTCTAGTCTTAACTATGACAGTTGGAATAAATGTCACATCTCGACATGACCTGGACCTTGCTAACGTCTCCATCCTCACCAGTTCTATCATCTCATCCCCGCCACCCCTATGGGCGCATTCAATTCTTTACACGAGTCACCGCTGCCTCATGGTTTATACGCATTGTTTCCTTTGTTTAGTTATGCTTCAAGGTCAGTGGTTACATTGTTTCTTCAGGAAAATATGTCCAGTGTCTATTTATAGACCAACTGCTCCTGCTCTACCTGCCCATGACATTGTGTGCTTTGCCCACAGGTCAACGGCCACAGTGGATCATTGCATCCTCAAGAGCCTGTCGGATTAAGTCTGTCTCCCGTCCAGATCATGAACTTCTTGAGTGTAGAGTATGGGTGTCTTTGCTCACGATTGTCCCTCAAGCCACACGTAGGACCTGGCTTGTCGTTGTCATCATGATTGGCTGCCTTCAAGTTGGTCCCTGACTCCAGGCACCCTCTTGCACGAAGGACCAGAATGCTGCTGGGTTCTGCACCGTGCTTGTCATCCTTAGGGAATAAGACTGTTGGAGTTGTATTGGCTGATTTTGGAACTAGAGGGGCAGGCTTTTCTTCTTAGT
>NW_022109491.1:11044891-11046406 GCF_000313985.2 Echinops telfairi
CCCAAGGATGACCAAGGTTAGGCTGCCATCATGAATCTAGGATCCGCCCATCTTGTCACATGTATACCCCTAGACCTTCCCATTCCTATGGGCATACCCCTACCTCATCCCCTTCCTGTTATGTTTATGCCTATCATGCATCCCCTTCCTACAATGTGTATGCCTCTTGTACTGCCCCTTCCTGTGACATGTGAATTCTGTAATCATGTCCCCCTAAAGTGATAGAACAATTGGTTAGCAATAAAGAAGAGCTCTCACCCCAGAGGCTCTCTCCGGTCCTGGCTTCCCGGGGCCCTCTCCGGCTCCCGGGGGCCCAAAAGGCTCCCTGGTTCTTGGGTTCCGAGGCTGCTTCTGCTCTTGTGGCCGGGTTCTCCCAACGAGGACCATAAAGCGGGGTGGAGGTGAGCAATGCTACCATGAATTGTGTCTGACTCCATTTATTCCAGTCTCTCCTCTAACTCTCATGCTCTCTATGACTTTACTATAATCCTTACTTATTATTGCTGTACAATGGCATCTATCGGACCTGTGATGATTTGTGGGGAACCCCTCTCCCCCTTATCCCCACAGTATGGAGCATATTTGTACATAAGTTGCTATCATCGGTTTCAAAACAGTTTCTTTCTACTTGAGCCCTTGAGATCAGCTACTACTATATTTCTTAAAGTACCAGGCTTAGGCATGTTTATAGCATGCAGTGTGCTTTGGCTGATCTTGTGAGCCTAAGTGAAAATATTCCTTCCGCACCACAGACTGAGCACGCATACATGGCCATGAATTTTTAGAGGTAAAATTAGAACTGAATTGGAGGGAATTTGAGCCATCACATAAATTGAAACACTTTAGTCTAGCATGAACTTTGTCTCCAATGCTTTTCCCCCAGAATGTACTTTACTGGCAGTATTTCTTTGGATTAGAATGTCATTCTGAAGATTTTTTCCCCAAAGAGATGGCACCTCTTGATAATACAACGCGATGTTTCATAATCAGCAGAGGGAGGCAGGTCTTTATGTTCCTTAGATGGACACCAGACCCATGGTGTCAGCTCCTAGGACACAGCTTTATCTGGACCGATATCCAGAGGCTACCTGGCGTTTTGGCTTCCTTGGTCCCTCTGTGAATGGGATGATTCAGTACTGGAAAAGAACCAAGGCAGCATCTCCAACCTATGCTTTCTGCAAACTCCCAAGATTTCCCCCAAGTTATGTCCCTCATTCAGGGACAGGAGTTAGCAGTGCTGGGGTCAAGTTAGAATGTCCAGTAATAGATTTATGTATGACCATAAGCCCCCCCCTCCTATTTATGGCCCTTAGCACCCCGGGTCCAGGCAGAGTGTATCACTGGACTCATTTGTGAGCTTTGGTTCTTAATGAGAACAGCCCGTGTGTGTGGGAACGATTATGCTCTGACCATGTGACCCTGGAGGTTTAACTTGATTTAAGACATGCTGTTTTCATTTGTAAAGTCACCATTTCTATATTATTAGCACCTGGGAGCCTGGGGACATTTTCCTAG
>NW_022109491.1:11047332-11050015 GCF_000313985.2 Echinops telfairi
TAATGATGGAAACATATGTACAAATGTGCTTGATGCAATTGATGTATGGATTGTTATGAGAGCTGTAAGAGCCCCCAATAAAAGTTTTAATTAAAAAAAAAACAAACCCAAACCAAATCTTGCAATTGTAACAGTGGTTTGTAGCACCCCTGGGTCATTTACATCTCAACAGGACACCATGACTGTCTTTAATATCCATATTTCTCCTAACTCTTACATATACCCACAAAATATTAGTGAGCAAATAGCTCTTTAGGTGAGTAAATTGGCAAAGCAGTGGTTCTGCTCTCATGGGCAGCATCATCGCGGAGTCATTTCCCAGGCTCTCCTGGAGCCCCCAAAGCTACGTGTAAAACTGTGCAACAATGTGGAGTTGGACAGGAACTCAAATTGCACCCACTAGTGCAATTCTGGGTGGGGGACCTATCGGGTCTGGATTTATGCTCTTCTGAGAGCATGGGCTTCACTTCTTACAGCCCCCAAAGAGCTTGTTGGACTGGGTGACCCGAGACATTGTGCCACTTGTGTCTCTGTCTGACTGCCCCCAACACTGCATAGCTCCTTACGTCCCCATCCATCTCCCCTGGCTGTTCACAACCTGTCTCTGCTTTTACCTGAATGCCGTGATCCCTAGTATTGAATGTGACTGGGGGTGGGGAGTGGGGTTTGTTGAGAGACTTACTTCTCTGGAAGACAAAAATGTTCGCAGAGATATTTATGTTTAAAGTTGTTTCTGTTGCCTCCACAGCCCGAGAAGATGAAGGGCTCACACAAAAACGTCAAGGTGTTGTAGTAGAATCGGGTCAAAGCCACTGTGCAGGTGCCTATCTTGGGAGGATAGTTGCAGTACTCTGCAAAGGAGAATCCCAGAGGGTCGGACATTTGCCACTGTGACCAAATTGCCATTCTTTGCTTCTGGGTTCAGACTAATGCAAAATCAGCAAACCATGTAAATATCCCCAACACATTACTGCTGAGGGGCCAGGGCGAGTCTCCGTGAGCATATATCTCATGGGATATGGAGAGACGGAGGATGACAGGCAGCCGTCCAAAGGAACAATTGGAGGACAATTCGTAGCTCTCCTGGAATAGGGGAGCCCTTGTGGGGTAGGGTAGGTGGTGGGCTGCTCACCACACAGCCAGGAGTTCGAACCCACCAGTCACTCCATGGGAGGCTTTCTGTTTTCATGAAGATTTCTAGTCTCGGAAAGCCAGAGTGGCAGTTCTACTCTGTCCTACCAGGTCTCTGTGAGTGGGAATCCACTGGAGGACAGTGAGTGAGTCTGAGACTGGAATCGGAGGGACTTTCCACCCTGCAGTGTTCAGACCCATCTCCCCTTTCTTGAATTCTTTCTCTTTTCCACATGTCAACGGAAGCAATCATCTCATCTGTCTGCCACCCCCCCTCCCCGCCCAAGGACACACAATTCAGAACCCAAAGAGTCGGCAAACACGTAGGCCAATGCTACCTATTATTATCTACAGCCAGTCCTGAAGGGCAGGCCTAAGGAGCTCACCTACCAGACTGTCTTTCTCTCTTCCATCCAAGCCTTTGCCTTCCCATTCAGACTCACCTGGGCGTACTGATGCCAGAAAGGTAGGTCGTTAGAGGCGGTGCCGTGGTGACCATGTTGGAGACAGAGAAAGGGTTCATGTCAGTATTTCCGAAGTCCAGTTGCAGTTCTAACCCATCATCGGACACTTACCCCTTTACTCGGAGTGCTTCCTATGCGCTCATTAAACTCGCAATCAGGAGCAAATGAATGTTGGTGAGTAGAATGTGAATGCCTTAGCATGCAAATAATAGGCTCTGCTTCTCTGTAGCCATGGGATGTAATAGAGTAGCTCTAAGCATACATTGCACAGATTTAAAACTTATCCAACACACACACACACACACACACACACACACACACACAAATATACACACGCAAACACACCGACCATGGAATTTCCTGGATATCCCCGACATCAACTCAGTTCTCACAATCCTCACTCCTTTTATACTGAAGTCTTCTGGAAAACATTTATGTTGATTCTACTTCTGTTTTCTCCAATCTGTAGTGGGAACTCAGCTTAACCCCTGAATTCCATGCTCTAGAGCTGCGTGTTTTGAGAGAGGAGGAGGGCTTGAATCCCAGTTGCCTAGACTCCCATTAAATTCACAGTGGTCCCTGAGATTGCCCTTCCTGCTTGGCCTTACCTCCAAGATGTCCACTTTCACACAACCTTTTCCTGAGACGTTTAGGAAGTAGTTCACCTGGAAGAGTGTGGAAGAACATGGAAAAGATGAGGAGCCAAAGAGAAAAGTAGATCCATCGAGGCTTCATGGTGTAGTAGACAGCAAACCGGAGAGGACAAGACTGGGCTGGAATTATACCCTGAGGGTGGAGCTCCTTCCCTTGAGAGGAGTTGAACCCCTTCTGTCTGATTTTGTCTCCTCAGGGCCCAAGTCTGGGCAGGGTTGTGGTGCATCCAAATTCAGCCCAGTGAACAGGACAGTAAGTCCTTGGGTATCCAGCCATGTAAGTTTCTCAGAATCTGTATTAGCCTGGGTACTTTAGAGAAGCAAATCCACAGAAACTCATGTATAAGAGAGAGTTTTATATAAAGGGTAAGTGCATATCAAGAAAACATCCCAACCCAGTGCTGCCCAAGCCCACAAGTCCAAGATTAACCCATA
>NW_022109491.1:11051351-11058700 GCF_000313985.2 Echinops telfairi
CAGACTATTACACAGGGCATTTTCAATCTTCTCCAGCATCACAGTTCAAGTGCACCGATTCCTGTCTGGTCTTCCGTATTCAACGTCCAAAGTTCACATGCTTGAGGGGATTGAAAATACCATGGCTTGGGTTAGGGACGCCTTAGTCCTCAGAGTAACAGCCTCGATTTTCAACCCTTTAAAGAGGCCTTGCCCCAGATTTCCACATCTTTCTCTCAAGGAGTGACTAGTGGGTTTGAATCTTTAAGCTTTGGGTTAGCAGCCTACTGCTTAACCACTCACCACCAGGGCTCCTTAAATGATCCCCAGCTCTGTTCCCTAACAGAGGCTGGGAGCATGATCGCTCCAATAGCAATTAGCACACTGAACACCAAGATCTTGGCTTCTAAATACCATTCTCCATGTAAAGAAACCAGGGCGCTTTTTTAGAAATGATTCCAGGGCTGGGCAGGGAAAATGGAAGATGAGCTCAAAGAATGAAGATGGTGTGTTCAGATGAATAGAGGAGCCAACTTGAAGAAAGTATCCTTGGCCAACCCTGGGACAACTGAAGTATCAAAATAAGTAATCATCACAGTGGATTTTAACCTACTAGATACATTACTGTTCAGTCATTTCCAATTTTTGGCAACCCCAGGTGTGCAGGTAGAACTGCTTTCAAAGCTATGACCTTTCACAGGCAGATCACCAGGCCTGTCTTCTGAGGTACCTGGGGGTGAGCTTAAACTACCAACCTTTCGGCTAGCAGCTGAACATTTAATGTTTGGCTGTCTAAGGCTTTATTGAATAAAATAGGTACTTGTGAATCCATATTGATATGGGCTGCCCAAACAAGAAGAGAGAAGGCATTTATAGAGTGGCATATCTGATCTGCTTGATTATTAAGAACATTTAAGAGAGAAGGCATTTATAGAGTGGCATATCTGATCTGCTTGATTATTAAGAACATTTATGATGCCAATGACCACAGTCCACAGCAGTATGAAACATGAACCATATTACATTATGGATACCTGTATTCAACAAGTTATTTTTTAAGCAACTGTCCTGTGCCCCAGTGAATGTTCCATTCACATTGCCCATCCTTCAAATTTCTCCTAACCAGTTCTCCAATTCTACTGCTCTTAGGGTAGACAGACCATTACAGCCGGCCACAAATCTATTTTGGCGACAAACTAAATTATGTTTGCTTCCATGTAAGGCAGATAGAGATGGATATTTCCTCAAGCTCTGACCACTGAGACAAAATTCATTCCTCATTGTCCTTCATAGCAATGGAGCTATAAATATTGGAATGATCCATTTTATTTGACCTCAATGCACTTATCATAGAAGAGGGTTTTTGCAAACCGGGCAATCGTTTTTCCAACTTTAGACATAGAGTCTTTTGGAATTCCCAGGGTAGACATCAATCTAGATCTCAAATTCCAAGACAACACAATAAAACACAACACAACACAACAACACAAGAAGAATGTATTTCATGGACTTGGAGAGTCATCTACCTGTTCGTAAAATCTACAAGACCCTCTGAACCATGTCATACCTGGCTTAATATCGATGACATTTGCATTTTGATAGCTCACCAATGGTTCCTTGTGTACTTTTCTGAAGTAGCTTTCCTTAAGTCTTTTACCAGGTAAAGCAAGAAGTTAATGACCCTTCTGGTTTTCCACCTCATCACATTTGCACTCAATGTCTCCCACTCCGCTCCCTGCACTGGTACGGAACAGTTCAGCTCTCGCTGGGAACACACAGTTCAGAAAACTCACTCTCCTGCTTGTGTAGGGTCATACGGGCACCTCAGGAACTCACACGTGAATGGTGTCGCCAGGCAGTGCTTCTTCTGAACACACGGGGACAGAAGACAAGCTGTCCAGCAAGGTCCGACATGTTTGTTCCTCCCCCACGGCGTAGGCTTCTCTCACACAGAACGCCACCACTCAGAGTGTCAACCCTTCATATAACAAAAACCTCAGAAAGGAGAAATCATGTCTCATTTGGTTTCCTCTAACAACACGTGGCATTGGGCAAATCTGTTGCAAAAAACTATTCAAAAGTGCTAAAAAACAAGGATGTCGCTTAAAGGACTGAAGTAGGCCCGACCCAAGCCACGAGATTGTCAATTGCTTCATATGCGTACGCAAACAGAATAATGAATACCGAAGAGTGGAGGCGAACCGATACATTTAATGATGGAGTAGGCAAAGAATATTGACCACAAGGGAGCTGACATGTTGTGGCAAAATTCCATTCTCCTTGAATTCCGTTTCCCATGAACTTTTGGAGACCCTTCCCTATACCAGGAGTCATCAAGAGAGTGAACTGATTGTCCCCGAAGAAGGACAGTGAGTGAGATTCTCCTTAGAAGTAGAGAGGATGAGACTTCGTTTCACTTACTCTGCATATGTTATCAGGAGAGGCAGCTCCCCGGAGGAGGAGGACATCACGCTTTGGCAAAGCCGAGGGTCAGCCAGGAAAAGGAAGACCCCGGTAAGGTGCACTGACACAGCGGCCGATCAAGGACTCACACATGGGAAAGATGGAGAGGTTGGGTCAGGACCAAGCAGTGCTGTGCTGTGTTGTGCGTAGAGTTGTTCTGCGTGCACACCAACTCAACGTCACCTGACAGCAGCAGCAGCAGCAGCAGCGGCACACGGGAGTCCTGGTGGCACGATGCTTAAGCAGTTGGCTGCTGTGGCAGCTTTGATCTCAATGTTCAGTAATACGCTTTCCTGGTGCCATCGTTCTTCCGCTCGCAGGGTGAAGGAGACAGTTGTTCTTGGAGGTACCGAGCTACTCATCTTCCTCCTCTTCCTTCTTCCTCTATTGCTCCAGGTGACTAGAGCCCAATCACTGTGGCGTGGATGGCTGCTTGTATGTTTTTCAGACTTCAAGCACTGCATAGCATTTGACGAGGCAAAACAGAAGCAGCCACATGTCTTAAATCAATGAACTGGGAGGTCCCACAATACTATGACCCTAAACCTCCAAACCAAGGAACCAAATCCCATGCTAGGTTTAGTTGTCCACGAGCAGCCTCACCCGTGACTCTTTTGTTGGGTCATTGTTGTGTCTATATCTGTAGTACAGCTCTTTTTTTTTTAATTAGCTGGGATTTAGTACATATATCGCATCATTCCAAATTTCAATCATGTCAAGTCGAATGTACAATTGCTATCACAATCAGCTTCCAAACATTCTCTTTCTACATGGACGCCTCGTAGGAGGGTCCTTTTACTCCCTCGTCTTCCTTTTACCCCGGCCTCCACCACTATACCCCTCTCCCCCAAACCCCTCATTCTACTGGCTGTCCCACTAGCTTCATCCATCCTGGGTTTCCTGCACTGAAAAATGGAAAAGCAGATAACACAGCTTCAGGAGGATGACCTCCATTCGCATAACACCTCTGAGATACACTCAAATATGAACAATCAAAAATCAAAGAAAGCAATACAAACCAAGAGATACAGAACATTTTGAAAACCAGGCCAGGTCCAGCCCGCCTCACAGGGGAGATCTGCTGACCAAGGCTTAACTGTTCAGGTCAGATTTATGCCTTTGATCATCTGTACTCCTCTCTCCCAAGCACTGTTCACTGACCAGTTTCCTCCCTTCCCTCAATTTTAGATAGTGGGATAGGCTTATTTTCTGTGTAGTTCTACAAATGAATCTTGGGCTCCCACTGTCATCCATTGCCTTCTGCACACCGGACTCTCACAAGTTAGCCTCTGATACTGGTCCCTCCTTTGATTTCGGATTGTATGGATTCCTATCTCTCCATGACTGATGATAACGTGCTTTTTCCATGTAGACTGAGTTGACATTTCACTGTCGTACAACTTTTGCCAGTTCAACTCTTCACAGGCATCCTCAGCTTCATGTTCCTCTTTGTTCTGTTTCATTTGTGGTCACGTTTGGCTACAGGAATCTCAGTTCTGTTTGCTTTTATTGTGGTTGTTGTTGGGTGAATGGGATGGGGACTTGTGTCAGTCTGGGTAGACTACAGAAACAAATTCATACACACTCATATGTGTATAAGAGCTTTGTATAAAGAGTAATTGTGCATTAAGAAAACATCCTAGGCCAGTCCATAAGTCTGATATTAGCCCATATGTCTGATCCCAATCTATAAAGTCCTCTTCAGACTCGCAAAACACATGCGATGATGCTGAATGCAGGAGGATCACAGGCCAGTGGGTGGGAAGTCTTGTGGATCCAGTGGTGGTGTAAGCATCTCAGCGCTGGCAGGGGTCTCCACGTGACTCCTCCAGCTCAGGGCACTAGTGTAGCTCCATGTGTCTTGTCAGATGCAGTGTTTCCCAGGGAGTGAGCTTGTGTTCCGCCTCCATTGAGCTATTTATCTCCTTAGAGCCTTCAAATGAGGTCATCAAGCTGTGACCTGATTGACAGGCTAGACTTCACCCCTTCACTGGTAAGTCTCAAATTGACAACAGATTATGTAACTACCACAGGTCTCTAGGAAAGAAAGGCCAGAGCCATGTATAACAATGTGTGTAGCAATTGGTAGGTATTAGAGTGGATGATTCCAAATTAGAGACCAACTTTACTACAGTTTTATCTTATTTACTCCCATTTTTTTCTTCCTAGGTAACACTATTCCTTTTACTTCCCAATTCTCCTTTCAGGGAACATATCCATACTTCAACCCTAGATGTATTTTTAAAAAAAATCATTTTATTGGGGGCTCATTCAACTCTTATCACAATCCATCTATCCATCCATCCATTGCATCAAGCACGTTTGAACATTTGTTGCCATTATTCTCAAAACATTTATTTTCTACTTGAGCCCTTGGTATCAGTTCCTCATCCCCCCCCACATGAACCATTGATAATTTATATATTATTATTATTTTGTCATGTCTTATACTGTCTGACGTCTCTCTTCACCCACTTTTCTGTTGTCCGTCTCCCAGGGAGGGGGTTATATGTAGATCCTTGTAATTGATTGCCCCTTTCTACCCCACCTTCCCTACACCCTCCCTGTATTGCCACTCTCACCACTAGTCCTGAAAGGTTTATCTGTCCTGGATTCCCTGTGTTTCCAGTTCCTATCTGTACCAGTGTACATCCTCTGGTCCAGTTGGACATGTAAGGTAGAATTGGGATCATGATATAGAGGGGGAGGAAGCATTTAAGAACTAGAGGAAAGTTGTATGTTTCATCATTGCTACATTGCACCCTGACTGGCTTGTCTCCTCTCCGCGACCCTTCTGTAAGGGGATGTACACTTGCCTACAGATGGGCTTTGGGTCCCCACTCCCCTTATTCACACTGATATGATTTTTTGGTTCTGATGATGCCTGATACCTGATCCATTTGACACCTCGTGATCGCACAGGCTGGTGTGCTACTTCCACGTGGGCTTTGTTGCTTCTGAGCTAGATGGCCACTTGTTGACCTTCAAGAATTTAAGACCCCAGATGCTATATCTTTTGATAGTCAGGCACCATCAGCTTTCTTCACCACATTTGCTTATTCGCCCGCTTTGTATTCAGCGATTGTGTCAGGAAGGTGAGCATCATTGAAGGCGAGTTTAATAGAACAAAGTGTTCTTGCATTGAGGGAGTACTTGAGTGGAGGCCCAATGTCCATCTGCTACCTTATTACTAAACCTATAAATATATGCACATAGATCTATTTCTCCATCTTCATATATAAATATATTTACATATGTCCTTGCCTGTATTTAGACCTCTATAAATGCCCTTTGCCTCCTAGTTCTTTCCTCTATTTCCTTTGACTTTCCTCTTGTCCCACTCTCATGCTCAGCCTTCACCATAGATATCTTTTTGATGGAATTTTTCTTTTAGGTTTAGTCATTTCTTGTGCTTGGACCCCGACACCCCACGTTGGACCACCCCTCAGTGTGTGTAGGAGGCGGGGAAACAGGACACTCTAAGTCTGGTTAGTGCAATTAAGCTTATTTTTTACCCACTTCTCATCCTAGCTAGGGTCTGGCCAACGACCATTATGGTCTCGCAATCACCCTTGTGGTAGTAGATGCTAACATTTTTCTGGAATAGGCAGTTACCCACTGAGATCCCTGTGGGAGACAGCGTGTTGTTGTGTGCTGTCGAGTTTATGTCGACTCACAGCGACTAGCGTAACTCAAAATCCCATACCCAACGTCTTCGCCCACCTTTGGCATTGAGCTCTGTGTCTGAGTGTCTACTTAAGTTTCTCGCCAGGAGATGTCTGCCCTCTCTTTACTCAGAGAAGTCATGGACTTGATGTCTGTTCCTCAGAGCCACGCCTTTTTACCTTGTAGCGTCTCCAGGAATGGGCTGCAGGGAGAAGGAAGTACCCTATGGGCCTATGCTATCTGTCTCCGAAAGACGTTCCACTCCCTAGGAACCCAGCTGCACAATAGGCAAATCCCAGACTTCCCTTCTGCATGTTGTTGTCAGCTGCTACTGAGTCAGCGATTGCACGACAGAATCAGATGGTTGTCATCCGCTGGCCGTTGATTGGCTGATTTGGGGCCTCGATCGTCAACGTCCTTCCCAGTTTGCCTGAGTCTGGGAACTCCGCTGAACCCTGGTCAGTATCTTAGCAACAGGCAAGCCTTCACTGACAGATGAGTGGTGGCTTTTCTTGAGGTGCATCGGGTGAACTGAACCTGGGACTCCTGATTATGCAAACCAGAGCCACTGTCCTGGAATCAATTTTTTTCTTGAGGTGCATCGGGTGAACTGAACCTGGGACTCCTGATTATGCAAACCAGAGCCACTGTCCTGGAATCAATTCCGCGATAGGACAGGATAGAACGGTCCCTGTGGGTTTCCGAGATTCTAACTGTTAACGGGAATAGAAAGCCTCCTCTTTCCCACAAAGAACAGCTGGTGTTTTCGAACTGCAATTCAGAACCCACTCTGCCAACAGGGCTCCTCCGGGACTCCCATATGGGAAGTGAGAAGGCTACTGTTGAACTGCCACTGCCTTCCTCCTCCTCTTCCTCTTTCTTCTTTTTGAAATAGTTTTATCTAGGGCTCTCACAGCTCTTATAACATTCCACACATCAATTGTTTCAAGCGTATGTGTACATAGGCTGCCCTCATCATGTTCTAAACATGGACTTTCTATTGGAGCCCTTTGGTAGGCTTCCTTCTTATGTGAACCCACTGCTTCGTATTATTCCCGAGTCCACGGTATGGCTCCTGTAGCTGATTTAGCTCAAGGACAACCTGTAAAGATGGGCTCTGTGTTAGTCTGGGTAGACTCGAGAAACTAATTCATAAACACGCACACATATGTGTATGAGAAAGAGATTTATATACAAGAGCAACTGAACAATGAGAAAACATCCCAGTCCAGTCCAGATCA
>NW_022109491.1:11059043-11069756 GCF_000313985.2 Echinops telfairi
TTTCCCAGAATTCTCAGGAGGCCAGGTCCACACAGAAGTCTCATTGGCTATCTCCAGACTGACAGCCTAGACTCCACCCCCTACACTCTTAATCCTTAAATTGACACCAGCTTAGGTGACTCCCACACTTGGTTCTTCACCAGAGTTGATTCCAATCAAGTGGACTTAAAGTGGACTCTCATAGTCCCACTTGCTTATTGGAAACACTGTCTGGATGGGGGTCTGACTCATCGGAAATTAATAGAATTTTCACAGGAAAAAAAGTCTCCATTTAGGGGAATGGTCTCCCTCATGGTAAGACAGAGCATCGGTCACACTTGTGTGTCTAGTTACAGAGTCTCATTGATTCCCAATGTGTGTGATGCTGGTCCTCGTTACCGATGGTCCAGCATGTGATTCAAAGGTGAAGCGCTGAACTTTGTCTATTAGATGGACAGAGAAGGCATGTAGAACAGGTGTTCTTCCATCAGTCTAGGTTCAACTGGGCTGCCTTTAAAAACTCCCAGGTGAAACAGTAGCCCGTGTATCGGATAGCTGCGCAGATCCTAGCCACGAGGCACTGTGTAGCATGACATTCAGAAGGCTTGAGAACCAGCGTTTGGATGGTGTTTGTTAGTAGCTGAAACACAGTAATTAGGGCAAAGAAGCATCTCTAAAGAGCTGCTTCTCAATAGAGATTAGGTCAGGAGCCAGTAATTGGGGCTCGTGGCTTTGGGGCACGTGAACCAAGCGCGATGACAAAGAAAACTTTGTATGTGTGTAGAGGCATTACATGTTTGCCGATGAGTGAGAGGTGGCTTTAAAGGCCTTAAAAAGAAGCATAGCTATGGTTCCACAGCCTCTTGAACTGATGGGTAGATAAGAGAAACTGACCTGACAGACTGGGCTAGTTAAATACCTGAGACAGTGCAGTAGGAGATAGGACTCAAGAGTAAAGGGAAGTTTGGAAGGTGCCCGCTGACATTCCAGCCAAGGAGACAGAGTCAGAGAGGTGTGTGGGCTGCCACAAAGGCCCTGTCATTTGACTGGTGGGACAGTTATGCTTTAGGAAAGACAGAAGCAGGGACAAGAAAATGGCTTACCTATAGACATTTCAAGGGTCATGGAAGCATTACAAAGGTCATAAACTAAATCTGAATTTTCTGATATCTTTTTTTAAACAGTTTTATTGGCACCTCATCTGCCTATCAATAGTTCATTCATATCAAGAAGAGCTGTACAATCATTACCTCAGTCAGTTTTAGAACATTTTCTTCTTCCCTGTACAATTGTTCTTCATGTAATTCTTTTTTTAATTATGGCAGAAATATACACAACCAAACATTCAATTCAACAACTTCTTCATGTATAATCCAGGGCCATTGATTATGCTCTTTTAAAATTTAATTTATTATTATTTTTTATACTCTTGAATTTTCTTATATCTTTATTTCTGATGGAGCGTCATGAATTCATATGTCGTCATCTTCTTGTGGAGTCCTGTTTAAGCAGAAACATAGACTTAGAGTGTAAGTTTTAGAAATCTCCCCCGATTAATCTAGGTCATTTTTATCTCAGGGGATGCCCAGAGGATATCTTCTCTTTCAAGATCCCTCCTGTTCCATTGATCGATTTCTTTCTTTCTTTCATTCATTCACTCACTCACCCAACACTAAGTCATTGCCCATTATGTGGCATTATGTGCCCTGCAAAGATTGACTAGGGATATAATAAATCAATAAAACAAAAAATTCTCTTTTTTTGGCTTTTAAGTTTACTCCTAAGGTTACCATTCACCTCAGCCTTTTGGAAATCAGTTCCATTGCGGCCCTGCTAAACTCCATGAACCTTCTAGTTTCCATGACGGGGAAGTGAGCAAGTCTGAGCTGGAAATTTAATGGTGCGAAATAGCATGTTGCTCTGGGGTGTTCACAGGATTAGTAGTTGAAAACCTGGGCTTGCGTGACCTTGTGCATGTAAGATGGTCAGTGTTTGGGTAACTATCAGACATGGTTGTCAATCTTAGGCCAGTTTGTTTTCTCTACTGGATCGGGTTTCCTCATAGGCTGTGTGAATACAGCATCACGCATATGAAGATTGCTCCCTGAAGTGCCTGGCACATGGTAATTGTTCAAGAAATGATAGGATCATTTTCTCTATAGAGAAATGAACAGAAGGATGTTACATACTTTGATTTCAAAAGTAGTGGTAGGTCCTGATCTATTTCTTTATATGGTGGGCTCTCAGAACCTCTCCTTTCCGACTCCCATTGATCCATCACAGGAATGGACGCCTTACCTTCGTTTGTATCTTTCAACACAGGCTACTTGGCATTCGATTTTGAGTTTGTAGTTGTTAAGGTTCCCGTCACAGCCACTGTAGAAAAAACTTTCACAACTTTTGGAAGTTTTGTTGTAGAAATATCGAAAGTGAACTTCAAAGCAGCTGCCCGACTCCATATCCATTGTGCATGGATCTGCGGAAGAGATTTCCATCAGGTTAGGGGGGGAGGGCTAGGACTCAGCAGGTGGGCTTATCTTTATGGGCACTTATCAGTCCATTGTGTTAGCTGGGCAACATCCCCATATTCAAGGTTACAAGAAAGCCAAGTGGTTTTCCTTTGGAAGTAGAGTCCTGTGGTAAAATGACCCTTAGACCCTAGGTAAGAGCCACAAGCTCTGGTCCCGGGCAGTGACGTGGAGAAGCAGCGAGGAGTGGAAGGGGGAGGTTCCATCACTAGCTTGTGCAAGGCGGTGAGTTTCCAATTTCAGTTGCCAGGTTGTTAAAGCTCATTCATCTCATGCTCGTCCATATGCTCATCTCCCTCTCTGCTTCCTGAACAGGCAGAGCACAGAATTCAGCGTGCCAACGCCCCCGTCTTCATGGATTCACTGGATCATGCAGACTACACATTTGGATAACTGGCCCTCTGCTATCTTTCAACCGCTGGCAAAGAATACCAATATGTATGTCTCTGCCATCTTGTCTTCTTCGCCCTCCCAGAGACAAATCCTCTGTGTCCACTGGGGAGCCAGTGGCCCAAATAGCCACGTTTGTGGTGGTGCTGGCAAATTGGGGGATGTTTGCTCCCCACCCCCCTCCCAAGTAGCCACCCTGGAGTTGACTTCCTGGGAAAACTAGCTATGGAAGTACAGTGAGTGACATGCATGGTCCTATTTCCAGCTCACAGTGACCTCCCGAAACTGAGCAGAGAAACAGAGGAAAGAGGCGCGTCCAGAATTGGGAGTGTCGCGCTCACAGCATGGACCATGCCACCTTCCTGTCTTCTGGAAGCACCGAGCCTGGGAAGCTTATCTGGGAAGAAAGCCGCGTTGCCCTTCTCTGCAGCACTGTGAGCTTCTTGACCTAAGGACCACCGAGTCAAGTGTTGCCTTATATCCAGAGCCCCGCTAGACAAGGCCTCAAATTGATCAGTCTCTAGTTCCCTTTTCCCGGTTCCTCTTCTCTGAAATCCACACGCTCGTGGTCTAGGATCTTTGAAATTGGCCACACCACCCTGAACCCAAACGACTTCCATCTCGTTGGACAATGCTAAAAAGAGCGCTCCACCTGGAAATGATTTCCTTGCATCTCCCATCTGTTCTTTTCATCCACTCCCCACAGGAGCCCCGAGTCAGGGCCTGCGGGCCTGTGAGAATGGGCAGCAAGGAGGCACCTGCCTAGACCACCTAGACAACGGGTTTTTGTCTTTTCAAAAAATAGTTTTATCGCCATGTACTGCACCTATCATGCAATCGAACTGTCTAGTCATGTGCCATCGGCACGGCCATTTCAGAACATTTAACTCTCGCCCTCCTTGTTGTTAAAAAGCAGATTCTTTCAACGACATTTCCCTTCTCCAATGGACTGTGGCTGTTGGATTTCTCTCCTGCCTCAAATTCATACCTTTGAGCTCCC
Organism: Echinops telfairi; assembly: GCF_000313985.2. Classification (NCBI taxonomy): domain Eukaryota; kingdom Metazoa; phylum Chordata; class Mammalia; order Afrosoricida; family Tenrecidae; genus Echinops; species Echinops telfairi. The sequence goes on from NW_022109491.1 coordinate 11,062,941, forward strand.
CGCAAATCTTCTCAGTGACTTTAGCAACGCCGCCCATTGATGGAACGGTCCACCAGGAGCAGATGAAGAAGAGCCCTAGAAGAAATGCCAGCTTAGTCGGCTTCATGGTGCAGGCAAGCAGCAGGTCGGATGATTTGGGTCTAACACCCGATGTTATATCTGGGGCTTGGCTCTTGAGAGGACTTGAGCCCACACCCCTCACCCCAAGGGCCAGGACGCCGTATTCCTAGATGATGAGTTGGCCAATGAATGCTTGGGTACCCAGCCATGAAACAAAAGGTCCCAGGCTGATGAGACCCCTGATAGTGAGTTCCGTGTTCATCCAGAAACGATAGAAACTGAAGAATCAGAGCCACTGCACAGGCTTAACCTTGGAGGGTGGAATCATTAGAGCGAGGCATAAATGAGGGATGACTTCCTTCAACAGCAGACGGATCCCAGCACACCAGAAAGAGTATAATAAACATAATAGTAAGAGTAAGAATAGCAACTCACCCCTACAGTACTTCCTTCACACCAGGTGCAATTTTAAGCCACTTATCTATACTATATATAATTATCACCTCGACCCTATGCAATAGGTATGGCTATTATCATCATTTCACACATGAGGAAACAGGCAGAGGTTAAGTTACATATGCAAGGTCTCTCATCTATGATGCTGTGGAATTAAGATCTGAATTTGGCTCAAGGATCCATGCTTTCGTTTTTGTTGTTAGTTTATTACTATTTATTGTTACTGAAAATTAAGTTGCAGATATCAGGACCCTTCCCAAGCATATCAGCATGTGTATCCTAGGAATAAGGAGTAACCAGGGTAAAACAATCAACTTCAGGAAATGTCTTATTTATACAAAATGATTATCAATATAGAGTCTACTATTAAAATCCACCCATTGTTCAAAGACATATAAATATAAATATATATATCTATATTAAGTGAAGCAGCTTTAAAATGAGTTAAAAGGGAGATCAAGTGATAAGACATTACATTTTAACCTAACCACATCTGTGATAACCGACTTTACAGTGCTCTCTGTTAGTACTGCTACATCCCTCAACTATGGTCAGAGGGGATTCACTAGAGAATCCATGTTGGTGGACCCTGCAAATGGATTTTTGGCTTCCACCATCACCTACAGCCTTCAGCAAACTGTATGCTCACAATGTAAGCTCTGATACCATTCCCTCCTTTGGACTTGGATTGTATTTACAATCCTTGGATCACACAGGCTGATAATGTGCTTTTTCCCTGTGAACTTAGTTGATGCCTCACTTAGATGACTGCTTGTTTGAAGACAACTCTTTAAGATCCCAGACTCTATTCTTCTGATAGCTGGGCACCACCTAGTTTCTTCACCACATGTTGCTACAGCACTCATATATTGAGTGATCTCTTCATGAGGGTGAGCATTAAGCAGGGCCATGTCATAAGAACTAATTGTTTTTAGATTGGGGCTGGAATTAAGTGCAAGCCCAAATCAATTCATGAATGTTTTTATATGTCTCCAGTTCACTTTAGAGACATCATTATCATTTTAGGATAGAGAACATTATAAATCAACCCCTGGGGCATAAGGTTATTCTATTGATAGTGCCATTAATTTAGGTAGTAGTATAGAATTTAAAACACTGTTGAGAAAAGGAAATTAGACAAATATAGGCTGGCTTCAGACTGCAATACACAAATTGTTGACTTGCACAGATTAAATTCTTAAGTGGTTGGACACTGTTTACACAAACAATGGGGGTTGCTGATCGGGCAACAGTTTCAACAACAGCATTCACAAAGGCAGACTCACACCTACCAGATTACCACATGTCATAAGAAAGCGAGGAGGGCATTTAAGTAGGAAATATATGGTACTCCCAGGCCACCATTAATTGGGGACCCTCAAAACAAGGCATCTGAACCAAAGTCCAATGCTGCCAATTCCATAACCTTGGGGTAACAATCGTTTCTTCTCCTACTAGGGTGCTTCAGCCTTAAGCCCAAGGGAGTATGTCAGCTCGTTAAATCTGCTACAGGTCAGTTTGAGGTAAAGCCCAGTCTGCTTCGTGATGTTTCCACATTGAATCCTTCTGGTGTGGCCTATGAAGGATGTTGGGGGCCTCAAAAGGCCAGAGTCTAAAGTTCCAGTAGTCTGTACCAGATGGCCTGGGTTCTCAAGGGCTGGATAAAAACTAGACCAAAAGTGTTCAAATCGAAACAGCGTACTGGGCATATTGCCCCCTTGTGAGACATCCTACTTGGTTCTTCTTCTTTTTGAGAATTTATTGGCTTATCCTGGGCCTCTTTCTTCTCCATATGAAGTTGGCAATTAGTTTCCCCTTTTCTTTAAAGAATGAAGTTAGGATGTGGATTGGACTTGCATTTTATTCATAGATTGCTTTTGGTAGTATTGACATTTTCACAATAGTAAGTGTTCTCTCTGTCTATGAGCATGGGATAGTCTTCCATTTGTAAAAGGCAAAAGATTCATATAATCTGAAGAGAACCAGAGTATTCTGTATGTATCTTTCGCTCTTTTTGTAATCACGTCCTGTCGTGTTCTTTGTATAGAACTTTGGTTTCTTTGATTGTTTTCTTGATGCATTTTTCTGAGTTCTCATCACTCTCACCTGCCGGTAAGTAGGAATCCGATTGATGTCTGCTTGTTCATCTTGGATCCAATAGCCTTTTTGTGTGGAGTCCTTGGGGTTCTCGACATATAAAATTATAATGTCTTCAAATAGTGAGAGCCTCACTTTTTCTCTGCCCAATTGTATTATCTTGACTTCTTTTTGTTGTCTAATGGTTCTGGCGAAGACTTGCAGCACAATGTTGAATTAGAGTGGTGATCAGGGGTACTCTTGGGTAATTCCCATTTCCAGGGGAAATGTTTTCAGTCTTTCCCCATTGAGTGTGATATTGGATGTTGGATTTTCACATATGGCCTTTATTATGTTGAGAAATTTCCTTTCCATTCCTACTTTGTTGAGTGTTTTTTATTAGAAATGGGTGTTGGAGAAGCTGATACTAAAGCAAATGTTTAGAAAATGATGATGGCAACATCATGCTTGATGAAATTGATAAATGGAATGTTATAAGAGCTGTAAGAGCCCCCAATAAGATGATTTATATATATAAAAAGGAAATGGGTGTTGGATATTGTCAAATGCTTATTCTGCAATGATTCCTATGATCATGTGGATCTTGTTCTTTGTCATGTTTATGTGGTGGATTACATTAATTGCTTTTAGATTGTTGAACCATCTTTGCATCCCTGTGTGACTCCCCCTTGATGATGATGATTTCTATTTTACTATGTTGTTGGATTCTATTGGCCAGAATTTTATGGAGAACTTTTGCATCTATATTCATGAGGGATATTTGTCTGTAGTTTTTTGTCTTTGCGGGGTTTTTGCTTGGTTTTAGTATCACGGGTGTGTTAGGCCAGGTTGACTAGAGAAACAAGTTAAGTAACACTCATATGTGTAAGAAAGGACTTTATATCAAGAAGAAGTTATATATCAGGAAAACATCCCAGTTCAGTCTAGATCAAGTCCATAAGTCCGAGACTAGTCCGTAAGTTTGACACTAGTCCATGAATCCCTCTTCAAACTTACCAGCTACATGCAATGATGCAGAATGCAGGAAGAACACAGGCTGGTGGGAGCAGAGTCTTTTGGATCCAATGGCTGTGGACACATCTCAAGGGCTTGCACAGGTAGCAGTGTGGCTTGCCGGCATGAAGGTGAAGGCAGAGAGTGGGCCACCTCCTGAGAGCCATTTATCTTGGTGGTCCCTCCAAATGATATCATCAAGTGGCAACCTGATTGACAGGCTAGTCTCCATTCTTGTCTTGATGAACACTTGCTATTTTCCTTTTTTAAGGGGGGATGATAGCAATCTTTGTGGATGTGCGATGGTATCTCTTTGTGGTTTTGACTTGCATTTCCTTATAATATTGAGCATCTTATAATATGCCTTTGAATCAGGTTGCTCTTGAGATGTGTCCACAGCCTTTCCCCCTATTTGTGTATCTTATAGTCAATTATCCTTTTCCCATTTTAAAATGAGGCTAAAATGAGGTTACTTGCATTTTTGTTGTTAAGTTGTTGGAGCTCCATAGATATAATGGATATTAAAATTTTTTCAGATATATGGTTTCAAATATTTTCTCACATGCTTTAGGGTGTCTTGCCATATTTTAATAACAGGTTTGGGGCCTAAAATCTCTTTATATTTTAGGAATATTAGCACTTGATTATGACATATCATAAATATTTCCTCCAAGTTGTTAATGTTTTTACTAAAATATTTATTTTATGCAATTATATGTATCTTTCTTGGCATCTGAATCCCATCACAGTTTTCCCCGTGATCTGGTTGTAAAATAATTATTCCGTGGGTTAACATAAAAATTCCACGTTGTCATTTAGATCTTTGCTCCTTTGGAAGCATTTATCTTTTAAAATTATGTGTATATTTATTTTCTTCCCCCCTGTAAACTCGCTTGCAATTAGGAAACAGGATCAAGTTATATCTTTCAGAAAAGGAGAAACACATCTTTAGCAAAAAGAGAAGGTTAGTTGTGTGAGAGGAGAAGTTGTCCTGGCCAATGCCAAGTCCCACATCGAAAAGGACATGATACAGCAAACCAACTGCCATTGAGTTCATTCATTCAGACGTAGCCAATAGAGACCCTCCGGGCAGCGCAGAACTACAGCAAAACAGTTCCAAGGTTGTAAGTCTTTGCGGGAGCAGATAGCCTGTTCTTTTTCTAGCAGGGTGGTTGGCAGATTTGAACTGCAGCTCCACCCTTAACCTGCTGGCCCCTAGGGAGCCTTAAAGTCATTAAACCCTACTGCCTTTGAATTGCCTCCAACTCATAGTGACCTGATACAGGCTTTGGGAGGCTTTGTAAATTGAGTCAATTTTGCTTATAATGCCTCTAGGCCTTGTAAATCTTTATGGGTGGAGACAGCCTCATCTTTCTGTGGAGCAGGTGATGGGTCTGAACCATCGACATTGTGGTTAGCAGGCCAACACTTACATGACAGTGCCACCAGGGTTTCTTAAGGTCAAGATAAGGGCCAAATAGGGGCAAGCAAAGGGGAGGGAACAACAGCAACAAATGGTTAGTGTGGTAGTTATACAACTTCATGTCAACTTGTTAAATAGGTTATAGGGGTGGAGTCTAGCCTGTCAATCAGGTCATAGCCAATGAGGTCTCTGTGTGGGCCTGGCCTCCTCCTGAGGATTCTGAGAACTCCCAAGCCAGTGCTGCCCAAGCCCATAAGGCCATCATTAACCTATATGCCTCACACCAATCCACAAAGACCTCCTCCACCTCACAAAACAGATGCAATGATGCCGACTGCTGAATCAGTGAACGTGTAAGCATCTCAGTGCTGGCAGGGGTCTCCACACAGCTGCTCCAGCACCCAGGGTTGCATCAGGGTAGGTCTATGTGGCTTCTCCTCAGGGATGTCTTGCAGGAAGTAAGCCTTGCAAGCTAAAGCAGGGAACTGGCTAAGACAGCTGCACCCTGCTCAGACCATCAGAAAGCAAGAGACCCGAGAACTAGAAAGGCAAGGCTCCCTGAGCCATTTATCCCTCTGCCCTTCAATTAACCCCACATGTGTTTATCGGCCAGGTTGGCACAATAAACGAACTACCTCACATATGGAGCTATGCTGATGGAGCCAGAGCCCTGGAGCTGGAGGAGCCACATGGAGACCCAAGCCAGCGATGAGATGCTTCCACTGCCATTGGATCCATAAGACTTTCCACCCACTGGCCTGTGATCTTCCTGCATTCGGTGCCATTGGATATGTTGTATAAATCTGAAGAGGAATTTATAGCCTGGTATCAGACATATGGGCTAATATAGGACTTATGGTCTTGAACTGGGCTGGGATGTTTTCTTAATATACAATTACTCTTTGATATAAAGTTCTCTTACACACATGCAAGTGTTTATGAATTTGTTTCTTTAGTCAACCCAGACTAACACAGTTAGCTACTGTGTTATGAGAGGAGGAACTGTTCCTTGGCCAAAGCCTAAGTCTCACATTGAAAAGAACATGACGTGCTTCTTTCTTGCCTGGATGCTTGCGTGCCTGTTGCCATCATAAGTGACACAGCAACCATCTGAACTAGGAAGTTCATGCATGGCCAACTGACCACTTCAGTGGGGGGAAAAAGGTCATTGATGCCCTTCCTCCCTGGAGGAAAACAGTGCCTAAGACAGAAAGTTACCCAAAACTAGGCAAGTGTACAAGACCAGATAAGATGTCAGTTTGGCATTTAGAACTCATGTTGCTGGAGGCGAGACCAGTGGCTGAGGCATGATTTATGATTCCTTGGATTATGCAAAGAAAAATGACCCTAAAACCAGACTTGCAAGACACAGCCCGTAAGAGAGGCAAAAGAAGAAGGAGAGCCAGGAATGGAAGAACAGAATGAAGAAAGCTAGGGGGCTGCAAAGGCTAGTGTGGTTGTGCTGGCTCCAAGAAGGACTTAAGGCCCTCCGTGTCTTGACCTGCGATGACTGCGTGGGTTTTCCCCCAGAGAACCAATAAACTATGAAATCTTGAAAAAGAGAAAGGAACAGAGAAGAAATGAAAGGGAGGAAGGAAGAAGGGGGGAAGGAAGAAGGGGGGAAGGAAGGGAGAAACGGACGTGATGCAGGACAACCTGACACAGGGCAAACACACAGGGAAGAGGCACACCAGCCTGTGTGATCATGAGGTGTCGATGGGATCAGGTGAACCAATTATATCAATGTGAATGAGGGCGGTTGGAGTGGAGACCCAAAGCCCATCTGT
>NW_022109491.1:11070308-11072247 GCF_000313985.2 Echinops telfairi
CCCAGGTCGACCAGAGGCGGCAGCAAGGAGCCGAGGCTCAGGCTTGTCCCTTTCTGGGCCTCCCTCTCCTTCAGGGACCTGCAGGGAGTTTCTGGCTATCTTCAGAAGAGGACGACTGCGCTCAGAGTCATGGCAGCCCGGGCTCTGCTGGCCACCCTGCTCCTGTGTGCGCTGCTCCTGTGGGCCCAGGGAGACCTGCACCACAGGACCTCGCTCAGTAGGTGATGGGGGAAGGACCGGGAGTGGGGGGAGGAGGAGGGGCTGAGAAGACCCTGGACTTGGTGCCTCTCTGCACACCTGGCTCTGACCCAGGCTGTGAGGGCACAGGACCCTCCCACATGACGGCCTCGAGCCCCTTCATGGACGCTGGGGATCGTGGTGGGTGGGGGGAGGGGGCAACCTACGTCTTTTATCCTCCCTCCCACAGCCTCAGAGATACAAGGTGCTCACGGTAGTGACAGGTGCTCCAGGGCTGGGTCGGATGGGAGAAGAAAAGTACACAACCTCCCTTCCCCCGCTCCCCGCCCCCCCAATTTTTTTCCTGTTCGGTGTCTTGTTTTTTAGGCTTGTTCCTGGGGTTATTTGGAACACTGATTCAGAAAGTTGTATTGACTAGACCACATCAGCTCTAGTTTCTTAGATAGAGTGTCCTACTATATTTTCAGCTATTGAGGTACATTGATTCATTAATTTTTCATCCTAGTTTTAAATATGAGGAGAATTCAGACCCACAAATTATAAGCTAAGACAAAAAAAGACAAGAAATAGTTGAAAAAGAATTAGGTATTAAGAGACGTCCCAGGGAAACTTGATAGACCCATGGTGGTGAGGTGGTTACACATTGAGCTGCCAATCAGAAGGTCAGTGTTTGAACCAGCTCCTCTGCAGCCTTTAAAAGACGGAAAGGCTTGGGCCCCAAAGAGGCAGCTCTTCTCTGTCCTACAGGGACACCAGGAGTTAGAATCGGTTAGGCGGCAGCAGGTGTTTCTTTTTGGGGCGGGAGGCTGTGCACTCTACGCTGAGACTGCAGGTTGGACACTGCAGAGCCAGACTACAACTTGAGGAGAATGGAAAATAAAAAAGAAAATTGAAAAGGCACGTCCACGGAAGGTGTGAGGTCAATTGTGAGTGTCGAAAATGTCAGACTTCACAGCAAGTTTCCTAAATACTTTGACGATCTAATTTTTCCTTCAAATTACACGGTAAACATTTCAGAACACATTGGAATATATACAAGTCAATGGAAAACTCGTATTCAATGTTTCAGAGATGAGGTTTGGTTCAATTCTCTTTGTAAGACAAATTCTAACTTTTCTTTTTAAGTGTTTCTGTGCACAGGGGGAGATGTTTTGTCATCTCATAGCAAGACTGGGACATATTAACTTGAATAAAGGAGTTTGAACCCAGACAGACCTATTTCAGGTTTCAGGACATTCAAACTTCTGCTGATTGTACTAAACTCACTGCTAGACAGTTGCTGACGACGCATAGAGACCATGTAGGGAGGAGTGGACTTCTGCGGTGGGTTTCTGAGGCTGTCCATCTTTATGGGAGCCGGAAGTGTCATCTTGCTCTCACAGAGAGACTGGTGGACCCAAGTAGCTGTCTTTGGTGGCAGCAGACAAGCTCATAGCCCACTGTGCCCTCAGGGCTCCCCATTCATTGTACAGTAACTCTTATTTCTGGCCCCCTTTTAAAGATAATGTGGTAGTCACACAATTGCATGTCCACTTGATAAAAGAATGAAGGGGTGGAGTCTAGCCTGTCAATCAGCTCACAGCCTGATGATCCTTCCTTGTGGGTATGGCCTTCTCATGAGGATTCTGGGAACTTCTTCTCTCTTGATACTGCCATCAGAAGAGGGGGGCCACTCTCTCTGCTTCACCTGCCTGTTGCCAAGCCACTTCAAGCCATGCTGATTGCAGCCAGAGTCCTGAGA
>NW_022109491.1:11073787-11078908 GCF_000313985.2 Echinops telfairi
GGATGGGGTAAGATATGATAAAATAATAATAATTTATAAATTATCGAGGGTTCAGGGGGAGGGGGGATCAGGGAGGGAGGGGAAAATGAGGAGCTGACACCAAGGGCTCAAGTGGAAATTGGGTGTTGTGAGAATGATGAAGTCAACATAGGTACTAATGTGCTGGACACAAATGATGTATGTACACATTGTGATGAGTTGTATGAGCCCCTAATAAAATGATTATTTTTAAAAAAAGAGTGACTTTATTAGGGTAGGGAAAGAGCTCCCAGGAGGCAAGGGAGAGCAGAGAAAGGGACAGGGGCATCTTGAGCCTCTGGGTAGGTTCCAAGACCCAACGAGTTAGGTCAGGGAAATCGCAGCTTGTTGGTGAGGCCGTGGGAGATCTCTAGGGCTCGAGCTAGGGAGGTGTATGTTGACAACAAAAAGGGAGATTTTTTGCTTGTAGCCGCAGGACCTTGAGTCAGGATGTGACCCCTGGGAAGAGCCTTTGTTGTTTGCCAACCTACTCTCTGGAGCGCTGGGACAGTGCTGCACAACCTTGGTCTGGAGAGAGAAGTTCCTTGGAAGGTTGGGGCAGAAGATGCAGACTTTAATAGGTCATTTGTCTTCCCGAGAGGCTGGAAATGGGGCCTTGAAGTTCTATCTTCCTGAGGAGCCGGAGAGGTGATGGGGGCTGACTAGTCCAGACCTGGCCCAAACAATGACATCTTTCTCTATCTCAAAAGCTAGAGCCGAGAGGGGAAAACCGGTATTGTTTTTGGAATTATCAGGTCAAGTAAACCCAGAAACAAGCCTAACCTTTGAGGCACTAAAATATGTATTGTCCCTGGGGATTAGTATTTAGTTTATGCCCATTTGTAAAAGATGAACATATTTAGAGATTGTGATAGGTATAGAAAGAAAGGGCACTGGGCAAGCAACATTTCGTCAATTAGACCAACTTCCATTTATTATCAGAAGGACCAGCATGGTGGTGGGGTGGAGCGGGAGGGAACCACTGACGTGGTGAGTTTTGGGCAGAATTCCGGAGAGAAGGAAGTCAAAAGAGGAGGGGAGAGAGAGAAAGCACATTCTCTTTCTCCCTGGGACCCTGGAAGCTCTGGAGACCAGTGAGTGGGAGGCGGGGAGACCCCTCAGGCATCCTTGAATTCCGGGTCAGAGCACAGATTAGAGGGGGTGACTGTGCACCAAGGTCACATCTAGCTGATAGACCAGTGGCAGGTCTGTGGAGAGGGTCCCAGGGGCCCAGACACTGGGAGGCCTTTGATGAGAAGTAAGAACAATCCGTAGGGTATTTGAAGGGCCTTTCCTGAAAGGACCTGAAATGTCACAAGTAGAAACTGGCTTCTGAGGTCTTGGATGAGTATGTCAGGTTTACAGATGGGGTGCTTCCAGCCCTGTTTCAGGGCCATTTGGATCTCTAACTCTTAGGACCTGTAAGAAGTAGCTGAATTCAGACTCCTGCAATTGCCCTTGTCCATATTAACAAACGCGTCCGGGAAGAAATAGCATATGCCGTTCAAGCATCTTGAGAACGCCTGCCTGGGCCGCCTGTGAGCGAGGGCCTGGGCTGTGAGCCTCCTTGTTTCCTCTGCCCCCTCCTCAGAGTCTGTGCCCAGGACTGAAGCACAAAGACAGGCACGCTGCCCGCCCCACCCCAGCTCCCTGTGTGCCCAGGTTCTCCTCTCTCTCCCTTGGGCCCACACACCCTGCCAGGCCCAGGAGGCTGAACCTCTCCCGACTCTGCTGGCTTAGTCAGACCTCCTAGGAGGCGAAACTGCTCACATGCGGCCTCTTCAAATGATAAGGACAGTCCTGACCCTCTCTGTCAGAGCGCTGGGTGGAGCTTGAGCATTGGCCCATCCCAAGGGACTCTTTATGGGGAGGAAGACAAGTCCCAGGGAAGGGAGGTAACATGCCCAGGTCCAAAAGAGAGTGCAAGGCCATGTGACTCTAGGAGGCTGTCTCTCCCGGATCCCCTCTGTGAGATCCCTGCAGCGCCCTTATGGCAGGACCTCCTTGCCATTGAGTTGATACTAACTCAGAGTGGCCCTAGAGGACAGAGTAGAATAGGCCCATCTTTCACCCACTGAGTGGCCAGTGGGTTTGAACTACAGACCATGTGCCTAGCAGCTCAGTGCATAGCCAACTACACTACGAGGGCGCCTTGTGGCATGGAAGTCAGGGCCCATGTTCACCCCACACTGTCTGCTCCTTCGACCACAGGCTCTGGAAGTGGGTGCCAGGAACTGTGTGACTCCAGTTGCCCCTACACTGGGCAAGCCTTACCTTTCCCCTCATCTTCTTCACTAGATTCTTCCCTCCTCTCTCTTAATTTAGAGGAGCCTTGGGGTAAGTGAACAGGTGGTTCCCACTGATGCCCTAAAGAAGTAGTTGACACGGGGTGGCTATGGGTCATTCCCATGGTCCCTGTGGAGATTTGCTCTGAGAATCAGACGTTGTCCCACTCGGTGCAACCACACCTCTGAAACGGGCCCAGGCCTGGGTCCAGGGACCGGGCTCCATGCTGGTACTTTTGATGGGGGCTCAGGCAAGCGGGCCTGGCCTAGAGGCAGGTGTACTGGGCAGGCGCTAATCCGGGGCTTCCTGCAGCGCCTGTGTGGAGGAGGTGTCAGAGGAGGAAACCTGCCTCTATCAAGCCAGAGCCTCTGAACCACCTCGCGAGCATCTTGTTCAGCGCATGCTCAGTTCTTCCCTCCTCCCCAGCGCTTCCCTGGCACAAGGGTGTTGTGATAAGAGGGTCAGAGTCAGCCAGACATCCTTGGAAGGAGGAGGACACTAGGGGTATGATCTCTAAGAGCTCTTATTTGATGCTTCCGTAGAAGCCCTCGTCTTCAGAGCATCTATGGTAGAGACAATTCAGAGAGGGGAAGTCCTCCAGGCCACACAGGGAATGGTCAGCGACATCACTAGTGATGTCACCCAGTGCTGTCACCCATGGCATCACTCCCTACCCCCATGAGTAGAGCTGGCAGGCAAACCTCCCTCCCTATGGATGGAGCAGCCTGACCCTGCCCTGCTCTCTGTGCAGGGCCTAGCACTGGGCTGTACGGGCCCACCCTCCAGACCTACAACCCACCCGAGGCTCTGGGCAGCTTCTCCCATTGGTCGAGACTGAGATCCTCTTCTTTCCCCAATGTGAGCCCCACGGTCTGCCCGCTGTGCCCCTGACAGGTGATGGGATGGGAAGATGGCAGCGAGTTATTGTACTGTTAGTGGGTGGCACTTATCCTGGTGATATCATTGCCTTGTCAGCCCCTCCCCCTATGGCACCAGCTTGCCTGCCTGCCCCTGCCAACCTTGGTGTCATTTTTATGTCACCCTTCTGATACTGTGAGGGAGCGTGGCCCATTCTCCTTGCCCCAGGAAAGCCCTTGGAAATGATTTCCCAACTTCAAGCACTGTGTGGGCTCACCATACATGCCAGGCCAGCTTAATCCTGTATCAAAGACACCTACCAGCTGTGTGACCTTGCACAACTTGCTTAACCCTTCTGGGCTTCAATTCCTGCATCTGCTAAATAGTAGTAGTAAACTCTGAGGACAGTTGACTCACTTGTTGGCCATCAAATCAGTACTGACTCATAGCCACCCTGTAGGACAGGGTACAACAGCTCCTGTGAGTTTCCAAGCCTCTGTTTACAGGAATATAAAGTTCCGGCTTTCTCCTGAGGACCAGCTGGTGGTTTTGTAACCAATATGCCACCAGGACTCCAGAAGGTAATTGGCAATATTGGTTAGTACAGTTTAAAAATATGATAAAAAGGGGATTTAATGTTAAATTAGGTGGTTCTGGATACTTACTGGATAAGTGCTTGTGTTACTTTGTTTGACAAATGTTATGTAATAAGAGCTTAAGATGTAATAACTAGTAAATTCTTATAAGAACCCTAGGAAGAAAGTACTGTTGTTCCCTCCAGTTTTAAAAATGAGGAAATAGAGCCCAACAGAGATTGGGAAACGTGAGTAAAATAGGTCAGAGCTAGGATTTGAATCCATTGAATGTGTTTTAAATATGTTTGACATGACCTCGCTTTTCATTAGCACAAAAGCCAAGAACATTGACAATGAAGTGGGAGGCTGGTGCTAGCAAAGGGATCATAGAAGCTCGTACAAACTGTGTGTGCCTGCGTTGGGTTTGAGGAGGGCATGCAGATCCAGTCTTCCAATCCTCCCTAAATTGCCGACAGCAACAGTGAAAAGAAGCCCTTCTTGAGTTGGAACTCAGGCACAGCATCCTATACAGACTCAATATATGGCTTAGAGGCAGACTTCACGGATCTAGCACAAACAGGTCATGGTGGAATTTGGAATCTACAACTTGTTCTGGTCATTGTTTGTTCCCTAGGCAGGGGTCCCACCATTCCTAGAGGCCAGGAAGAAGAACCGGGGAACCGGATAATTGGCAGGATCTCTTTGGGCTCCTTCAGGGATAGGTGGCACCAATCTTGGTGCTGGGGGCATGAGCTTTCCTTGGTGTCCTACTCAGATGGTTTCCCCATTCAAATTATGCACCCCCCCCCCAATAAGATTGTGACAATGCTGTCTATTTGTGGGAGCAGACATCACGCTTGTTTTTCAGTGGAAAAACTGAGGCAGATAAAGATGACACAGATAGATGTATGTTGCGGGCCTCTCCTTGTGGTGGCTTGCGAAGGACTCATTACTGTCTTAGTTATCCAGTGTCCTTGCTGTAACAGACATACATATCCCACGTGGATGGCTTTCACAAACACATTTATTTTATCACAGCTTAAATCTGAATTCAGGGTGCTTGTTCTAGAGCACGGTTTTCTTTCTCTGTTGACAAGAGTCAGATCCTTGTGTCTCTGAGCTTCTGCTCCTGGGTGATCTCCACGTGCTTGGCATCTCTCGTTCCCCATCTCTACTTCTCTCTCTTGCGAGTTTAATGTCTTAAAAAAATCATTTTATTGGGGGCTCTTACAGCTCTTAAAACAATCCATCCATCCATCCATCCATCCATCCATTGTGTCAAGCACATTTGTACATCATCATCATCTTCAAAATATATTCTTTCTACTTGAGCCCTTGGTATCAGCTCCTAATTTTTTCCCCTCCCTCCCTCATGAACCCTTGA
>NW_022109491.1:11080271-11081825 GCF_000313985.2 Echinops telfairi
TCTCAAGTGGTTCACAAAAAGAAACAGACAAAAGGGTAAAAGAAAGGTGAATTTGCATAAATAGTTTATAAAGACAATGCCCTACATCCTGCTCTGGTGAGTAGCAATGGTGGTCCTGAAAACTCACGAATGGCCATGAACTGGTCTCTTCCTGTCTGGAGGAAAGAATACTGATGAAAATCAAAGACAAATAGGAACAATTAATCCTAGAGCACAACCCTGAGACCAGAAGAACTAGATGGTGCCCAGCTACCCCTACCAACTGCTCTGGATTGAATCCCATTGGAAGGTTCTGGGTAGAGCGGGAGAAAAATCTAGAACAAACCTCAAAATCATAGAAGAGATCAGGTTTATTGGTTAGATGACACTATGGTCCCTAGTAGCCCTCCAGGTCTGGACATGAACTCACCTCCAGGGTTCAATTGTCAGCCAAATAATAAACAGGTCTAAAAGGGGAACACTGGTGAGGTATTCACACCTTATAATAATCAACCATTTGAGATCAACGGGGCTGCGTTTACCCCAAGATGAGGTTCAGAAGGGTTTGGAAAGAAGGGGAAATGGAAACAGGAAACACACAGAGGAAGTGGAATAAGTGATAGTACATTGAGGAGAAGGAGCCCTGGTGGCATAGGGGTTATCTGTTGGGCTGCGAACCTCAAGGTCGGTAGTTCAAAACCACCAGCTGTTCCAAGGGAGAAAGATGGGACTTTCTACTCTCTGAAAGAGTGATAGTCTCAGAAACCCACGGGGTGGTTCTGTGTCTCTTAGGGTCACTTGTGAGTCGGCATCAGCTCGATGGCCGTGAGCAACATGGAAGGGAATAAAATGTGTGCACACTGCTGACTGTAAATCTGATGATCTGCTATGTACATTTTCACCCAATTCGCAACAAAAAGTTTAAAAAACAAAACAGAAATAGACCTACTGCTGCCTGTCAAGTCAGTTCTGACTCACAGTGATCCTCTTACAGGTTTCCCAAGGAGACAAAAGCAGATAGCCTCATCTTTCTCCCATGGAGTGGCTGGTGGGTTTGAACCACTGACCATTTGGATTAGCACCCCATAGATAACCTACTGTTCCACCAAGGCTCTTACTCTAAACTCAAAAAGCCTTGAAATGGTTTCGGAATAATACGAGTTCATAGCTTAAATAAAGGAAAGGCAACCCCTCTAATGATCCACACGACCAATCTTATTTTTCTAGTTAGTAGTATTTCCTGGAAGCAAGAGGGGAATGCGTTTAACCTCACTGACAAATTTTCATATTTTACAATGTCTCCAGGTTTTGTGCCTGTGGAGCTCCAGTGATGCTGACCCAAAGTTTGGTGATTTGAATTGACCCGGTGCTCTGCCAGGAAAAGACCAGATAGTCTGTTTCTGCCAGGATTACAGCCAAGAAAGCCCTGTCGGCAGTTCTACTCTGGCCCCCTGGGGATGCTAGCTGTCGGAATCTCCTCCACAGCACCCATCAACAACAGATGTTGTTCCTGGCTTTCTAGCAGAGAAATGTTTCACACGAATGCATGTCAGCTTTCGGTCACTTGGTGGAAAA
>NW_022109491.1:11082739-11086994 GCF_000313985.2 Echinops telfairi
AGCACATGCAGGTAAGATTTTGCTGAAGATCATCCAGCCATGGTTGCAGCAGTCCATTGACAGGGAAGCTACCGGAGGTTCAGGCTGGATTCAGGAGGACACGGAAGAAGGGATTTCATTGATGATGTCAGACGGATCTTGGCTGAAAACATAGAATACCAGAACGCTGTTAACTTGTGTTTTATTGACTATGCCAAGGCATTCACCTGCACGGATCAACCTTGGGCAACCTTGAGAAGAATGAGAATTCCAGAACACTTCATTGTGCTCATGCAGAACTTGGACATGGATCAAGAGGCAGCTGTGCAAACAGAACAAGGGAATATCGTCTGGTTAAACATCAGGAAAGGCGTGGGACATGGTTGTATCCTCTCATCAGAGTTATTCAATCTGTGTGCTGAGCAAACCATCAGAGAAGCTGGATTATGTGGAGAAGAATGTGGCATCAGGACTGGAATAACCTGGGAAATGAGGGTACACAACCTTGCCTGCTCAAAGTGAGGCGGCCCAGAAGCACTTGCTGATGAAGATCAAGGACTGCAGCCTTTGGTATGGATGACAACTCAACGTAAAGAAGACCCGAATCCTCACAACTGGACCAAGAGGTAACATCGTGGTCAGTGGAGGAAAGGTTGAAGTTGTCAAGGACGTTGTCTTGCTTGGATCCACAATCAATGCTCATGGAAGCAGCAGTCAAAAGATCAAACAATATAATGCGTTGGGCAAATCTGCGGCGGCACAAAACCTCTTTTAGAGTGTTGATTAGCAGGAAGGTTACTTTGAGGACTAAGGTGAGCCTGACCCAAGCCATGGTATTTTCGATCACCTCACATGCATGTGAAAATTTGATATTGAACAAGGAAGACCGAAGAAGAACTGATGTGTTTGAATTGCAGTGCTGGTGCAGACTATGGAAAGCACCCTGGGCTGCCCAAAGGACAAATCCACCTTAGAAGTACAGCTCCTTAGAGGCTGGGAAGGGGAGGCTTCCTCCCACACACTGTAGACATGTTGTCAGGAGAGACCAGTCCCTGGAGAAGGACATCATTTGGTAAAGTAGAGGGGCAGCGAAAGAGACTGACTGTGACAGTGGTCAGGCATGGGAACAACTGTGAGGCTGGCGCAGGTCCAGGCAGTGTTTTGTTCTGTTGTGCACAGGGTCACTGTGGGTTGGAACTGACTCAATGGGATCTAATAATAACAACAACAATAATAACAACCACCACCATGTAAGCCATTTGTAAAAATATAAACTCTTTTCTATATCTACCGATATAAGCATCTCTGGCTTTATTTCTCTCGAGAACCCAGGCCATCACAGGAGCTTTGGACCGTGACTGGATCATGAAGCTTTCTCGAGAAGCTTCAAGTAAGAGTTCTTAGAGACTATGCCTTAATGCCCAGCGACATCGAACGGTATCTGGTTGGATGTGATCTATGGCAACACCCTCGACCCAGGGAAACGCTGGGGAGGGGTAAGGAAGAACTGAGAATGCGTTGAGTGTGATGTGTGGAGGTGGTTCAGAGGCTCTGGTCTGATGAAGGTAGGTTTCCTCTTCTGACCCCTCCATCACGCAGGCCCTGCAGGAAGCACTAGGCTAGCACCTGCCACAGTACACCTGACCCCAGGCCTGGCCCGCCTGCCTGAGCCCCTTCGGAAAGAACGCCATATGCCAATTGGCAACACAGAACCCAGTCCCTGGACCTAGCTCTGGGACCATTTCAGAGGTGTGTTTGCACAGGGTGGCAGAACATCTGTATCCCAGGAATGAATTTCCACTGGGACCGTGGGCAAGGCTCGTAGCCACCCTGTGCCAATGAATCCTTATGGGCAGCGGCGGGAACCACTGTCAGCGCTCCGTAGCTGTCCTCCAAATGAAGAGGAAGGAGAATGAGAATCCAGTGGCGAGGCTTAGGGGAAAGGTAAGGAGCACTCAGTGTAGAGAGCACTGCAGTCACAGCGCCTGGCACCACTCCAGGCCCTGTGATGGGGTGGTCATCCTTGTGGATGAAGGAGCAGGAGCTGGCCCTGCTCTCCCCAAATAAAGTGATACAATTGCTTTCTGAAATCAGAGTTTACTTCACCAGGAGTGTAAAGTAATCTCATTAAATATTAGAAACCTATGGGTTGGACATTTAAATATATATACATATATATATACATATATATATATATAATTTTGAATGTGTACAGCTATCCTTGAACTCTGACTAATTTTATTTTATTTATTATTATTTAACTTAAATTTATTTTTAATGGCTACCAAATCAGAGAACTCTGGCTCATTTGAGAAGTAGCTTGTCCAGTTCGACGTAACTGTCTGTAGGTGCTCAAGCTCAGAGACACTTGAAACTCATTCTTTTGGAAAAAATTGGAAGATCAATGCACATGTCGTTTCCACGACTCCAGAGGTCTTACAACCATGATTCGCTGATCTTAGCACGATTCTCATTTTTTCCTGTTCTTTTTACTATTTGAGCATGTTCTACTATAAGATTGATATATCCTGACATAATCATCAACCAATCACACACTTTTGTTCAGTGTTCCTGATGAACTTGTACAGAAATACCCTGAAAATTGTCATCAGAATCCTGGCTGACTAGGTACGGACGTGCTCCTTCACGTTCCACTATCACCTCACACCGCATAGCGTCTGCTCATGGTGTTCCGGGTTGGGTATATTTTTGATGGGAGCAAACAGATGGCGTCTGGAGGAAACACCTCCTTGCACACAGCAGGTGCTTCTGTTCCCTTTTGGTCCTGGGGCATGTTCCCTTCCCTCCTTGGGACTCATTCTCCTGACTTTAAAGAGTCTCTAGGGTTACTAACACCCACTCTGTGGCCAGGTTGTGACGTCCGTGTGACTCCAGTCAAAGCTGAATCCTCTGCGGCAAGGATGTTGTCCTTAGTGTTTGAAGGGGCCACACATGACTTGGTTTACCTCTTGAAGTTCTGGGTCAGTGAGCAGACAGACAAGAGACTGAGACACTCCTAAGCCTGGCGGGGGAGAGAACCACAACATGGCCTGGAGAGAGAGGTGGGGACCTGAGCCCAGGAGGGGGTGGGTCAAGTGTGGGCACCGCACTAGGTTAGCAGGTTGTTCCAGAAGAGGAGCACACAAGTAGGGGCCCTGGGCTTGTCCTGCTTAATGTGATTGGAACAAGCGGTTCAGACAGTGGGGAGGGCAGCATTCCTGCTGACGGCGGGGGAGTAGTCATTTTTATGGGCACAGACGCTGAGGAGAGGGGAGAGTAAGCAAGGAGGCACAGCCCGGGCTGCTACTCACAGGCGGTTCATGCAGACGTTCCCACAGAAGGTCGAACAGCATACGTTATTGGCCTGACACTCCTGGTGATAGGCACAGTGGTGACTGCACATAGATATGCTTGGCCGCTTCTCACAGGCCTTGATTTCTACGGGTCCTTGTGGTTCTGAAACGGGGTGCAGGCAGGGTCAGTGGAACCAGGCCTCTAGTTTAACAGACCCCAGAACTCAGTTTATACTCATGACATGCTAGAGCTTTTCAGGAAAATCCCTTCCTGGTTCTTCAAATCCTAGGGATTTTCTTTTTTGTTCTTTTTTGGTGTTAAACTCTTTCAAAAAACAGTTTTATTCACATACCATACCATTCAAGGGGTTGAATATATTAAAGAGAGTTGTCCAACCCTCCCCAGAAGCAGTTCTAGAACATTTTCCTTTTTTTTGTACTCCTTGTTATTAGATCCACCTTTCCCCCCGTTATAAGTCTGAGAAACTGTTATTGTAGTTACTGCCTCTATAGATGCACCTATCCTGGATTTCATATAAAGAAAATTATGGAATATTCTTATTTTAAATCAGATGCCTCTTTTCCACAAGTGCCTGGGCTTCCTGGACCCTCTCCACATACTGTTAGTGGGCCCTGTCTATCTACTAGTCATGACCTTGGTGCACAGTCACCCCCCCTCCCCATAATATATGCTCTGAGCCAGAACTGAAGGAAGCTTGAGCCCCCTCGCCCCAACTGGTCTCTAGCGCTTTCAGGCTGCCAGCGAGGAGAACAGGCTCTCCTCACCCCTACTTCATTCTCCCCAGGATTGCTCCCAGAACTCACCACTTCTGTGGCTCCCTCTGGTCCTTCTGATAACTGGAAGTTGGTCTAACAGATGAAAAGTTGCCTGTCCAATGCCCTTTCTTCCTATAGCTACCAGGATCTCCGAATATGCTCATCTCTCACAAATGGGCACACACCAAGTACTCACGCTCCCCCCC
>NW_022109491.1:11088222-11098901 GCF_000313985.2 Echinops telfairi
CCCTTCTGTAAGGGGATCTCCATTGGCCTACAAATGGGCTTTGGGTCTCCACTCCGCACTCCCCACCTCATTCACCATGGTAAGTTTTTTTTTGTTCGGATGATGCCTTATACCTGATCCCTTCGGCACTTCATGATCGCACAGGCTGGTGTGCTTCTTCCATGTGGGCTTTGTTGCTTCTGAGCCAGATGGCCACTTGTTTCCCTTCAAGCCTTTAAGACCCCAGATGCTATAACAGGGCACCATCAGCTTTCTTCGCCTCATTTGCTTATGCACCCATTTGTCTTCAGTGATCATATTGGGAAGGTGAGCACACAACGGTATGATTTTTTGTTCTATGATGGCTGATACCTGGTCCCTTTGACACCTCGTGATCCCACAGGCTGGTGTGCTTCTCCCAGGTCACTGCCCCTCTTCTTGACCAAGCATGGCGTCTTCCTCCAGAGACTGGTCTTCTCTTGACAATATGCCCAAAGTAAGTGAGACAAACTCTTGCCATCTCTGCTTCTAAGGAGGGCTAGAGTGGTTGAAACATCACCTTCAGAAATATAGAGACCTAGAGGGAGACTGTTGAGAAACAATTGTTTCACAGTTTGATATTTTTGTTTAGTAAAGGTTTCTATGATTTTGTAGCAGTGCATTTTGACTGAGCCTTGTGTGCACAGGTGACTTTGAGGGGGCTTCAAAAAGTTTGTGGAAAATGGAATTAAAAGGTAAAGATTGTTGTTTACATAGTTGCTGAAGCTCCCTCATGTGTATGTATTGCAAAGGATTTATAGAAAAGAGAAAAAGTAATCCTTTTAGCTTTTTTTATGTTTGGGTGAAAGTTTAGAGGCAAATTACTTTCTATTCAACCATTTTTTATACATTTTATTTCATGACATTGGCAACAAAACCCTCAATGTAATAGACTTTTGAAAACATGTTACTCTTGACAGAATTATTCCATGTCTCAGTGCGTTATTTTTCTAGTTTCTTTACTTACTTAGTGTAAATAACCTTTTGTTTTCTGGATTAAAAAAAAAGTGCCCCCTTTTTGTTGCCAACGCTAGCCTCCAGCGTCTAAACATATTAATATTTCAGGAAAAAATCATGGTTTTCTATGACCGCACAGCCCTCACTTCAAACACATTCCAGTTGTGAAGTGTTTGTGATGTGCCCGTGATGGCTGGCCAGTCTACAGGCTGGCCACTCACGCCTGCCTGTCTGCCAAGGATTCAGACAAGGTGGGCCTTGACCTTGAGCACTGTGGAGGCAATGGACTCTCAGAAGTGAAGATGCTCCTGCTCATGTTTCTCTGCAGGAGCAAGAACAGTAAACCTGCTGACCCTGGTTCCCAATCGCGAGAATCTGGGGAGACGACGAGGACAGCAGTTGGAACCTGATCGTACTGCTCTTTCCGTTCCCTTAGAACTCAGGGGTGATTTTTGTTAAGTCTCTGATCCAGCGACTTTGGCTGCCGGCAGTGAGAGGTGGTCTCTCCCTGGCTTACTGACGCTTTCTTTACATCTTCCGAGAGGTCACTCACTGCAGGTGGTGGTGCTACCTTGTTCGTGGTGTGACCGTGGACCTCGTTCAATTCTGGGGGTTCTGTGTGATGACAAGTTAGTGGTGTTTCCTCGTGGTTTTACTACGGTTTTCCCTTTATCCACTTCTGAAAGGTAAGGATTTCGAGAGTGGACACTGTCAGAGTGAGCCCAGCAAAGAAAGGTTATAGGTGGGAAATGTGACTCAAATAGGAATTGCATTTCCCAGATCTGGTCACCCTCCGGGTAGGGTGGCCATGTAAATATTGTGGCCCAGGAACGATGGCGGAAGTAATTGGTTGCTTTTCGTCAAGGTCTTAAGAAAGCAAGTCTCCTTCACCTGCGCTCTCCCTTCCTCCAGCTCAGTATAGAGGACAGCTGGGTTCTAGAGTCTAGAGCATGCTTGAGCTAAAATCTGGAAGGACCCTGGATGCCTGAACCACCATATGGAAGAAAGGTCACCTGCTGATAAAGCTAGTGCATTTTGAGTGATTGTATGAAAACAAGACTTTGTCTTGATTACAGTCACTTTATGATGGGGCTATAGTGCTTTTCTTTGTTACACCAGTTTAACCTAACAAATAGCATACATTTTTGGTAGAATCAAACCTTTCTGTTCTTCTGCATCCACATTTTGCATCTATTATACCACACAGCCCCTGGAACACTGCTCCCACTCAATAATTTCCCATCACTCAATTGAAAATGAAATTGGCAGGGCTTTCAGCCCAGGAGACCATACCCCGCCCCAGTGTCATTGAAGAATTATCCCCCACACTGTTGCTTTTTCTATTTGAACATTTGAAAAGTGCCTGAACATATGCTCTGACCTTGACCTTGGAGAATTTTGCCTACATTCCCACCTTCCACAATAGGGACACTCAAAGAAAGACCCTGTGGCCTTTCTGCTGACTCTGTGGGGAGGGGTTCAGGCTCGGGGAGCTTAGCGTGGGAAGGGTTTGTAGTTTAGGCAGTCTTGCTAACAAAGGCAGCAGAGCTGGACGAGGAAACTGGGGTTACTTGGCGGCACAGCTTGGGATAGTGGTTTACCGAGGTGCAATAATGATACGATTGGTATACTTGTATTGAGACCCTTGCCCTCAGATGGTACAATTGAGCTAACAGAAACTCAAGCCCAATCTTGTTCAATGCTGGTAGCTCTGTGTGATGATAGAGACAGTAGGTTGGCAACTGACACCTGGACTCCATCCTTAAGGGGAACAATGACCAGGGAAAGGACATTTTCCTTTTACAGGCGGACATGTAGCTATTTGCTGCAAATATATTATCCAGGTGTGTACATGCTCTACCCTGCCAGGTTTTGTGTAAGAAGTCAGCCTTAAATCTTATTTAAAACCTATAGGTTAAAACCTATCTTATTGTTAAAACCTGAAAAGCCAAGTATTGGAATGAAGCAATGAAAAAGTATTGAGTATTCAATGCCTAAAATTGAGGAGGCCATGAAAGTATTAAATTCTCCACAGTACAGAGACCATAAAATAAGGTTACAAATGTACTAGCAATATTAAAAAAAATACGAAGTACACCTGTCACGCTTTTCAGACGATGATTGATTCCATACGACGTTGAAAAGAGTACACAGGCAATGATGCTAATGCGTGGGACACTCGCACTATGATAAGCTAGAGATCAATGGACAAAAATGCTTTCTTCACAGTAGTAACAAATGCAATGAAAACAATTACCATTTACAGTATCATTTGAAAACTTTGAAATCTTAGGAGTAAATATAATGAAGATATGCAAGATCTCTATAGGAAAAATATATAAAATTGTCTGTAACATGACCAAGGCTAAAAACAAACCAACCTTCCAAAGAAACCCATTGCCGCTGACTCGGAGTGAGCCTGTGTGTCAGAGTAACGGTGCTTCGCAAGGTTCCCAGTGGCTGTTAGCTTCAGGAAGTAGATCACCTGGTCTTTCTGCTACAGCACCGTTGGGCGAATTTGAACTCCCACCGTTCACTTAGTAGCTGAATGCACATCATTTGTGCCATCCAGGCAACCTTAATTCAGGTTACTCAATATTTTTAAGCGATCAGATCCCTATACTTATTTGTAGTACAGTGTTATCCTGCTCAAAATCTGACACTCATTTGGGAAATGATTTTGGTGAATCAATTTTACTCTCCCCGGAAATGTGGGCATTAGGGACTGGTTGATGTCAGAGGACCCACTGCTGGCTTGGGGACACAACAACGAACAGCAAAATGGGGAACTGCCCTCATGTAGAGGGACCAAATCACCCCACCTTGCCTGAGACTTTCCCAGATTAGCAATGGAAGTGCCCCATCCAGGGTACCCCTGCATCCCAGGTAAATTGGGATGGTGAGACAAGGAAAGTATAGGTTAGTTTAAATCACTGAACTGGTGCTAAAACTTGGACCGGCCAGGCAACCAAGATTCTGGGGCTCTGACACCAGTCATTCTCTCTTTTTAGGGTCCACTGTGAGCTCCAAAGTGGCCTGTCAGAATCCATGTAGCTCTTCAATGCTAAGCTCGCCCCAGAAGCTGGCTGCATGAGCCCATAGAGATTTTCTTTCTCCGCCAGGCTGTGAGATCACCTCAGCGCTGGCACTTGTTAGGTTATTTGCTACTTCGTGTTTGGGGTAGCAATCAGCAAACTGTGGAGGGACAGGCAATAAATGAGGTGCTGTGGATAGCGTGGTAAACTAGATAGAGGCACATTTTAGAGTCTAGTTTTTACGGATGAGGAAACTGGATTAGAGAGCCGTTGGCACATCCCAGAGCTACATAACTGGTAAGCAACAGAGTTTTCAAAAATCAGTGCTTGCTCCCTGTGTTAGACAGGGTTCTCTAGAGAAACAAAAACAGAATGCTAATAATTATATATATATAACTTAAGAAATAAACAGTTAATTAAATTATAAAGCAATACAAATGGCTCAGTGCAACTCACTTCCACGAGACAGTTGTGAGACACTGGCAGTCCTTCACATCTTGAGGGCCGCCAGGTAGTCCTCTGTAGAGCAATTGAGGCTATCCGGCCACAGGCAGCAAACAGCAAGGCAGGTCACCAACAGTCAGCCAGATGACAGGGTCCGACAGTCTCCAGCTCAAGAGATGTAAATTCCAATGATGTGATGAAGCAGGTCTTGAAGGAACCTCAAATTACAGCGACACAGTCCACGGGTTAGGTGTCCCACAGGTAGGGTAGCTTGAGGCACAGAACAAACAAAGCAGCCACACACTGGTTCGATGATCAAAGAGCAAGAGGCAAGAAAGGCGAGGTTCACCGAGCCATTTATCTCTCTGCCCTTCAATTAATCCCACATGTGTTTATCGGCCAGGTTGGCACAATAAACTAACTACCTCACTCCCTCACACTCACTCTCTCAGTCACACTATTTGCATCAAGACAGCAAAGGGTAGACAATTTGGGGGTGGCGGTGAGGGGTCGGTGTGGGTGGGTGGCGCAGAAGGCTTCTCTCTGCAGTTGGAAGTGTAGGAGCTTTGAGCTTTGAGGGGCTTTGGATTGGAAAACAAGCCATTTGGCCTTGGAGGGGGCATCATTGGAAGATGCTTGTTTTTCTCCAGGGCCTTGTTGATGGAAAGACACTGTGAGAGGTTAGTCACAGCTTGGATGGCGCCACCTTCCCTTCTCCCAGCAGTGTCTGATTAATCCAGCGGTCCCCAGCTAGGACTTCCCACTGATTCCGAGCATCAGGAAGTTTGTGCTTGTCCAGCTCCTGAGGTTGTTTTGCTTAGCACTACAACCAGTGCCCCCGGAGGCCAAGGTACCCCATGAGAGTAGGTGCTAGCTCTGGATTTGGGGGCAGCATCTGCAGAGAAGAGAAAATCTGGGGGTTGATAGCCTGAACCCTCCCAGTTTAGAACGGGAGTGTCATGTTAATGAGGCCCCACATGATTGTCTTTGTATTTCTGCTCTGCTGCTTAATGAGGGACACAAGTCCATCTTTAGAATAGAAATAATGACGTTGGGATTGTTGGGAAGGGAAACTCAGATAATTCATGTAGAGACAGAGCATCCTTACTGGACCATAATAATTGCTCAACAGGATTAATTCATAAATGTCATCTACCCTGCCATTCAGCTTAGTCTCAATGATTCAGCATGGCTGCTTGGGCCAGCTTTTCAAGCATAAAAGCACACGAAAGTTACATTGGTAGACCACTGCGGTAGTTACACCATCTGTTGTCAATTTGAGACTTAAGAGTGAAGGGGTGGAGTTTAGCCTGTCAATCAGGTCGCAGTTTGATGACCTCATTTGGAGGCACTAAAGGGATAAATAGCTCTCTGGGGGCAAGCCTAATGGAGCTATGCTGATACAGCCAGAGCTCTGGAGCTGGAGAAGCCATGTGGAGATCCCTGCCAGCACTGAGATGCTTTCACTGCCACTGGGTCCACAAGACTTTCCACCCACTGGCCTGTGATCTTCTTGCACTTGGCGTCATTACATGTGTTGCCTGAATCTGAAGAGGAGTTTATAGACTGGCATTGTACATATGGGCTAATACTGGACTTATGGACTTGATCTGGCCTGGGCTGGAATGTTTTCTCAATATTCAATTGCTCTTGTATATAAAGCTCTTTCTTATACATATACGAGTGTCTATGAATTTGTTTTTCTAGTCTACCCTGATGAACACATTATGGTACCATGACAGGGTACTAGAGAAACAAATCATAAAGATGGAGAGTGGATGCATGTTGGACCTCTGTCTCATGGTCATTTTTCTTCTTTGGCTAGCCAGAGGTCAGATATGTCCATGTGGTTTACTGGTTCTTTTCTGGAAAGAACATGGAAGTTAAAGTTTTGATTCTTTTCATTGGTTGTATCTTTGGCTATTCCTGTGTGAAATGACGAAAATGAATGTGATTAATGTATATTTTGAGCTCAGGGGGCAAAATCGCCCTTGAATTTCTCAGAGCCGCTTAGAGACAATGGCTGATAGAAGGTCAAAATGGCTGACAGAAAGACTGGCTCTGGCTTGATGCTGTCAGAAGTCTAATCCCGTACTTTGTATCAATGGAATAATTCAGATCAGGATTAAGATAAGCTAAATAAGGATTGAACTTGACTGTTTTAAGAATTGAGATTAGTATCTGATTCTGCTTTGTTTATACTGATTTCTTCTGTTTATTGTTGTAGATATAGTGATTGTGTGTGATTGTGTGTGTGTGTGTGCCAACTGAGGCTGCAATAACAGCTCCGAGACACTTTGTCTCTTATTCCTTTCAGATCAGGGGCTCCAACAGATTCCCTTCCAGCCGCACATACCAGCAGTCGAGTACCACACCAGCAGGGACTTACAGGCTGCTCATACCTTTGACACTTGCCCCTAGAAAGACCGAATCCCGGAAGCCGCACATACCAGCAGTCGAGTACCACACCAGCAGGGACTTACAGGCTGCTCATACCTTTGACACTTGCCCCTAGAAAGACCGAATCCCAGGGCACAAAAATTACAGGGCTGAGCTCAGGGGAGCGGACTGATGTTGGTGAGGGAGCTTGGTGGGACAAGCGCTCCTAGAAGTCATGGCCTTGGCTTTGATCTGGAGGACTGGGAGCAATGGTCGCCATCCTGAAGGTGTTCTTCTCACGGTACAAAGTGGAAGCAGCTTGCCATTCTGCCTCTTTTAGGGGTTGAATTATGCCCCCCCCCCCCACTGTAGTAGTTTCTTTATAGTCATTCTTGCCAGCTTTAGGAATGTATTTATTTCTGCTACGCTAATGAGGCAGGAGGTAGGGTATGTCTTGGGTTATCTCACATAGAAAAAAAGAACAGAGAAGGAAGGTCAATAGCTGCCAAGACTCACAGAGGTCTCTTAGGACCCTGGAGGAAAGCTGAAGCAAGAAGGAGCTTCCCCTGGAGAGCCCAGAGAGAGAGAGAAAGAGTTCCCCTAGAAACCAGCACCCCGAATTCGGACATCTAGCCTTCTAAACTGTGAGAAAATATATATTTCTATTGGTCAGAGCCCCCACTTGTGGTATTTCTGTTAAAACAATGCTAGATGCCAGACAGGCATCTGCCCCGAAGAGACCCAGGAAGGAGGAGAAGCGGAATTTCTGTATCCTATTTGGGAATTTCCACCTTTCTCCTCACGAAGCAAGTCGTTCTCAGGATTCAGCTCTTGCTCTAGCTCTCTGATCCCAGTGCCTCCAGTGCGCGGCAGCGTCCTTGCCTTCTCCCAAACGTCCGTGCAGTCATTCTTCTTATACAGCAATAACTCCTGCGAGGGTGACCCTCGGGAAGCAGTCGTGTTAGTGAGAGGCAGCATGATGGTGTAAGACCACGTGCTGGGTCCACGTGGAATCCGCATCTAAACCCCTCTCTCGTTCACCACATACACCAGCCCCTGAACTGGACCTCACCAAGCGCCGGGGAGATTTGCCCTCTGACTCAGAGGGGTAGTGAATGGATGGCTGCAGAGTCTGCCCCTCTGCCCGGGATCAAGTATGCCACGCTTTCCCTGCGCAGGAAGCAAAGGAAGGAAATGGTGGTGGGGGTGGAGTGGGGCTGGAGGGCACCTTCCTGGGCGTTGAGGTCCACACTCCGAGCTGTTGTTGAGCCCTTCTTTGACCTCTTGTCTTTTCAGAGTATGTCTTGGATCCTCCGTCCTGCGAATCGGCACCCAGAAGCTGTGACCTTCCCTGTACACAAAATCTGGACTGTCCAGAAGGATCCCACTGCTGTTCTTCCTTCTGTGGGATAATCTGCTCCCGGAACAAAGAGTCCAGGGAAAGGAACTGGACATTCAAGGCTCCTCGCCTCGGGAGGAGTCCATCCAAAGAGTCTTTGACCAAGCCACTGTGAGGGAATCTCTCCCGTTCCCCTGCCTGTTTCTCTCTCCTTCGTGTTGTTGCCGTTAGCCGGTTCCCAACCTTCTCCTTCTCTTTATCAGGAATGTTCTATTTAGGGAATCCCTCTCCCACTCCATAAAGCGTGTAATCCCTTCTCCTTGGTGCCCGTATCGGTGCGTCTCCGCCTCAGCCACTGTCCCCACACTCTCAGATGTCTCCCTCCTCAGACTCAGCCCGGTCTCTGATTCACCGTTCTCCCGGGCCCAGGTCACCATTAGGCTCTGTAAAAAGAATGACGTGGGCTATGTCTGACCTTCTTCAGGGCAACAAGGGTGGCTGTCTGTCGGGGAGAAGCCGCTGCCTCATCAGCATCAGTTTCCCAAGGCTGATTTCTCTGAGGCAGCAGTCAAAGCCGGCCTCCACCTTCCAACTTCCTTTCTGTCGGCCACTCACCGTCCCCCCAACAGCACTCTCTGTTTCAGCAGGGCTCGAGAGCCCACACGCAATGGTCACACAGAGCCCACACGCAATACTCATGGTTGCAGGGTTTCTTAAGGAAGTGACCAGGTCACAAACGCTCAGGATATAGTATGCCGACAGGACAGCCACCTCTGTGCTGTGCCTACAAGCAAGCTTTCTCCGATCTTTGACCTCTCAGCTACACTACCTATGGTTCTCTGTCCTGTTCATGCAAATTTACAGAGCTTTTTCAGGGCTTCCAATACATACCCACAGGATATGCCACTCCACCATCAACCTCAGCCCAAGGGTGCCTAACACCAGCTCAGTGATTTGGCAAATGCAGCTCCTCTCCCCACAATGCTAGCCTCCTCCCAGAAGGCACTTCCCAGCATTCCTTGCTGGGAAGCCCATTGCTCTGGTTCATGCTCTGGCTCTTGGCTCTGCTGCTGCCACTCCTCCATTAAAGAAGTTCAATGCACTGGAATTTCGGGGTCCACTTCTGGCTCTTCTCTGGTGATAGAGGTGAGATCCCTGTTCAGTCTTCTAATGGGGCTCATTTTATACCCAACAGGATGGCTCTTAGGGAGTGTAGTGGTATAGTGTTGGGCTGGTAACCCCAAGGTCAGCAGTTCAAAACTACCAGCTGCTCTGCAGGATAGAGATGAGGCTTTCTACTCCCCCAAAGAGTTAAAGTCTCAGGATCCCCCAGGAGCATTTTATACTCTTGCCTTGTAGGGTTGCTATGAGTCAGAATCGACTGAACCAAATTGAGAGAACAGTGACTCACAGCAGAATCATATAAGCCCATCAATACCTTCCCCACCTTCTCTTGCCCAGTTATCTACTGCCACGAGTTTATTCTGACCCAGAGAGACACTATCTCAGTGTCTGGGGCTTTGTAAATCCACAGGAGCACACAGCTCACCTCGCTCCTGCAGCCCCGACACTTCCCTAACGGCCAGCGGAGCACCTTCTCTCACCCCAACGCACCAGTGAAAAGTCCTTTGGTGGGAGTTTCAAAGACGATGGAGAACAAGCCACAGGAAGCAATCTACTGCCCTGCAAGCTCCCTCCTTTCACCAGGCACCATTCTTTGGTCCACTGTCCTGGGGCTCCGGAGATCCTGCCCAAGAGAAACATGGTTTGATTGCCTGGGCATTGCCACCGTCTCACAGTCAGCTGACTGGAGAGCTCTCCTGGGGCAGAAAGGGAACATTAAAGTGTTGATGAGACACCCTAGCTTCCCAATCCCATCTGGCAACCAACTCTTTCCGTTGTCCTGAGTAGGATACTGCTCTTCTTGTTATCCCTCTTTGTCTTATAAGTAAAATGGGAATGCCGTCTTTTCCTGTCTTGCAAGAATGTGTAAGGCACAAAGGAGGTCTCAGGAGCCCCAGCAGCAGAAGACAAACCAGGGAAGCCTTCGTCTTGCTCCCCGCTGTGTTGTTTCCCCTGAGCACACACACCATTCATGAGACGCTGCGCAGGGAGGTCAGGGCTGGGCTCCGTGTGACCTTGTTAGCTGTGTGACCTCGATTAGTTCCTTAACACCGGCTTCCTCTTCTGTTGCTCTTAGATGCGACCTAGTGAATTTCAACTCTTAGGGGCCTCATGTGATCAAGTAGAACTGCCTCATAAGGTTTATTCTGCAGCCTCACCATCTCTACCACCACCACCACCACCATCACTACCTCCTCCACCAGCACCACCACCTCCACCACCACCTTCTGCTTCTTGCAAATTGTGATTTGGGTGAAAGTTTGTAGAGCAAATGGATTTTCCACTCAATGATTCGGACAGTTTGTGTTGTGACATTGATCACAACCCCCATGATGTAACACCACTCTGATGTAACACCACTCTGATGTGACACCGCTCTGATG
>NW_022109491.1:11099551-11103717 GCF_000313985.2 Echinops telfairi
GTCCTTCTCTTGCACCCTGTCCTGCTTCCTGGACTTTATCCCTGGCCAGACCTGGGCTGTTTGGGTCTATTGCGTGTGGACCTCTCTGGTGTGACTGTTCACTTTGTTGGCCTGTGTATCATTGGGCTGAACGTTGAGCCTGAGGGGTAGGTTCCGTTCTAGGTTTGAAGGGTATCTACGGGCCATGGTCTTGGGGTTCCACAATTCTCTTTCCGCATAGTGGGGCTGATTTCTTTT
Source organism: Echinops telfairi (assembly GCF_000313985.2). Lineage (NCBI taxonomy): Eukaryota > Metazoa > Chordata > Mammalia > Afrosoricida > Tenrecidae > Echinops > Echinops telfairi. The sequence continues at coordinate 11,099,789 of NW_022109491.1, forward strand.
ATGACTTTTGAGTTGTGTCCCACACTTTCTCCCACTCCATCCGGGACCTTCTCATGTGATCCCGTTCAGACAGCTATCCAGGCTGTCGACTCTGCTGAAGGAATTTCCAGGTTGCTTTTTCCACCCCCTTCAGAGGTGTGGGGTGGGTTCAAACTGCAACCGTTAGGTTAGGAGCCCAAAGCTTAACCATTGTGCCACCAGGAAGCCCTTATCTGTAGGGCAGGAACATTCATAAAACCCCCAACCCACAGCTATCTTGTCGATTTCCACTCCTAGCCAACCCTATGTAGGGCTTCTGAAGTTTTGTAAATCTTTGCTGGCGGGTTTGAACCACCAAAGTTGTGGTTAGCAGGCCAGCACTTACCCAACAGGGCCACCAGGAATCCAATCATAGTGAGATTAAAATAGATAATCAGGTAAAGCTCTGAAAACATCATTCGTCACATAATTGCCTAGTAAATGTTAGGGAGCTCTGCTGGCACAGTGGGGTTTGCATCTGGCTGCGAACCACGAGACCTGCTCCCGGAATAGAGAGTGAGGGCTTAGCACTCCTGTAAGGAGCTGCAGTCTTAGACACCCAAAGGGCCGCTCGACTGTCCCGTGGGGTCTCTGAGTCAGAACTGAGTTGATGGAGTGCATTTGGTTGAGGTTTGAGTAAATTTTAGCAAGGAGGCCACCACTTCTCCCTGAAGACCCTGGCCTTGGCAGATAAACTCCACGTCTTTCTGCAGTGCCGAACCATGGCTAGGTCCAGCGCTGCTCCTCCGTGCTTGGAGAGTCTGCCCACTCCCAAGGCAGGAACACTCAACTTCACGGTGCCCTTTGAAAGATGGACGTTTGCGGATGTCAAAAACAAATCTTTATGACTCAAACTTTACCAGATGAGATGCTAAGTCATTTCCCCGCCACAGCCCAAGCACGGACGTTCAGGAGCCCCCCTTTCTGTCCTTCCTGGTTGGTGTCCTTGCATGCTTTATAAGAGCAGGGCTCTTCCTGCCTCACACAATTGTGTCTTCCTGTGACTGCTCCCTGTCTTCGCGTGGCTGTCTAGACGAGAGCACGTTGTTTCTACAAAGCGGTCTGAAAAGTTAGAAGCTGCATTGCCAGCAATTCACTCAGGATCCCATTGTTTCTGGGTTCCAGTTTTTTATTCATTTTTTTTTAAAGAGTGGTGGCGGTGGGGAATCATCTTTATGATCTGAATGACATTCCAAGAAAGGTGGACTACATGGAATGACCTAGAACAACACAACCTGAACAAAGGCTTGTGGTTATTGTGGCTGTTAGGTGCCACCGAGATGGCTCTGACCCATCGTGACCCCGTGCCGGTCCTGCCTTATCCTCACCATGGTTCCTCTGCCGGAGCCCATTGCTGCATTCACCGTGCCAATCCATCTCGTTGAGGGACTTCCTTTTCTCGCCACCCCTCCGCTTTACTGAACATAATGTCCTTCGCTAGAGACTGACGTCTCTCCTGACAATAGGTCCAGAGCCTGAAAGACAAAGCCTGCCATCCTTGCCTCTAAGGGACACGCACTCTGACCTTACTTCTTCCAAGATCGATTTGTCCTTTCAGCAGTCTTGGTACTTTAAATATTTTCTCTAGCACAATTCAAATGCAAAACAAAGTTACTGTTCTCCATTCAAGGTGTTTTATTTGTGATTTTTTTTTTCACTGTGAGGATCTCCAAGGGAGCGAACCACAAAGGACAGAAAGGGTGGCTCCTGAGCGTCTATACTTGGGTCTGCAGCAGGAAAACGATTTACCGTATTAGCTCGTAAAGTTGTAGTCTTAAAGATTTGTTTTTTACAGCCCCAAACTTCCATTTGTGTTTGCCATCCCCAAACCCCAGACTTCTGACGTCACTACAACAAAGCCACCAAGTGGGTGCCAACTCCTGGGGACCCGTGCTACAAAGCAAAGCCGAGTCCACAGGCTGTTCTTGGCTGTGCTCTTTGTAGAAGCAGCTTGACAGCCCTTCCTTCCTGGGCAGCGCTGAGTGGGCTCCCACTTCCTGCCTTTAGGCTAGTAGTTGGGCACACAGCACATTTGTACCCCCAGTGACCCCTGAAACCACCCAGAAGTTCCAAATGAGAATGGTAGTATTTCATTTCACTGAGGAACTCCCTATGAAGGTGTTTGACGAAAGACTTCCATTGCTGGGTCTCAGTGGAGCTGTTTAGATGGCTGGGGACCATGTTCTCCGGCTCAGTCTCTGGGGAACCAGCTCTGCTCACTTCCTCCTGTACTTTATGGGTAATCGGTGGCTCATGCCACACATTGGCTGTCCCTGCCACGTAGCAGGAATCACACAATAGAAAGACACGGAGACCACTGTAAGTGATGGGCTTCCCACCCAGATGTTAGATGCAGGTGAGAGGCTAATGAAAGGCAGCTCTTGCACGGATATAAGGTACTTTTTAAAATCACAGTTTCAGAATTACATGACCAAGGGTCTGTGAACCTTAGTAAGTCTCATATCCGGGGCAAGACTTCACCCAAGCTAGTCTTCTATGGCAATGAGGGAGGGGACTCAAAAGCCCGCTCTCAGAGTACCCAGTCCCATTGTCTTCTGGCCAGTGTGGCTGAGATGAGGTCTGTCATGTCACCAAGTAGCTCTGGTTTTGGAAAGATCCAACACCCTGCAGCCCATCTTCGCTGCCAGGTTCACCCTGGACTAACTTACTCTTCTGGAACCCCAGAAAGGCTAAGGCAAGGGTCGGGTGAGGGAGGAGACGTGAAGCACTAATGAATGCCTAAGAACAAGGCTGGCTTATTATTAAGACCCTGGAAGATCCCCTCTGGCTTCAGGCTAGGGATTTGAACAGCTTTACTATCAGACAGAGATTATTCTTAAAAATTTTGATACCTGGTCAGTTGGCCTTCCTCTTGACCCATCCTGAATTTGCTCTAGCTCAATATTTCTCGCTTGTTCCATGACAGAAACTTCTTCTCTGGCCTTTTAAATATTATTGGTGGTCCTTTCTGCCTTGCTCTTTATTTTTATCTTATGATTTCTTTCAGTTTCATTTTGTTTTCGTTGGTTCTGTTAGGTTTCCCAGTTTATGAAGCACAGCAGGTGTGGGTGCCTAGAGACAATGATGCAGTGGTTTGTCAGGGAGGGGAGAATGAAGGGAAGGTACTTGGGGGGCAAACAATGAATGAGGGAAGGGGGCCAGAGCACAAGAGCTGATGTGAAGATGTGTATACAGACAATTCATTTTAAAAGCAACTTGACTATGGAAGTATAGTACATGTGAATATCATATCAAGAAAACTACTAAAAAAAACCCCCAAGGAAATAAAGAAACCAACGTTGACCAGTGGCTGCCATGGTGAAGGAGGAAGCGTTTTTGCTTGGGGGAATTGCGTTTATGTTAGTGGTGGTGGAATAATTTGGAAAGGGATATCAATAATGGTTGCACAACAGGAGAGTATAATCAATCATGTAGAAGGTGTTCAACATGAAGAAGTTGTTCAATAGAAGAGTATAATCAATCATGTAGAAGTTGCTCAGTTGTTCATTTGAATCATACATGTAGAAGTTGTTCAATTGGAGAGTGTTTTGTTGTGCATATTTTTGCCATAATTAAAAATACAATTACACTAATAACCATGAGCACAAGGAAGCAGAAAAGGTTCTCAAATGGACTGTGGTAATGGTTGTGCAACTCCTCTTGATATGATTGAACTACGGATTGGAATATGTGGAAGACGTGCCCGTAAAACTGTCAAGAAAAAAAAGAAGAAAGTGCTGCCCTTGGCGGGAAGTGATAGCCGTGGCAGTGGGAAGCTGTCTGAGTCTTCTGTGAGGATGCCACCCCAGTCCACATGCCTGTCACCATGGAGTTGACCCCAGCTCCCAGTGACCAAAAACGTGTCAGGGTAGAAATGAACTTCATAGGGTTTTCAATGGCTGATCTTTCCG
>NW_022109491.1:11104334-11108191 GCF_000313985.2 Echinops telfairi
TGTGTCCTGAAGACTCCATGAGATGACACATGTACAGCTCACAGTGTGGTGTTTGCCGGAGTCCATGGAGGGCACATTAATACAATTTACATCTTCGTGTCTCTCCCTTGTTCAAAATCCTTGTCTAATGAAGAGACCAGTGTATACTCTGTCCTTATTCACCCAAGTTACCTGGGAATTGATTCTCATCAAAGACAAGGGCGATGTTGTTTGACCTTCAAGGAAACTCCTTAAGAGGGTACAAAATATCTTGGTGCAAAGTACGGAGTCTTTGATAGCTGGTGTGATTAAACCCGATGAAAAAGGATCAGTTTGTTTTAATCAATACTGTTGTAATAAAAAAATATCTAATGGACTTCATCTCCTCAAAGACAGAGACCCAGAACACCACTGTGCTCAACCCTGGAATGATGTGGATTCCCTTGTCCCCAGCCTCACACCACGTCCCTCCCACATCCAGTCATCCCACTGCCCAGTCCTTTGGTCTTCCTGGGAATTCCTTACACTAGATCCAACTGCAAAATTGTTAGCAATAAAACTGCAATATCTTTACACTAAAAAGCACCCTGAGCTCCCTGGAATCAAATGGAAAACCTACATTCCTAGACCCACCCATCTCTACTCAAAAGGTGAGATCCAAAGAGAACACCAGGGCACTGGTTTTCCCTTAGTCTGTTCTCCCACAAGCTGAGAGTCTCACAGGACTATCCTGAGCCCCGGGGCCCCGGATCCTGCAGGACTGACATGGAAGAAGTTCTTGTTCCCTGTGTAAGTGCGGTGGCCTCCCGTGGAGTCATGTCTACACCCCTCCACAATAACCCTCACCACACCACTGGCTTTTAAGAACCAAAGCCTTTATTTTTTTAAATACAATCCTATATTCTCTCGAACCCTTCCTATTTAGTCTCTTTTGAATCCATATAACACCCAGAGGGTGTTGGGTGGGATATGCTGTTATGGCTTTATTAATCAAGGAGGATCAGTGCAGAGAAAGTACAAACGTAGCTAGCACACACAACAAGTCAAAGGAAACAGGTATGCAGACCTTGTCTACCCCTCTCTACCTACGAACGGACTCCGCTTCGTCAGATAAAGACTCCAGGAACAGAGGTCTTGGGTCTGGGTTGGTGCCTATGGCTGCAATCCAAGTGCACATTGTTCTTCCCCGCCTACTGAAAGGTAGATATCAAAGATAGCTGATATCAAAGGGTATCACAGGAAAGAATCGGTGACATGGCCAACACATTGTTCCCACGGAGAACTTAAATAGCTGCCACAACATGAGACATCGGTAAATCCGAAGCCTTTGAACTCTTTGCTCTTCTACCCACTATTCAGACACACGGAGTCTGGAGAAAAGAGCTGTTAGTAGGTTACTGCGCTGCTACGTCACACGCATGCGTTCAGAGGTAGGTGAAGGCCAGGACCCTGAGGCGTGAGCGTTCCTCTGTGACACACTGGGATCAGGTGTCTCCAGGAGGGTGCCAACACGATCCCTGTGGGGCAGGCAGTGTAGCCCTTGCTGCTCACCCAGGGGAACAGAGACAGGTGATTGTGATCTGTCTGATGTTGCACAGGTAAAAGGGGCAGGGATGAAACTAGGTTTCAGCATTCCCGACTTGCAATGCAGTGTTCCCCCCTTTAAAAATGTTATCTGGAAAGTTGGGGATCCTGATTTTGGAGGAAGCAGTATTTCTGTGTCGGTATGATACTTGCAGGCAGGGGGTGGGAGTGGGGGTGGGGAGACATCCCTTTCACGATCATCCCACATTCTAGCTCAGGATGACCCACGTCTTCAACCAGAACTCTGTGGGTGAGAACCAGCCATCTTCTTTCCCCCGTGGAAGAATCTCATTCACCTGAAGTGGGTACAGAAGGTGAGGGGGCATCCCAAGGACCCTGAGCACCCTTTGAAAATGAATAAGGAACTCAGAAAACTGGCCTAAGAGTAGGGCCTTATAAATGAACAGATCTGAAAGCTCCAGACTGCTTGACTCTAGGATGATATTTTCAACACACAAACACACACACACACACACACACGCACACGCACACGCACACGCACACACACACACAAATGGTCTCACAGTGCTTTGGATCAATTGTGTTCCTATCACTTTACACACGCCTCCCCCCACTTCTCTGTCCCAAGGGCAGGTTCCAGGAACCCAGAGGCCCATCTCTATCCATGCCCACTGTTTACCCCATTATTTAACTCCTGCTTCAAATCCTGTAAACAGAAAACATAAGGTCAACACTGCACATCCGTCTTGCCACATGCTTGTGCCTTCATTAGCATCTGAAGAAAGTCCCGAGCCTCGTTTTCAAGCTCTGGGTCTCCTGCCCCTGCAAGCTGGCTTTCCTGTGGGCCAGTGGGTCAGTGATCTGTGGACTTTCTGGGAGCCCAGCCACGGGGCACAGCTCGTTGGGGCTCAATTACTAACCTACAGGACATCCATTCAAGGCTACCCAGCAGGGCTGAAAAAGAAAAACCTGTTGGTCTGTCGCCACAAAGATTACAGCCAAGAAACACCCCCCCCACACACACCCCACTGAAGTCATTCTATTGCATACATTATGTGACATGGGCTCACCCTGAATCAGGGCTTGGCCTTTGGTTTTGCCAGGCTCAAAGAGAGTTCTCCCTGGGCTATAAACCTCATCAGTTGTGTCCTTATGTCCATATTAACCCATGGGAAATAAAGTCTCATCTTCTTGGGTGGGCAATTTTCCTTCATAAAGTTTTACAGAGGCCAGTGGGCAGGGGCAGAGTTCTTAAAGGAGAAGGCCAGAGAACAGATGTACGCATCTAAGGGTAGAAGCTGCCAAACCATTGATCTTTTGAAAGGCAGGCCTCTCTTCTCCTTTCTGTCTCAGTTCTCCTTGTTCTTGGAAGGCCTCAAATCTCCTGAAATCAGTTAGCCTAAATGTCAAAGCAACTCATGATGCACATGCTAAAACCTCACATTCATCCACCTTCCAAATTTCACATGTGCCAAGAAGAAGATGAACTTAGTCTCCTTTGAGTAATTCAGTAGTTGGAAAAGGGTCCCTCACAGGATGCTTGTTTTTGAGAAGAGGAATTCTGACGGCCTCACCGAGAACAGCGCTGTCAAGTAGAACCTTATATAATGATGGAAACGTTGGCCTTCTGCAGAGCGCACAGAGCCACTAGCCAAACATCTATCGACACTGTGAATTCTATGGTAGCTAGACAGTGATTGGCCTTTTCCTGGAAGTCCTTCCTATTTGTTTAGAACTGTGCAAACAAGCAAGAGAGACGGCGTACAGTAGTCTCTGGCTATGTGTAACTATTTAAAAGACATTCAAATGGAAAAGCTCATGAATGCCAGTCACATTTCAGATTCACAACAGCCACCAGCTATGCCAGAAGAGTTATTGTGTGCCTGGAATGACCGAGAGCTGGCTGTTTAGTTTAAATCAGTGTATGGGCCTAGCGGCCCTCGGACAGTTATTACCGTTGACGTGATTCAGACTCCTGGGGATTCCATCTGTCTCCGGTTAGAACTGTGTTCCATCGTATTTCTCTGTCTCCCTTTTTAAAAGCAGTGTCACGGGCTTAACATTCTTCATACCACCCCCGCCCTGCAGCAGTTTCCACACGTACAATTCAGCGACACTGGTTACAGACTTCAAGTTGTGCAACTTGCCTCACCCTTGTTTTCAGAGTTGTTCCTCCTTCTTTAGATGCTGTTGTCTATTCAATCCATATACAGTGAACCCTCGCCACTTCGCGCTTCGACTTCTGTGGCTTCACTCTATCGCGGTTTTTGCGTAACAGCGCATGCTCTGTCATTACTGCCACTGATTGGCTCATACTGTACACGCTTCTGTCT
>NW_022109491.1:11109301-11110805 GCF_000313985.2 Echinops telfairi
ATCTTGGGAAAGGGAGCAGCTGTTCGTGGGTGCTCATACGGCTTTCAATGATTATACTCTCACAGAAAAAGACTGCCAGGTTTTCTGTATGTAGGACACGGGTGGACTCAAACTTCCAACCTTTCAAGTAGCGATAGAGTACAAACCAGCTGTGCCACCCAGCGACCTTCTAACACTTACCTATGTATTTCCTTGGGTTCAGTGGTGGACTTCTGTCCTTTCAAGTGAGAAGCCCGGGTTTGAGTCCCAGCCAATGCATTTCATGCACAGCCATCTGTCAGTGACTATGTGTTGTTTCCATGGTGCTTAACGGTTTCAGCAAAGCTTCCACATGAAGAGGAACTAGGATAAAAAGATCTAACACTCTAGTTCTGGAAATCAACCAGTGAAAATGCTTTGGATCAGAATGGTCTGATCTCCATCATGGGGAAGACATAGAACTGGGCAGTGGCTTGTCTCCACTGTGCACAGGGCTGCCATGAGTCAGGGCCTACTCTATCGCTCACAACAACAACAACATCTCAAAAACTCACTCCCAGCCATCGAGTGGATTCCCGCTCACAGCAGCCCTGTAGGACAGGGCAGAGCTGCCGCTGTGGATTTCTGAGACTCTAACTCTTTGCAGGTGTAGGAAGCCTCATCTTTCTCCCAGCCACCACCACAAGTGTTCTTGATGTATTTTGTTTATGTATTTTCTCCCCAATCAGAAAGCCAGATCTATGAATGTGAGAACATTTTCTATTTTGCTTACCATTATGTTCTAGTACCCAGAGCTTACGATGTAATAGATACTTCATAAATATTTGTTGCATGAACTTATCCTTCACACACACACACACACACACACACACACACACACACACACACACACATTTTAGATAGATAAAGATGCCAAGTAAAACATAGCAATGAGAACAGTGTTTAATCATCTGGTGAAGGAAAGAAAATTTGAGTTCAATACTAATAACTAACATTTATTGAACACACTGTGTTCTAGGGTCATATCTATTTTAATAATTAGTAGAATAGCATATACAGATAGGAAGCTGTGGTTGTTCCGTGGTTAAATAGTGTTTTATATATATGATAGAGTATTTCACTGCAGTGAGATTTGTTGATTGTTTTCTATGAGACAGATGAGGAAATTGAGGCTCTGGAATTTACGAAAGGTCTCACGATGAGACATCGATTTGGAATTCTCGCCCAGGTGTATCCCACTCTTCTCCGTACAATACTGAGCACTCAGCGGATTTGATGCAACAAAATTGACCTCTGGATTGTCCAGGGCAAGACAGGAGCTTGCAAAACTGCAGCTGATGTCCTGTTGGTGAAAATTCCCACCGATCCTTAGGAAGGGAACATAACAGCAATCATGCAAAGTCTGAAATAGGAGGCATCTTTTGTCTAGACAGTCTTTCATCATTAGCTTAGGCTATCAAATAATAAGACATGTGCTAAAGTGTTAGCTGTGAGAAAGTTCACTGGGACATTTTTAGAGTAAGGA
>NW_022109491.1:11111779-11113546 GCF_000313985.2 Echinops telfairi
CAAACTCACTGCCTGATATAGTTAAAGTTTAGTGTGCCAACCTGGCCGATAAACACATGTGGGGTTAATTGAAGGGCGGAGGGATAAATGGCTCAGTGAGCCTCACCTTTCTAGTTCTCGGGTCTCTTGCTTTCTGATGGTCAGACCAGGGTGCAGCAGCCTTAGCCAGTTCCCTGCTTCAGCTGGCAAGGCTCAGTTCCTGCAAGACATCCATGAGGAAAAGCTACATGGACTTACCCTGATGCAGCCGTAGGTGCTGGAACAGCCATGTGGAGACCCAGCCAGCGCTGAGATGCTTACACATTCACTGACTCGGCTTTCCTCCTGCAGTCGGCGTCATTGTGTGTGTTTTGTGAGATGGAGGAGGACTTTGTGGATTGGTGTCGGACATATGGGCTAATGTTGGACTTGTGGGCTTGGGAAGCACTGGATTGGGATGTTTTCTTGATGTGCACTTACCCTTTATATAAAACTCTCTCTTGTACTTATGCGTTTCTGTGGATTTGTTTCTCTAATGTACCAAGACTATTACACTGCCATTGAATTGATGACGAGTCATAACAGCCCTATTCATGTGTCTGGCTATCTCCAGGTGGTGGAATAATCAATCATGCTTAGCCATAGCTTCTTTTTGTTCCATATATACTCGAGTATGAGCCGACCCCGAGTATATATGGTACTTTACAAATTGTATACCCTGACTATATGTTACAATTAATCAGAGAAGATACATTTTTAAAAGACATTTTTTTTGTGTGTGTGTGAAGGAAGAGATATATGATGTACGATAGAGAAGAAGCCAGTGGCCAGGCTGGGAGTGGATCCCGTGTTGGGTGACAGGAGGGTAGGAAAAGTAGGAGGAGGAATAAGACAAAGCTCACAAGCACTTTCTCTCTCCTTCCTCCCCTCTTTCCCTTCTCCATTCTCCACATCTAGCGACTTTGGGAAAAGACCCATCTTCTGCCAGAACTTAACCCAGACACACGGAGAGAGTGTCATGAAGCTCCAGCTCCTCCCAGTTCTCATGCTTGTCTGTGGGATTGAGAGGGTTAGCTGGTGCTGGGAGGAGCCAAGAGAAGACATACACGTAAGTGATGTGGCAGAGTGGGCGGGTTCTGTCCTGGGGTGCCTGTCAAAGTTGATTCAGGGCTCATATTTCTGGGATGGCCCACTAGAGCCCTACTTAACTTAAGCAGAAACATCCATGCAAGATTAGATTGGATGTTCCCAACCGGGGGTTGTCCCAAGCTCCTTTCCCCAGCTCTGAAAGTAATACAGGGTCTATATAAAGAGAGCATAGCTTTTGTTTACACCCCACAGCCAGTGGGAAATGATGTTTTAGATAAGTGTGCTAGACTCGCTTGGGTAGAGAAACACCATCACAGAGCTTCCCTCCTGGCCTATGTGTCCAGAATCTTTGCGCTAACCGGGTGTGCCAATCATCAGTATCAAAATGGTAATCCTGAACACATTCATTTACTTTGAGGAGAAGAATGTTTAAAAATACCGAAAATGCAAAAGACAAACAGGGAGTCAATGGTTGGAATCATAAGGACATGGGGTCAACCAGGGGTCTGACATGATTGGGGTCCAGTGAAAACCATGCAGCTTGGGGAAACGCTAAGTCCTCAGGGAGTATCCCATCACGGGTCTGCCAGCTTGTTGGACTGTGTGCTGCTGTGATGCTGAAGGCCATGTCACCACTGTTTTCTCAAACACCAGCAGCGTCAGCCAAAGGGAACAGGTTGCAGCAGAGCCTCCACACCA
>NW_022109491.1:11114114-11131212 GCF_000313985.2 Echinops telfairi
ATTCTTTTAAAATGCAACGAAATGCATGAAGATTGTTATTCTAGGCATTCACAAGCTTAAATGGATGCATATCGGCCATTTTGAATCACAAAACTATGGTTTATTACATCAGGAGTAGCACAATCAAGAGGAATGGGGTTGCATTCATTGTCAAAGAGGACAATTCCAGATCCACATTGCAATCTGTGACCAGATAATGTCTATCTGAAAACAAGGGAATCCCGTCAATACAACTGTTATTCAAAATTCTGTACCAACCACTAAAGCTAGTGATGCAGACATCGAAGAATTCTACCAACATCTGCAGTGTGAAATTGATTAAACATGCCATCAAGATGCAATGATAATTATTGGTCTTTGGAAGCAAGCAGGAAGGAACAGTAACTAGAAGTTATGGAATGAAGGCAACATATACACAAGTTCGCCTGATGCAAGTGATGTATGGATTGTGACAAGAGTTGTAAGAGTCCCCAATAAAATGATCTTTTAATAAAAAAAAAGAAGTATGGTTTTGGTGATAGAAATGAAGCTGCAGATCGCATGAAAGAATTTTGCAAGGCAAATGACTTGTTCAGAGCGAATACCTTTTCCAACAACACAAAAGAGGACTCTACACATAGACCTCTCCCGATGGAAGACACAGGAATCAAATAGACTACATCTGTGGGAAGAGAAAACGGAGAAGCTCAATATCAGAGGCTAAAACCAGGCCAGGGACTGATGTGGACCAGACCATCAACTGCTCATATGTAAGTTCAAGTTGAAGAAAATGAAAAGCAAGTCCACAATAGCCAAATTACGAGGTTGATGACATTCTACCCAAATTTAGAGAACATCTCACGAACAAGTTTTACGCATTAAACACTAATGACAGAAGACCCGATGAGCTGTGGGGTGACATGGAGAACATCATATATGAAGAAAGCCCAACGTCATTAGAAGGACAGGAAAGAAAGAAAAGATCAAAGTGGATGTTAGAAACGACTCTGAAACGTTCTTAATTGTAGAGTAGCTAAGAAAAAAATGGAAGAAATTATGAAATCAAAGAGCTAAACAGAAAAATTCAAAGGGCAGTTGAGAAGATAAAGTATTATAATGACACGTTCAAAGACATGGAGTTACAAAATGAAACAGAAAGAACACACTCAGCGGATCTTAAACGGAAACCACTCATTAACCTCTAGCCTCGAGTTGAAATATTGGAAGATTCTCTGGGCAATGTGGGGGGAGGTCAGACCCTTGCTGCCAGACTGCTGTCTCATCCCACCACAGAGGGGGGCCTGCTCCCTGCTGCTGGGGACAATGTACAGGCTCCTGTAGGAGGGGTTTGCACCCTACTGATAATGGTTCCTATGGAGACCCAGAGACCACCCCCTAGACCACTCCCTCATTACTGTGTAACCTATAGTGTAACCCCTTCCTGTGACGTATATCTTTTCACTGTAATTAGGGGCTTGCACACCCCCAAAGGTATATAGGCGTGGGTCAGCAATAGAGCTCCGGCTGACTTCTCCTTGCTGCTCACTTCCTGGTCACTCCTCTCTCTTCCCCCTCTCCCTTGTTCCCTTGCCCTCCTTCCCTTCCCCCTCTCTCCACGTGGACCACCAAGCGGGGCTGAGTTGAGCAATGCTATATGTAATGTGTCTGACTGCATTATTGTAATATCGTATGCCCTCGATGACTTTAATATAATACTTATATATCTCAACCGTACAATTGTGCATTACTGAACCTGTGGGTAGTATTAGTAGCAGTGGGTGGGGGCTGGCCCCTCACCACCCCCATCGCCATTTTAATTTAATACTACAGGGCAAACTATTGAACGACGCAGGAAACACCTAAAGAAGGTGAAAAGAAGACCCAGCCACGGCACCAAAAGAACTAGTCAAAATCCCACCCTTTCAAGAGGTAGCGTATGAGCAAGAACTAATGGTGCTGAAGGAAGAAGTGCAAACTGCACCGAAAGCATTGATCAAAAACCAGGTTTCACTAATTGATGCAAGGCCAATTGAAGTGCTTTAACAAGCTGATGAAGTGCTGGAAGCATTCACTTGTCTGTGCCAGGGAATTTGGAAGATGGCTGCTTGGTCAACTGACTGGAAGAGATCCATATTTGTACCCTTTCCAAAGAAAGGTGGCCCAACAGAATGCTCAAATGATAGAATATTATCATCGACATCACATGCAAGCAAACTTGTACTGAAGATCACCCAACAATGATTTCAGCAATACATTGACAAGGAGCTGCCAGAGATTCAGGCTGGATTCAGAAGAGGATGTGGAACAAGGGATATAATTGCTGATGTGAGATGGAGCTTGGCTGAAACAGAACACCAGGAAGATGTTTACTTGTGTTTAATTGACGATGCAAAGGCATTCAACTATATGGATCCTAATAAGCTGTGGATAACCTTGAGAAGAATGGGAATTCCAGAACACTTCACAGTGCTCATGGAGAACCTGTCCATAGATCAAGAGGAAGTTGTACAAACAGAATAAGGGCATATTGCCTGATTTAAAATCAGGAAAAGTGTGTGTCAGGGATATAGCCTTTCACTGTACTTATTCAATTTGTTTGCTAAGAAAATAGTCAAAGAGGCTAGATTTTATGAAGAAGAATGTGGCGTCATCAAAAGAAGTTGAAAAGAAGACTCATTGGAGGAAGCTTATTAACAACCTGTGATGTGCAGACGACACCACTTTGTTTGCTGCAAGTGAGGAGGGCTTGAAGTGCTTCCTGATTGTGTTAGGCCAGGTTGACTAAAGCAACAAATTCATTGACACTCATATATGTGTAAGAAAGAGTGAGCTTTATATCAAAGAGCAATTATATATAGAGAAAACATCCTAGCCCAGTCCAGATCTAGTCCATAAGTCCAATATTAGCCCTTTTATTGATACTAGTCCACAAATTCCTCTCAGATGCATGCAGCACATACAGTGATGCTGAATTCAGGTAGATCACGGGCCAGTGGGTAAAAAGTCTTGAGGATCCAATGATGGTCAAGGCATCTCAGCGTTGGCGTGGGTCTCCACGAGGCTCCTCCAGCTCTCTGAGTGTGGCTCTTCAACAGCAAGACAAAGGCAGAGCGCGTGTGAGAGAGAGAGAGAGAGAGAGAGAGAGAGGATGTTCTCAGAATCCTCGTGGGAAGGCCAGGCCCACAAAGAAGCATCATCAGGTTGTGACCTGATTGACAGACTAGACTCCACCCCTTCACCCTTAAGCCCCTCAAGTTGACACAGATTATGTAACTACCACAAAGATGAAGATCAAGGACTGCAGCTTTCAGTATGGATTGCAACTCAGCGTAGAGAAGACAAAAATCCTCACAAGTGGACCAAAAGGTAATCACATCATGATAAACAGAGAAAAGATTGACATTTCCAAGGACAGGTTCTTGCTTGGATTCATAATCAATGCTCATTGAAAGGTCAGTTAATAAATCAAAAGATGTGTTGCATTGGGCAAATTTGCTACACGAGACCTCTTTCAAGTGTTGAAAAGCAAGGAAGACTAAGACGTGCCTGACCCAAGCCATGGTATTTTCAATCACCTCATGTGCAAGTGAAATTGGACACTGGATAGAGAAGATCGAAGAAGACTGGGTGAATTTGAACTATGGTATAGACGAATAAGTACCATGGGCTTTCAAAATAAAAGACAAATCTGTCTTGGAAGAAGTACAGCCAGAATGCTCCTTGGAGGCAAGGATGGCAAGTATTCAGCTCACGTGATTTGGACATGTTATCAGGAGAGACCAGCCCCTGGAAAAGGAATCCTGCATGGTAAAGTGGAGGGCTAGCGGAAAAGAGGAAGGCCCACTGCAAGATGGATTGACACAGTGGCATCAAGGGTGAACCCCAACACAGCAACAATATGAGCATGACAAAGACTTGGGTGGTCTCTTGTTCTGCGGTACCGGTTGCCAGGAGTCAGCATCAACTCGATGGCCCCTAACAACAAGAACGGGATCCCAAGCTTCAATTCCACTCTCTACAAATTGGGTGTGGAGTTTTGAGCTAGAAGCTCTTCAGGCCCTGAAGTACAGTTGTGTTAGGGTAGATCTGGAGGGCTGAGGGGTCCCAGGTTCTATGGTTTGGGAGCTGGGAGGGGACCTGGAGGCCGACGATGGTGTGGGGATCTGTGGGAGGAGGGAAAGTAAGTCCTGTGAGACCGGTCTTCTATGAAGGGGCATTGGATGGACTCGGAGGAGACCTGGCAAGGGGTTTTCTTGAAAGGTAAATAAATACTTTGCTTGTGGCTTGGAGGGAAGCCTCCAGAAAGGGGTTCCTGAGCCAGAGAAGGGTTTCTCCTCCGAACTGGGTCTGATCAGCCCCTCTGAATCTTGGTTGTCTTCATTGCAGCGAAAGCTGTGGCAATCGCCCCGTGCTGGGTAAAGCCTTCCGTACAGGATTGTAATAAAGCGTGCTCTGCATACAACCTCAGTTTCACTTCGACTCATACATGTTGCCGGAAACATTTGTTTGTCCATCCAGTAAGTCTCTTGGGGTGGGTGTGGGACGTGCTGCCTCACGGCAATGCTGTGATCCGGAGCCCAAGACTGCTCTCCGCCAAATTCCGGTCAAAGAAGCAGGCCAGAGAAGGCAAGGTGATCCTATTTCCAAATCCAGGCCGACATTCATGCAGAATACAGCAAGACACTCCTGAAGGGTCTTCTGCTCTGCTTCACCCCATTCCATTTCCTCTGAGTTCTCTGTGAGCTGGGTCATACGTCTGACGTGCCAGGTGCCTGCTGTTGTTGACGTCACGTGCCCAGAATGCACCACCGCCCGGGCCTGCTCCGTCCTTACAATTGTTGTGAGACTTGTGGTCGTCAGGGAAACCCCGGTGTCAGTCCATTGTGTTGAGCGTCTCCCTTTTCGTTGCCTTGCTACTGCACCAGGTCTAAGGTCTCTTCCCAGGGACTGGTCTCTTGATAACATGTCCAAAGAATGTAAGACCAAGTCTTGCCTTCCTTGTTTTTAAGGAGCCTTCTGGTAGCAATTCTTCCAAACCAGTGTTGCATGTGCTTCGGGCAGCATGCCTGGTCTCCACATATCTGCCCTGTCCACAAATATTTTAGGGGGAAAGGCTCCAAATTGGGCAACGAGTGATGTCACAGGAAGAATCCCTGTCTTCATTTTCTGGGTCACGAGGCACCTGTCACTGGAGACATGCGTGTTGCTACGATGCTGACCCCAACACAAAAAGTAGCACTTCTGGGCTAAGACAGAGTAGCAAGAAAGGTGGGGCGTCTACTTTTAAGATGTATCCCATGAATACCCATAGATCATAGCCATTAGAGCTGCAGTTAACTGTGAGAATGACATGCTTAGCATATCTCAAGGCATGTCTACGTTCTGTTGTGCATGGGGACGCCATGGAATCCAAGAGCAGCACATACACGTTATAATGTTTGGAAACGGATGTCCCCCAGAGTTCCTGAATGTTTAACCTTTTCATCTTTATTTTCCAGAGACCCCTTTAAATAATTGCTACGACACTGGGTTCTAGCTGACCCGCCATCACGGAGACGACTAACTGGACCAGGAAGACACCTCCGGTTCCCTGTTGGCCAGTGAGGACGCTTGCTCCCGCTTACCCCCTCTGTGCCCTCTCCTGGACTCTGCTACCCAGAGAAGCCTCCAGGGCTCATCGAATAAAATGCTAAACCAATGTGAGCGTTCTGCATGGCCTTCCTTCGGTTCCTGTGACTCCGTTCCCCGCATCACCATCCCTGTTTGTCCTACATCTGTGTTCATCCAGCTGGTGTGCGGCACCCAGCTCCACGCTCCCACTCGTCCCATGCACAGGCCTGTGTGTGAGCCAGAATGGCGCCCCGCTGCAGCGAAAAACACAGAAGCTTAGAACAGACCACCTCGGGTGTGGGGTTAAGGGGAAGAGGGAACCCCACAAAACATCACAGGTTCGGTAGGCGCAATTGTACAGCGATAATAAGTAGAGATTATAGTAAAGTCAAAGAGAGCATGAGAGTTAAAGGATAGAGTCAAGTAATGGAGTCAGACGCAATTCATGGTAGCATAGCTCACCTCAGCCTGGCTTGATGGTCCTCGTGGAGGGGGCTTAGCCGTCAGAGAAGAAGCCACTGCTTTGTCCTCCTTAGTCACCTTCTCCAGCCACCCTCCGGAGAACCAGGGAGCCTCATTATTTATTGCTAACCACGCATCAGAGCGTCATACATCACAGAAAGGGGCAATACAATTCATTCTAGAACAAGTTTGATCGCTCTAATGTCTCACATAATAAAACAGACAATTACTATTCTGGGAGGCATGCAAGTTCCCTGATAGTGGACAATAACCTGAGTCACCAGGAGGGGTATTAACATAGGGGTAGTAACATAAGCAATACAATCAATAGGAGGGGAATCACCTAGGGGTGTGCCCACATTGGTTGTGGAATAAACAGTGGTGTCTGCTTGATATAGACAGCTGATAATGACTATCTGACCTTGGTCACCCTTGGGTGGGTTTGCCCTCTCTGGTATCTCCTGCAAGTGAACAGACCACCATTATCCTTATCAGAAGGAAGTGGGTCTTATTTAGGGTGAGTCAGACTAATAGTCTAGCCACTATAGATGGCCAATGTTAAGGAGAATAACCTCTGACCTACTTTCGCTGATCACCTATTGTACAGTCACTCTTAAGCAGCTAAGTCTGGTACATATTTTGGGGAGACAAGAGAAATCCTTCTGTTCCCCACACTCGGGTTAGCCAAGTGAGAGTTTATTCTCAGTCACAAGAGATTGCAGGGAGGTGCCCGGGCGGCAGGCATCTGTACAGCATTTAAGGAGCCTGGCTTCTTCCATATGTGGTCTGGCTCCTCCCAGGATACCGGACGGCTCAGTGGACCTTCTGCGTTTAGCCAGCAGACGGGGTCAGGTGGCATGGAAGATCGTCTGGAACACTGTGAAGGAGCAGGCTCAGAAGTAGAATCAGTCCTTTCTATCCACAGACCCTTGTCCACGGTATGATCATTCGATCCCTCCCGTTGGCAAAGGCGGTTGGGAACTACTGTGAGTGTAGTCTCAGGAAGATGGATTTCCCCATCTCCATGTGTGTCTGGGTTCTTACAGTTCCTGCCGCTCACACCTGACCCCTGATGTTTCAGTACTGTCAGCTAGTCTCTGATATCCAGGGACCCTGTCATGCCCACTTCCACGCAGGCTCTGCTGCCTCTCATCCAGGTTGACAAAGAACTGTTGGTGCAAAGCTTGTCAGGGATGCTGGGTGTTCCCTAACCATCACATTTCTCTCGTTTAAAAGAATTATTAATTTTTTACTGTGAACTGGGCAAAGGTTTCCAGAGCAGACTGTCAGTTGTCCATGCAACCACTTAGACACATTTGGCTTCGTCTCATGTATTGCAATCCTTTCAACGCAACATCGCTTACCCCGCTTGCTCCTGTCGCCATTCAACCTTCCTTCACTTTCATTCTGAGCATCACCATTGGGCAAATGCTTCCCTTTGGGTTATTCAAGGGGTGCGCCTCGTTTGTGTGGCTGCTCTCCTCGGAGACTTGTCTACTGTTTGGCTGAAAATTGAGCCACGAGGCTGAGTTCCGTTTCAGACCTGAAGGGTGACTAAGGGCATTGGTTTCGGGGCTTCTACCCATCTCTTTTGGGTCAGCCAGCCTGGTGTCTCAGACATCCTCAAACAAGCGCTTTCCCCCACCCCCTCTGAGGGCACGGACATGCCTATAGTCACACTGCGATAGCAACCGAATTTCTTCACCAACACCCAAGCCAAACCAAAGTATTTCATCTCTTTTGTCCTTTCATTTCCCTGCACTTCAACCCATTCTCTCCCTCTTTCTCCTCGTGAAATGTATCTCTGTGAAACTTATTCATTCCAATTACCCCTTTTAAAAAAATCATTTTATTGGGGGCTCGTACAACTTTTATCACAATCCATCCATCCATCCATTGTGTCTAGCACATTTGTACATTTGTTGCCATCATCATTCTCAAAATATTTGGTTTATATTTGAGCCCTTGGTATCAGCTCCTCATTTTTCCCCCTCCCTCCCTCCCTCCCTCATCCTCCCTCCCTTATGAACCCTTGATAATGTATAAATTATTACTATTTTTCATGTCTTACACTGTCCAATATCTCCCTTCACCCACTTTTCTGTTGTCCGACCCCAGGGAGGCCAATTACCCATCTTAAAATGCATTTTCCCGGGGGGCAGGGGAGGAGGGAGGGATAAAAGGAGGAGCTGATCCCAAGGGCTCAATGGAAAGTAAATGTCTAGAAAAGAACGATGGAATATATGTGCGGCTATGTCGGATACAATTGATGCATGGATTGTAACAAGAGTTGTAAGAACCCCCAGTAAAATGATTTTAAAAAAACCAAAACATTTTCCCTTTATTTTTACAAATCTGTTGGCCTATCAGGATAGCCACAGATTATTACTACTATTATTTTCACTTGTTCTCTCTTCTCCCCTGTCCCCACTTTCCCTACGTAGCCATCTCTTTCCCTGTTGCTCCAGCTCTTATTAGGCCTCTATATCTGCCAGCTCTTATTAGGCCTCTCTCCCACATCACTAGACAAAGCCAACTATCTCTACACAACCCAGCTGCTCACACACCACTAACAGTTGCACCACGCGGCTGCAGCCACAGCAGTCAACCACAGCAAACCATCAAAATCAAGGAAAACAAATGCAGACAATGGGAAATTACCTAAACCTAATGGCGTATTCTGAAGAAGAGGCCCCAGAGCTACCAGAGGCAGAATTCAGAAGACTGATGTTTAGGCCATTTCAAGAGACGAGACTCATGAGACACCAAAAGGAATTCCAGAAGATGAACAAGGCGCTAACAGGAGGTGGCAATACAGTGAAAGACCTGAGATATAGAGTGGAAACAAAGGAAACCTCGTTTGGTGTGTTTTTGCCCTATACTCCTAGCTACGATGTATATGCCCCAAATAAATGAAGTTTGATGTCCAAACAGAAACGTGTTTATGAACTTTCATAGAAGCCATTCACAAGGGTTCACAATAGCCATTAATGTAGAAGCAATCTGATGTCTATCTACTGATGGACAGGCAAGTAGAATGTGGTGTATCTATCTAACGGGACATTGTCCAGTCCAACGAGAGAAATGAGGCACTGCTGCATGCAGCCACGTGGGTGTTCCTCGAAAATATGATGTGTCAAGAAGGAAACAAAAAGCCAAAGACCACAGTGTGTCATTCCTCCATACGAAATATGTTGTTGTCATCAGGTGTCCCTGGGTCAGCTCCAACCCACAGCGACCCTGTGCACAACAGAACGAAACACTGCACCGTCCTGCCCCATCCTCACCGCTGTTCCTCTGCCTGAGCCCATGGATGCAGCCAGGTGTCCATCCGACTCATCGAGAGCCTTCCTCTCCTTCACTGCCCCCTCACTCTACCAAACATGATGTCCTTCTCCCGGGACTGGTCTCTCCTGACAACATGTCCAAAACATGTGAGATGAAGTCTTGTCATCGTTTTTTCGAAGGAGCACGCTGGCTGTACTTCTTCCCACATAGATCTGTTTGTCCGTTTAGCAGTCCATGTGAAATATACCAGCATCAAAATCCATAGGGAGAGAATGTAGCTTGGTGGTTGCCAAGGGCTGTGGGCTGAGGGAATGGGAAGTGACTGTGTAGTCACAAAGAAAACAGGGTTTTCTGCTGAAAATATTCTGAAAGTGGATCACGGTGATGGCGCACACATTATAAATATAACCAATGCCCCGGATTTGGTCCCTTTATTTTATTATTTCTACTTTCAAAAATTAATGTAATCATTTTATTAGGGGTTTGTACAACTCTTATCACAATCCATCCATTGTGTCAAGCACATTTGTACATCTATTGCCATCATCATTCTCAAAACATTTGCTTTCTATTTGAGCCCTTGGTATCATTGGTCACTTTTAAATGGTTACATTTGTATGTGTATTTTCCTCCAGTAGAGCTTTATTGGACTTTCTCTGGATTTCTCAGTTCTTTCAATAGCCCGCAACCTCGTAGACCACGCCCTCCCTCTGATTCTCTGGCAAATATAAAAATGCCAGCCACAGAGGGGCGGGCACAAGGCACTTGTACATGAAGTCGTTCCCAGGTGAGACCAGGCTGGGGAAGCCAAGGTTTCATTTCTTTTGAGAGAGCTAGAACTTAAGAAAGTGCTCAAGAACCACCTATGCTGGCCGGTCGTTAACATCTGTCCATCCTCGACAGGCTGAGATCAAAGCCATCTCTACCGCTGTGAAAACTGCCAAGTGAGGCGTTGTCAGTGCGAAGCAGGGAAACATACACTGGAAAATGCCTGAGATAATCTCATTCCTAGGATCTCAAATAACTTTGATCTTTTACCTTCATTATGCAAGATGCATTCAATTATTTTTCAATATATTTTCTCCATAATCTGTGGCCTTTAATGCTCGCCACACAGGAGGTCACATGAGCCAGTCGCCCTCTCGCAGAAGGCTTCAGATTTGAGTCACACCCACGCAACCTCATTGGTTATAATGCAGGTGGCAATGGGACAGGAGGAGGAGGGTCTTGTTCATGAGGCAGCGAAGTCTCAGAGGCAGGCACACCGCCTACTCCTCTTCCCAGAAGAACACACAGTGCTTCACAAGGGAGTGTGAAACACTAGCTAGGATAATATTAATGGAGAAACAGGTATGCTCTCTGGATGTGTCTGAGGACTTTTGTTGAGCTGAGTCGACAGTGAGGGGTGGTATTTTAAAAGGCCTCGTAGGACCCCTGGTGGTATAGGAGTCTGGAGGTGTAGTGATTATGTGTTGGGCTACAATCAGAATGGTTGGCAGTTCAAATCCCCCAGCAGCTCCTCGGGAGAAAGACTGGACTTTTTACTCGTGTAAAGAGTGACAGTCTCATGAGTCAGCATTGGTCCGATGACAGTGAGTTTGGGCTTGGGTTTGGAGTTGGGTCAGAGGAGGGAATTTATTTGGCTGGCAGGCCAGAAGTTTGGTGAGAGAGGAGAGAGAGTTGCAGCCGTCACAGAGAGCAGGGCATTTGAGAGAGATACATGACTGGTTTTAATAAAATGCTACACTGCATGTGATGTCACCCACACCTTCATCTCTCCAGAATACCACCAGTAAAGTTCTCAGTGCCAATGGAGTTAGATTTGTGTTTCTCTGTGACTGCAGTGAGGTGTAATACAGGCCCCATAAGAAGTATCAATTGCCAGCACTACACAGGGGATACCTAGGGGAATGTAGTTTGCGCAGATACACACACCACGCAATGCATCTACCTGCAGGACACGCAGCCACATGCTAACAGTGTCCATCTATCTTGGAACAACTAAATCACTGATCATTCTGTGATCAATATGGATTGCTTTTGTAATTGTAAAAATAGTTGCATAAGGCAAGTGCTGAAGCATGTGGAGAAAGCCGATACTCAGAGTAGAAGCAGGCATGGCGAGAGACAGACAGAAGAATTGGGGAAAGGCCCAGAAGAGGTGGTCAGAGGGTGGTTAAGGAGCCAATTTCATGTTTATGGCACAAGGATATGAATTTGTCCCAGCATCATTTACTGAAAAAGTGACTCTTCTCCATTGTCATGCTTGAATCTTTCGCCCAAACCCGTTCCTCTATGTGAGCCTTCATTCCTGAACTTTAACTTAGTTTCTCTGAGCTATGTGTCTAGTCTATGTTAATACTACACGACTTCAATTGCTGTATATTCATTATTTGAAGGGGCTTCAAAAAGTTCGTGGAAAAATGGAATGAAAAGAAATGGATTTTGAAAAGAAAGAAGAAGAAAAAAGAAATGGATTTCCTCCCGCTCCATAAGCTTTTTGAAGCTGCCTCCTAATTCTTACTTAACTGTTCTTAGCCATCCATGTATTCCAAATCCTGCTGAATGATCAGTCTTTGAACTCACTCTGGAATTATTCTGATAACCGTTGTCTGAAGCGCTCATCTGAAACTTTCACATGATTATTCTCTTACACATGCTTATACATAAAAACCAGGACTTTAATGCATCGCCTGATACCAATTTCTTATAAATAATGAATGCAACATAAAAGAACTCAGGTATATGGCTTATCTCTGGGCAGTGAAATGAGTAATGCGTATTCATATTTTCCTCTAGGAATTCTTGTGTTTCACAAATTGTACCATCTGAAAATTTATTGTTTTTTAATTGTCAGAAAAAGAACACAATTTAAAAATGTGGGTGTGTGTGGGTGTGTGTGTGTGTGTGTGTGTAAAGAAAGGGGTATGTGGTAAGAGATGGGGAAGAAGCCCCAGAGAAGCAGATGCCTAGCTAGGGAGGTGCTACCTTGTGAGGTGCCAGAGGGTAAAAGGTAAAGTCAGAGGAAGAGTAAGGCAACACTTCACAAGCACTTTTTCCTTCTTGCTCACCCTTTCCCATTTTCCATTCCCTGTCTCTAGTGGCATTAGGGAAAAAATTCACCTTCTGCCAGAAGTTAACATAGAGACCTACACAGAGGACCATGAAGCTGCAGATTCTCCTACTGCTTGTGCTGGCCTGTGTGGCCGGGAGGATTCTTCCTGTTCAGGGAAGCCTCTGGGAGAAGACTCTGGGTAAGTGACTCCCAGACGCTGGGGGTTGCTGTCTTGGGAAGTCTAGAATACTTGTAAGATGCCTCTTTAAATGGAAGCACGCAAGCAAGATTAGGTCAGATGTTCCCGACCTGGGGTCCCCCAAGTTTCCTCTCCCAGCTCTGAAAGCAATAATAGGTGCGGGTAAAGGGGGTACAGCTTTCTTTTCACTGCACGGCCATTGGGACACAATAAATGCCCGCGTCAGATCCATTTGGGTGGAGAAACACCAGCGCGGAGCTTCCCTCTCAGACCAGGTTCTCAGGACTTTTTGCCTCAGTTGGGTCTGCTATTCATGAGTAACGAAATGGTAACACTGAACAGTCATGCTTGGAGGGAAAACATCTTTATAAATATGGAGACTTGCAAAAGACAAATAAGAGTGTCCTTGGTGGGTCAATATTTGGGATCATAAATAAGTGACAGGATTGACAAAGTCAAGGAGCAGTGAGAACCATGGCATTTGGGGGAAGTGTTGAGTCTTCAGGTAATCTCATTGGGGAGGGGAGAGAAAGAGAGAAGTAGGTTCCTCTTATCCGTGGTGGTGTCTCTCTGCTCACATGGATCTAAACTTGCTTGCTGGAAGTGAAGAGGACTTGAAGCACTTGCTGATGATGATCAAGAAGGCAACCTAAATATGAATTACAACTTAACAATGAAAACCCTCCCCACTGGACCATTAGGGAACATCATGATAAACAGAGAAAAAAATTAAAGTTGTCAAGGTTCATCTTGCTTGGCTTCATACTCAGTGCTCCTGGAAGCAGCAGTGTAGAGATCAAATGAAGCATTGCACCGGGTGAATCCGCTGCACAAGACCTCTCGAAAGTCTTGACATGTAAGTCTGTTACTTTGAGGACTGAGGTGCACCTGAATCTGGCCATGGTGTCTTTAATCACTTCATATGCGTGTGAACGTTGGACATTCAATCAGGAAGATTAGAGAAGAATCAATGTATCTGAATTATGGTCCTGATGGAGAATATTGAAAGTACTTCCCATGCACTAACGAGAGAACAAACAGACCTGTCTTGGAAGAAATACAGCCCCAATGATTCTTAGAAGCAAGGATGACGAGCCTTTGTCTCACATACATTGTTGCTGTTTTTAAGACAGTTTTGTTGGCATGTAATTCATGAACCATATGATTCAGTAGTTCAAATATATTAAAAAGAGTTGTGTAGTCATCATCACAATCAATTTTAGAATATCTTCTTCAGTCTTGTACCCATTATGATTAGTTCCCCACTACACCAACTTCCCCTGCTACAACCCTAAGGAATTATTAATCTAGTTACTATCACTATGGATTACTTATCTTGGATTTCATATAAAGACAATCATATCAAAAATCCAACAGCGACAACAAAATGAAACAGAAAAATCTCAATACAAAAGGAAGTAGAAGACAGTAGAAACTAGGACACATTCAAAGTGGGTCAATGGGGACAAATGATAATATGTTAAATTTTAACCTAACTATCGCTGTAATAATCCACTTTTCAATGCACTATGTCTGAGGGCAAGACTAGTCACATCCCCAGTCAATGGTCTGAGGGAGCTCAAAGGAGGCTGACTCAGTGGGACTCTGCAAATGGATTTTGGGTTTTCATTGCCATCCAGCTCAATGCCATTGAGTCAATGCTGACTCATAGTAACCCCACAGTCTAGACTAGAACTGCCCCTGTGAGTTTCTGAGAAAGCCCTCTCTTTCTCTTCGGAGTGGCTGGTGGTTTTGAACTGCTGACCTTGCACTTAGCAGCCCAACATGTAACCACTATGCCTCCAGGGCTGTCATCCATAACCTTCTGCAAACCAGGTGCACAGAATTTAAATTCAAATAGAATTTACTCCTCTGTTCTTAGATTTTATTATTTACTATCCTTGAATCACACAGGCTGGTGTGCTACCTCCATGTGGACTTAGCTGACACCTCACTTAGATGGGTGTTTGTTTTAAGACAAGCCTTTCAGATTCCAGTTACTATATTTTAAAAATTATTTTATTGGGGGCTCATACAACTCTTATCACAATCCATCCATCCATCCATTGTGTTAAGCACATTTGTACATCTGTTGCCATCATCACTCTCAAAATATTTGCTTTCTACTTGAGCCTTTGACATCAGCTTCTCATTTTCCACTCCCTTCCTGCTCCCTCCTCCCTCATGAACCCTTGATAATTTATAAATTATTAATATTTTGTCATATCTTACACTGGCCGATATCTCCCTTCACCCGCTTTTCTCTTGTCCATCCCCCAGGGAGGAGGTGATATGTAGGTCCTTGTAATTGGTTCCCCCTTTCTACTCCACCTTCCTCCACCCTCCCTCCTGGGTTCAGTTCCTATTCTTTCTGATAGCAGGGCACCATTGGATTTCTTCACCACACTTTGCTATAGAACCCACATCTCCAGTGATCACTTAGTGAGGGTAAGTATTGTGTCTCGCTTACTTTGCACATGTTCTTAGGAGCGACGAGTCCCTGTAAAAGGACGTTATACTTGATAAAGCACAGGGTCAGCAAAAAGAGAAGAAAACCCTTGACACACCGGTTACAATGGGCTTAAACTTAACAAGAATTGTGAGGATGGTGTGGGACCTGGAAATGCTTGGTTGTTTTGTAGAAAAGGTCACAGTGAGTCATCATGAGGCAGAACCCATTGGATGGCACGAAGGGACACAACATGATCCCTTTGTTCATTTTCAGATTGGGGCTCTTAGAGCCGCAGGATGCTCAGGCCTGGAAGTCTAGCTGAGATGAGGGTAGCTTTGACAGTGTTTGGCTTCACAGATTGAGGGTGTTCCAGGTTCCATTGTTTGGGAACTGAGGGAGGGCTTGTGAGGCATGTCGAAGGAGGGAAGGCGTGTCCTGTAAGAATGGTCTTTGATAGGAACATGCAGTCATGGCAGGTGTTTAAAGAAGTAGAGGACAGACTGTTCTTAAAAAGCAGACAAGCCACCTGCTTGTAAGTTGCAGCTCAGGTTTCAGAAAAGGATTTTGAACTTGAGAAGGGTTTTATTGGGATGTTGTGCGTGGATAGCTCACACCAACATCTACTATCTCACTTTCAGTCGATGAAACAAAAGTTCCACCATGCATTAGAAGACCTAGGTCCCCAAAGTATTGTGACAGACCTTGCACAATGGAGCACAAATGTACACATAAGGCAAATGTCTGTTGTCGAACCTACTGTGGAAATATCTGCTTAAAACATGGGTGAGTTGGTTGGGGGGGAAGGGGGAAGAAGTGGCCGGGGCATGCTTCCTCACATGCTTTCTCATCCACCGTGCACAAACTGTGGTCTTATACTGGTCAGCCAGACAGATATCACGAGGCAATGCCCTCTCCCTCCAAATCAAGGCTGCCACACCACCTTCCTAAACCCAGCCATCTCTCAGGGTTCTGCACTCCCATTCCATTTCCTTTGAGACCCTCCTGCATTCCCTATGAGGTTATTTATTCCTGCTTTGTCCAAGTCCAAGTTCCTGCCTCCTGAGTCATTGCCTTCTGCTTTGAATGTCGCCATTGTCCCCCTGTTTCATCGAGGCCCAGGGGGACAGTTTCAACTTGCTGGGTCAAGAAACTTCTTGGGGGGGAATTGAGTAACTGCTGATGTTACAGGAAGAATTCCTGCCTTGATTACAGGGGGTCCGGAGTGTTATTACATTTGGGGAAAAGCATATCTCCCAAATTTGTCCGACTTTTAACTACAGAATCTTTCTCTTCCAGAGAATATGCTAGGTCATGAATTTGACCACGGAGGGCTGGAAGATAGGTATCTGACCCAGGAAGAGCGCTGCCTGGGTCCCTGGTGGCATACTCACTTGCTCGAGCCTAGACCATCTTGGCTCCTTCCTTGGATCTTCACTTTAGAGACATGTTCACCAAATAAACTGGTAACTCCAACCTGCAGGTTCTGCCTCGCCTTCACTTGGTCCCTGTGATGTCATTTCCCTCATTCCAAGCTCCAACCACTTCAACGTATCATGTGTGCAGGCACCCTTCCTTCCATTAGACTTATGGATGATCAGGAACACATACAGACATCCTATCTGACGCCAAAATAGATAGTGCATCACATGGGGTTAACCTGGGAAGAGTTTGTTCTCATTCACAACCCTTTCAGCGAGGGTGTTCAGTGGGCAGCCACGTGGACCATGATTCAAGGAACCAATCCAGGACCTCAGACTCCTTTGCTGAACGATCGACAGCGAGCCAGCAGGAGGAAAAGGTGACATGGAGCCTCATGTAGAGGGTTTTCAATGGCCAGGCCTAGAGGCAAAGTTCATTTCTAGCACATTCTATTGGAACACAGGCGTGTGGTCAGTGGTGTCCCTGAGGTGGATGTCACCCCGTGTGCTAACTCACAGTCTCACCCCCACCCACATGGACTTCCTTCTGTACTAGACCACACAGCATCCTTCCCAATGTTTAGTAGCAGTTTCAGTCACAGAATAAAATGTGCTACCTATAGCTATAAATTGCT
>NW_022109491.1:11133229-11135094 GCF_000313985.2 Echinops telfairi
GACGTGCTGTCAGCCATCCAGATGAGTTTGAAAAATGTTTCCAAGAATGGAATTGCAGATTTGACAAATGTATTAAATGTAACGGAGAGTACTTTGAAGGTGATAAGGTTGTTTTGCACACACACACAAAAATAAAATACATAGCTTTGGGGGGATTATGGTATTTTTGGGGTACCCCCTCATATATATTTTAAATAATAGATTTCTGCTGATAAAACACCACACAAGGTGGGAATCAAGATGGAGTCCAGGTAGAATCACCTGCCTGGTGCTCCTGTTGTTAAATCAGAAAATTAAGAGGTAAGGAGTCCAATATTGGGAGGCTGGGTGGTAAACATAAATTCAGGGTACGAGGGTCTGATTCAGACCTCCCCTGTGATTTTTGCCCACAGAAGTCTTCGAGAACTCACTGGAACACTCTGGGTTCACCCGTCTGCCCACAGGCTCCACTAATCCCTCACCAGATCCAGCAGGGTGGTGTCTGCCACCCCTTCCAACACCTAAGATATGAATAATTTCCCCAGGCTGCTGTCTAAAGGTGGTTGTAATCCCAGGCTTGTAGAGAGCCTCTGAGAACCAGCCACAAAACCTCACACTGGCGTTCCCTTCTCTGCTATCCCCCTGCACTTTCATTCTCCCTCCCCAGCCAGGAAGGAAGTGACTACATCAGCAACCCCCTGCCCCCTCTCCCCAACTCCATGCCTGCAAGTGTGGGTAATGATAGATAATTAGACTACTTTGCAGTACTCGAGGACCCCTGGGATATATTCTGGTCATATAGCTGTGCAGGAGAGCCAGGAGTGACACAGGAGTGCAGCTGGGGGAGAATTCAGATCCAGCCAGCCCCCAAACCACTCGGGTAATCTTGTTCCTCTTCCCTGGGGGGCAGCACAGTACAGCCCTGATACCAGGACATGCTAAAAGCCCATAATAATAATAAAAAAAAATTAAACATTTAAAATTCCTGGCTGTGTCCTTTGCTTTGCAACTTTGAATGTAAGACCCTGGAAACCTGGTCCTGATCTATTAGCATGATATTAGCATAACAAGACAGGTAAAACTCTGATCCCCCAGCATAGTCTAGGATTTTAACATAACAAAACTGGAAAAACTAGGGGCTGAAAACCACAGGCAAAGCCTGAACTGGCTCCACCAGTTTGGGGCTCCACAAAGAGTCTTTAAAAGACTGCAAATTGTGGCCATACAGTCCAGACCAGACCCATGCCTGTGCTGCAGGCCCGCCCAACCAGGCCTA
Organism: Echinops telfairi; assembly: GCF_000313985.2. Classification (NCBI taxonomy): domain Eukaryota; kingdom Metazoa; phylum Chordata; class Mammalia; order Afrosoricida; family Tenrecidae; genus Echinops; species Echinops telfairi. The sequence continues at coordinate 11,134,485 of NW_022109491.1, forward strand.
GTGGCATACCCATAGTCGCTGGCCTCAGCACACCCTCTGAGGCCCCACACCGCCTCCAGCCACCGAGTCACTACAGCACTTTGCCTACACAGAAGTCCACCCACCACCACAGTAGGCCCCAGGTGGTTCCCGAATCCATTCTTACCTGTCATACAGAGAAAGAGCTCAGGGCCCCTCTGTCTCCCGGGAACATGGCACCCAGTTATTCCAAAATGACACGCAGGCAGCAGCAGCCCTCAACATGCTCAATGGGGAAACCTGAAAAATGCAAAAGTGGAAGAAATCCTAAACCCAACGATGCTCATAGAAGAAACAACAACACTCTTCTGGTTTTTTTGAGGCTTCCTCACGTCACCCCCCCACTATCATGACCCCAGTCCTGCCTTTTAGTTCTGGCTAGACCAGAGCATATACATGGTACAGATAAGAGCTCATGACACATGGACTCCAGGTCAGATAAACCCCTCAGGAGCAGAATTAGGAGTAGCGGTACCAGGATGGTGGGGAGAAGGTCGGGGAGGAGGCAGGGAAGGGGAAACCAATTGCAACGAGCAACTCTTCACCCCCCAGGGGGATGAAAAACAGAAACATGGGTGAAGGGAGACAATGG
>NW_022109491.1:11135868-11137838 GCF_000313985.2 Echinops telfairi
ACCTATCTCCCTGCTCGTTATAGACATAAAACACCTTGGGAGAAGCCTAATGTGGGCATCTCCTAAATCACTTTTCTACCCCCAGAGGTTGGCAGACTCAGTTCCACTTAGACATCTGCGGCTTCAGACCGTATAGTTACGGAACAGCTACCCCGGCTCTCTTCCAGAAAGCAACAAGTTGGACAATAAAATCAGCAACATGGTGACCAAGGCTAAGGCTTCCACCACCAGTGAAAGTGGAGGGTGCCTGGGAGGCCGGGCAAGAGTGTGACATGGCCTCCCATGGGACCATCTTCTTGCTCAACCGTGGTTCAGGGAATAGGCCCAGGGTCTCTGTCACTTTGCCTGTTGCCTGACTTGATTAAATGATGCAATTAAGGACCAACTGCAACTTCCAAGTAAAGGGAACAATGCTGTGGTTTGTCCTTCTCCCCCCCCACCCTCATTTGCTTGCTATTAAAATGGTTTCTATTCAGAGTACTCCCCGTGTGTGCTGGGAGAGGTGCTTCCATCCCTGATCTTTTTGAAATCAAATAAACTCTATAAAATTAACCTTGTTGGGTTTAAAATGACAACAACAGCAACACCCCAAGGGAGTACTAAGTCCTATGGTCCAAACAGGGAAAAGCCAGGTTGGACATGGCAGGAAGAGACCGATAGGACATGCAGTCAGTGGCCGAGGTTGCTATGGGCTGTGGTTTCCGGGCAGGTTTCCTGGGAGACAGGATTCTTGGTTTGACCTTGAAGGATGGCAAGGAGCTGTGATACCTCAGAGGGAGCGTTATTTTTTTCCTTCCTGACAAGATTAAACCTGGAATGAAGGAGCGTGGTGGAGGGAATGGGAAGGAAACAAGGCTGACAGGCTCTGTTCTTCCTTAGCCAGAGTCTGCCGAGCAACAAGAGATGAGGTGGCTGACAAGACTGGTTCGTGAGCTTGCTACGAGGCTTTATGAATGACCCTCGCATGCGCCGATTTCCTGATTTTCCCACTTTATCTTTGACGTTGCGCCCATAAAACATGCTGAGGGTTGGAGAGCAGATGTGATGGTAAAATGAGCAAAAACAAAGGAAAGGTTCAGGCCAGTGGCTGAACCTGAGCTCAGTGTCTTGGCGATGAATATCCTCGCGTATTTATATGGACCTGTATCGCTAATCCCTGCTTTTAAGTCTCCGGACATGTGTCAGTGTCAGGGGCAAAATAAAAGCTGTGACTTAAGGAGGGGTTCTGGTCAGAAACAGGAGTGGGGTGACTACTGGGCAGAACTGGATACACATTGGGCCGTGACCCACAAAGGTAGCGGTTCAAAACTACCAGCTGCTCTGCAAGAGAAAGATGGGACTTTCTATTCCAGTAAAGAGCTACAGTCTCTGAGGAGCAGATGCCGGGGGCTTAGGTGGAGAGCAAATGCTTTGAGAATGACGAGGGCAATGAATGTACAACTGTGCTTTACACAATTGATGTATGTATGGATTGTGATCAGAGTTGTATGAGCCCCTCAAAATGATTTTTTAAAAATCTGCAGTCTCAGAAATTCATAGGGGCAGTTCTACCCTGTTGAACAGGTCACTATAGGTCAGCATCCAATCTGTGGCAGTGAGCTTGGTTTGGGTTTAATTGTGCAGAAAAATAAAAATAGAAAGGTTGACTGGAATGTACTGGAGGATGTGTCCTTACTGTTCTGCACAGGAGAACAGAGAGCAATGCCATAGGCCAAACTCGATGAATTGTTTCTTACTGAGCGATTAGATAAAAGAAGCAGTTGAGAAACAAAGCTTTGAAATCGCCTGGCGCACAGGACGGGCAGAGGCAGTAAGGAACACCTTGGGCCTTTGTACTGGTTGGCTTGCTTCAGGGGCTGGTGTTAAATCAGAAGTTTTAGAGATGGAAGGGAACTGATACCCAAAAGTGTGGGCTGGATACCTCATTTTGGCTTTGCTAGAAAGATGGGTCCAAAATAAATTAGCCAGTC
>NW_022109491.1:11138088-11139348 GCF_000313985.2 Echinops telfairi
GGGGAGCGGGGAGGGAGGGGAAAAATGAGGACCTAATGTCAGGGGTTTAAGTGGAGAGAAAATGTTTTGAGAATGATGTACAAATGCGCTTTACACAATTTATGTGTGTATGGATTGCAATAACAGTTGTATGAGCCCCTAATAAAATGTTTAAAAATAAAAAAGAAATTAAGTGTGACCAATAACAGAATACACTCCTTTTCAAAAGCACGTAGAACATTCGAAGAAGTCTCAACAGTTGTCCGCAGATCAAGTAGACCGAAAACACGCAATATATTCTTCGACCACAGCAGAATTAAGCTAGGAATAAATCAAATAAACTGGCTATAAAGGGCTTCATATTATTCAAAATTAATTAAAACACGTCAAAGAAATCATGGGCCAAAGATGAACTCATAATTGCAACCAGTAGAACTGAACAACAATGAAAAATGACCATCAACATTCACATCGGGACTTCAAACAAAATGAATTGGGACCTAGACTTCAATGCCTGCCTGTATTTTTTAAAAGCAAAAGCTGCACATTAACGATCTTACCATTTATCCCAAGTGATAACAAAGGAATAACAAATTAAGGGCAAATAAAGCAGCAGGAAGAGAATATTTTCGGTCAGAAGAGAAAACAGTAAATTAAAAAACATATACGATATGGACAATGAGCAAAATCCAAAGTTGGTTCTTTGAAAAGACTAATAAATTTGATCAATTCTGGGGATCATGTAAACAGATCCTAGAGAAAACTCAAATACAATAGAGAATGTGAATTGACACTAATACAATTAAAATTCAGATGAAACGGGAAAATTCCTGGAAAAACAAAATATTCACATTTTGCAGGAGAAATAGGAACTAGGTACCTCGTATTTTGTTGTCCAGAGGATTTATTTGCACAGCATCACAAAGCACTTGCTCATTCTCTGAGGGTTGACAGGGCTGTCACAGGAGAATGATCTGGGGAACCTCACCTCATCCACCCCACAGTCCTGGTCTTGTCCCTTCAGACTTCTGTTTCCCAAACTCAAAGGACATTAAAAAGAAACACAATTTGACTTTAATAGTCCTAGAGAAAAAACACTTGATGCAATCAAGGCCGATTAATAATAAAGACGCCTAGTCAATTAGAAATTAAAGCAACATTTTTCAGTTTTATGAAGAACATCCAAATTATAGCATACTGTAAAGATGAACTGAGGCACAGGATGAGTGAGAGGTAAACTGAGGCACAGGGAGACGGACAAAGATAGTTGACAGGACAAAG
>NW_022109491.1:11140627-11143269 GCF_000313985.2 Echinops telfairi
CCCCCTCAAGGCTCCTCCTATCTTTGATTCTCTGACTACAAAGCTAGGGCTTATGTGCCCACGCTGTGTTGGAAACTAATGTAACTGTGTCCACATTCAAGGTCAAATGGTGATGGACAAAGAGAGGAAAAACAAAATAACACAATGAGGTTCACTCCACCCTTGGGAAACTAAGGATAAATACAAGTGGAAAATGACGGGGTTTAATTCTCTCTGCTGAAAACCAGGGAAAAGCACCTTGTCCCTTACATCCCAAATGGCCGATTCTTCTGAGGCAAGCCCAGTGCTATTGTGCTATAGACTATTATTAGGTTAGAGATGGAGCTTGGGGATGCGTTCAGCTCCTGACCTGAAGGGTGACTAAGGTCAGAGTCTCAGGGGTCCGGCCAGTCTCTATCTGACCGGGAAACCTGTTTTTAAAAAGTGATTTAGAACTTTCTTCCACATTTTCCTTCTACACGATTGAGGACATCCCAGCGTGATCGCCAGAGAACTTGGGCACCATCCAATCCGTCCAGTCTCAGAGTCATGACGAAGAATGAATGGCTCCTCAGTCCGTTGGCCGAATGGTCCATGCATCGTCAAGTTGCTTTCCTCTGGACAGGGAAGCCAATTCCTGGGGTCCTAAAAGCTCACGAGTAGGCATCTAAGGTGCAACTCTTTTTTTCCTTTTAGTTATGGACTATAATGCTGAGAGAGAAAAAATATTCTGTACGTCGTTCCATAGCCCATCATATCAAAATGGTGACCTCAATGGACAAAATATTGAATCATTCGGGAAGCATCCAGAAAAAGATGGAAGGAAGACACATAGTTACTATGCCGAGAAGAACAGGTCGACATCCCACTGTTAGGTTCCTGGACTGGATTCCTCGGCTCTTACTTCAGGCTCTGAAGCACGGTTTGCAACCTAAGTGACTTTTATGAGGAGAGGGGAGTTTCAGGGATTACAGTCTCAAGAATACACGCTGTTTCTGGAAAGTGTGCAAGGCCGAACTAGAATTCACGGCTGAGCATGAGAAACTACGCGGCAAGAATACAGAACAGGAGCCCCAGACCCAGACTTGTGGAACCCTGAAATCCAAAGGGCCAAAAGAATGCAGGCCCTGAGTGGCCCTGATGGGGGCACGCAGGCACGTGTGCACCCACACACAGGAGGAATCTCACCCTCTGCCTACAGCATACACCTGGAGGCCTGTGCCCTGCGTATTTGGCCTCTCTGACTGGGGAGGCGCGGTTGAAGATACTGGCTGACCCCATTGGCTGAGTTCAGGCCCACCTGTGTGATGTCACGGGCCTAGCGGGGTGTTCCCAGGTTGGTTTTACCTGGGCCTAGGGGGCTGAGTTTGCACATGCCCAGGTGTGGATTTTCCCACAGGTGTCTGATTGATGCCTGATTTCTTCCCAACCGCATGGTTGTGGCCTTTTGCAGGCATCAGGGAGACAACCCCGTTTTGTCCCTAGTCTAGCCCCCTAATACAACCAGTCCAGGAGGGAGCAACTGATGAAGAGCTGGTGGTATTGGAGAAAGGCATTAGCAATAACCAAGACTTCAAGAATTGACAGAAAATGAAACGTTTCAGCGAGCTGCTGATGCGCTAAAGCCAATGCCAAGGGACGACAATGCTCCACAGACATAAAACTGGGGTCCCTTTAGAGCAGGGGTGCTCAGCATGTCGATCGCGATCTACCAGTCGATCGCAAATGTAGTGTGGGTAGATCACATGGCATTAAAAAATTGAAGTAAGCCTATCATCAATCCTGTCACTTAATCGATATACAGCACAGCCAATCAGATGCAATCTTAGGTGTGAAACGCATGAACAAACAACTGTGCTAAGTGACAGGCTAAGTTATCGCCAATTTTTAGACCTTGTTTTTTTTCCCCTTAAGCATAAGAAAATGTATTAAAATGAGTGGGGGAGCTGGACCAAGTAACAAGACAAAAATGTATCACTTTCATATGGAATCAGAGATTTTGACACTACAAGCCGACATTCAGCTCAAGTCCAGAGGGCATGAACAGTTCTGGAACCTACTCGCAGAGGGAAAGAACCCAAACATGAGAAAATATGCTACTCCTTGACTGCATTATCTGGCTCTACTTACTTATGTGAGTCAGCCTTTTCCCACATAAAGATCATTAAGTCCAAGTACCGTTCCATGACTGATGATCATTTGGAAGTGTGCTTGAGGCTGGCTGTCAGCAGCTATTGTCCGGACTATGCATCCCTGGCTCATTCCATTCAGGGCAAGTCATCAGAGTAAACTCAGGTCATGACAAACAATGTACAATTGTGTTGTGTTGTGCAATATGCACTCATGCAGTTATGCAAGGTACATAAACATACATTGTACATATAAAGAATTCTCAATGCATTTATGAATAAATGTAATAAATAAAAATAAATGTACGTTTTGCATTTTTTTAGTTGGTAGATCATTTTGAGTTGATCATTTTATAAGTAGCTCGCATGCTGAAAAAGTGTGAGCACCCCTGCTTTAGGGACTAATCTCCCCACTGGGATTAGTCATTGGCAACCCTAACTCTAACCCTGCTCCTCAGGAGTCGAAACATGGAATGGAGGACGATTTTGCCTTGTCCATGGGAGAGAGACAACAGTCCTCTCTGAAGCTTGGTC
>NW_022109491.1:11143708-11154984 GCF_000313985.2 Echinops telfairi
CCTGTGTCCTTCCAGTGAGCAGCCGTGGCCATCACTACAAGCCTCCACGATTGCTTCTGCGATTGTCCCGTTTCTTTCTTTGAAACAATGTAATTGGGACACGAGTTCAATCATATCAAGAGGAGTTGTACAGTCATGACCACAACCGATTTGAGAACATTTTCTGCTTTTTCTTGTACGATTTATTATTAGCTCCCCCTTCCCCCGCCCCCTCCCCTGCTATACCCCCAAGAAACTATTCATTCAAATCACTGTTTCTATAGATTCACTCAGCCTGGATGTCGCATACCACTTCTGTTTAGCTGAAGTGGCCCTTTCTTGGAACATAACAAGTGTCCCTGCAGGCAGGTACTGTGTCCCTGCTCTGGGGGCTCTGGTCTTTAGGGTTCCTGCTGTTCCCCTGCCCCAGGGCACAGTTCTGAAGTGGGCCCACATTCCAACCTCTGGGCCAGCAGCAGTGGGATCTAATATCTGCCCCAAGGGTAGTGGAGTGCCTGCTCTCCCCCTCCTCCTCCGATTCAGGCTTTGATTCATTAGGGAAGTTTTGACGTGGCGTTTCTCCTCTCTTCCATAGTGGGTGCTACCCTCCTGACCCCCATCCTGACCCGGTTCTGTGCCAGAAGGAAGGCGTTGGCAGAACACTCCAAGTCCTTTCTGAGTGTTCAGTGGGTTTCCTGGAGGAGAAACCTACAAGCGGGTAAGGATTCCCCCACATTTCAGTTCCCCAGGGACTTACCCATCCTTGGCCAGTGTACCTTAGACTTTAGCAATTTGCTAATCACTAGAGTGGATTCTTCTGACCAGTGACTGGCAGATCAATAATTGAGTCTTCTTTCTGCCCGTAGGCGCTCACCATTCCCTTGATTTCTGACTAGAATCTGGCTGCCCTGTCATCTCGGCACTCCAGTGGGTTTGGGGAAGTGGTCCAGCTTTCTTTTCAATGTAAGTTTTGCGGTGACAATTTTTCAGCTCGCTACATCTCTGTGTAGAAACCAGAAGCCCCCTTCCTTTTAAAATCTATCTCTCCCTTTCCCCTCTTCCCTGCAGAGCTAGAAAAGAATGCGGGCTCTGAGCCCCATGTCCAGATAGTCTATTGAATCGTTTTGAGGGGGGCTCTAGGGAGTGAAACTTGCTGGGGTGGGGGAGGGGGGCTCTAGGAATTGGTGAAATTGTGATTACACATCGGGCTGCCAACTGCAAGGGCAGTAGTTTGAAACCACCCGCTGGTCCTTGGGAGAAAGATGAGGCTTTCTACTCCCATAAGGAGTTACAGCTTTGGAAACTCACAGGGGCAGTTCTACCCTGTCCTATAGGGTTGCTATGGGCCAGTATTGACTTGATGATAGTTTTTTTTTTAAAGGAATTGATAAAAAAATATATCTCTCTATCCAGATTGTTATAATGTGTAGCTTGGATGGAGAATGTCTTCTCTTGGTAGAAAACGCAAGAGGACAATGGCCTGGCAGTGTAAATGAATTGTAGATGGGGGGATTGCAGTCGGACTGTTTGGTTTTCTGGGAGTATCACAGTTTGCATAGCACTCGATGGAATCAGAAGAAGGCCTGGGTTCACCGAGGAGTCCCTGAGGAATGCCGAGTTGAGCACTGGATTAGAAGTTTGGAGGTTTGAATTCACCCAGAAGCACCTTGGAAGAGAGGCTTAGAGATTTACTGCTGGAAAACCAGCTACGGAAAGCCCCTGGAGCCCAGTCTGACTTTGACAGACCTGGGGTTGCCAGGGGCCACAATTCACTGGATGGCCACTGGCTTGGGTTTTGTTTTGTTTCTTTGTTCATCAAAGGCTGTTGGAGGTCTTGCTTATGTGCTTGTACCACGACCCACTGGCATTTGAGAAGTTCATACCATGTGGTCCTTGTCTTCAGTGGAGCAAAGAAGAAGGGTTCATTAGTGTCTGGGGTTGGCTTAGCAAACCAGTCCTGCAAATGAGTCCCAACACACCCACGTGATCTTCACATGTGGCCTATTACTTTGGAGGAGACAGTGGCCAATAGCTGGGTAGGACAGACCATAGCCCCATGGCAGAGGGGGGGACAGTGAGGGGGCATCCAGAGTGGATGTCCTAACATGCTGAACTGATGTTTAGGGGGAAATTGATTCGGCTGGGTCTACCTTCTTATCAGGAAGGTAAGGATTGGATGGTTCATCTCTCAGCCTCCTCTGCATACGGGCGGGTCTTCCTCTGGCTTGGGCCTGATCTCCACCCCTCTTTTCTTCCCACCCCACCCAGGCGTCTTCCTCGCCACAGCTCCAGCTTCTCCTGGAGGAAAGGAGCCCTCCTGCTGCTCGTCCTCCTCTTTTTGGAGCCAACGTCAGCGTCCTTGTTCTTCAAATCCAAAAGTGGGTTCTGGAAAGCCGCAGCTGCCATCGTGTAGAAGGCCTTCTTGTGGACGGTGGGATTAGACATGGGGCAGATTCCAGTGTCAGATGAGGCCACCTCTAGGCCCTACTCCCTCACTCTGAGTGTCCCCAATTCCCCCCTTACCTGTTCCTCCAAAGGACTTCCCTAACCTTTCCTGATCCATGACGTCCTCACGTTTAACTGCTTTAAGGAGCCAGCTATAAGGCAGGACTCCTGGTGACCCAAGGGTTAAGTGCTTGACTGCTAATAGGTGGGCAGTTAGAATTCACCCAGGGGCTCCACAGAAGTGAGGTCACAGACTAGCTAACCCCACGGAACAGTTCTTACGCTGTCCCATGGGGTCACTAGGAGTCGAAAGCTGATTCAGCATTACTTAACCACAACACACAACAGATAGGAGCCTGAAGGCAGGGGTGAATGAGGTGGGTGTTGCAGTGGTTGTGGAGAGAGATGGAGGAGGGATTGGGTGTGACCTTGAAGAAGTGGTAGCAAAGAGAGAGAGGAGATGGGCTTTAGAGACAGGTGGAGGAGACAGCATTGGCAGAAGCCATGATTGGATGCTGAGGTAGCAAAGAGAAAGGAGGGAAGGATGAATTCCAGGATTGGGTGCTGATGGCAAATATCAAAATGGAGAATAGAGGATCAGAAGGCACTAGTCCAATTTTGAATAATTAGAGACATATTTTGAATTTTTTATGGACCAACCATATTTTGAATTTTTTATGGACCAACCATATTTTGAATTTTTTATGGTGTTTTCCCTGGGCAACTGGAGATAAGGACCTTAGTCCTCGAAGGGCAGATCGGTTTGTAGGAAGATGTGGGACTCACAGTTGGGTGGGAGGAAATGGAGCAGTGACAGCAGATCAAAGCCAGAGCTCTAGGAAATACCACAGTGAATGCCAGAGAAGTCTGGGGTGGAGGGTGGCTCCTAGGAGAAGACTGGACACCCAGGTAAGTGGCTGAGAAGGGTGGCCAGGGAGGCAGGAGGAGTCTCCAGGAGAGCTCACCTGAAAGGGGCAAAGAGGAGAGATTGGCTGAAGTCCAAACAAGTGGCTCCTACAAGCAGAAATAGGTGAGGTTATCACTTCCCAGGGAGGTGGTATGTCCTCACGATCCCTAGGACCACCCCCCCACCACAAGTTTTTTTACATATGCACAAGAAAAATGCAATGTTCACCTTGTGAAAACTGTATACTTCATACATAGATGCACACACCCATATACCACGTATACTCGAGTATAAGCCAACCCAAATATCAGCTGAGGCACCTAATTTTACCACAAAACCTGCATTAAGAATGTGCTGAAAAACTCGGCTTATACTCGAGTATATACGGTCTATATGCAACTACACAGTGAAACATCAAGTCCAAAATGCTGACAGTTGTGTTAGGCCGGGTTGACTTAGAGAAACTAATCCAGTGAGACTCATATCTGTAGCAGAGAGAGCTTTATATCAAGAAGTAATTATATATCAAGAAAACATCCAAAAAAGGAAAGAAAACATTCCAGCCCAATCCAACTCAAGTCCGTAAGTCCAATACGAGTCCATAAATCCCTCTTCAGACTCACGCAGTCACATGCTATGATGCAGAATGCAGAAATCTCACAGGCTGGTGGGTGCAAAGTCGTGTGGATCCAAAGTCCATAGGAAACATCACAGGGCTCCAGCAAGTCTCAGGGTGGCCAGCAAGCAGGAAGGTGAAGGCAGAGAGCTAGGGTCCCCTTACTAGGCTGTCTTTTTACCCTCTGGACCGGTTCCCTATTTGATTTGGTTAACTTCCTCTGAGCCCAAACCAACAACAATGGTTCCCAAGTAGTCGACTACCCCCTGGTGCCCAGTAGACTACTTTTGGGGGACTTAGAGCACACTTAAAATAAGAAAAGGCATCTTAAATCACACTTTAGGGAGCCCTGGCAGCACAGTGGCTAAGTGCTGGGCTGCTAACAGAAAGGTTGGGAGTTCCCAACCACCAGCAGCTCTGCAGGAAAAAGCGATGGCAGTGTTTGCCCGTGGAGATGACCGCCCTGGCTCTCAACAACAACCACAACTACTAAAACAAAAAGATGGCACGGGCTGGGATATCCTATGGAGGAAGTTTAGTCTGTCCTATAGGACTGCCGAGTTAGCATGAACTCGATGGCAATGGCAATGGGTTTTAATGGGTTATGTCTCACTTTCGGAGTCCCTGGGTGGACTCCTAAATGATGAACACACTCAAGTACTAATCAGAACGTTGGCAGTTCGAGCCTATCCAGAGGTGCCTCAGAAGAAAGGCCTGGCACCCTGCTTCTGCAAGGTCACAGCCGTGACAGCTTTGTGGAGTGTCGTTAGGCTCAGCACACCTGGAGCTGCACACCATGAGCCCAAGCCCACCTGATGAGGATGTGTACCTTTTGGGGGGCCGAGCCTCATTTTCGGGAGATTTGGATGCAGACCCCAGCTAATGTGTCTTTTGAAAGATGTGCAGATAATTTCCATGTACTCGCCAGGATGGGAACCAGATAGCCTTTTTAGCAGCAGGCTATCTTTGGAGGCAGCATCGAAGGTGAGATGAAGCAATAGAAGTGACAAGTACCGAAAGCTCGAGTAGCCAGTCCATGGGAGAGGCACAGGGCTTCCCGGGTGAGTTATGGGTTGTGAGTTCTACATCTGACCCTCCTTCACGGTCTTATCCTAGTCTGATCTCCTGTTTTTACATCTGTGCTATTAGGAGGTTGGTGCTAATAATAAATATGCTCCTTCCAATTCTCCAATTCTTTAATTATAAGATGCAGTGTCACCCCGAAGTCTCACGCCTTTCTGGTTCACTTTCACAGAAGAGAGCCTCAGACTAGACCCAGAGCCCATTAAGCATCGGAGCTACCCAGTGCCCTAATAAATTATCTGTAGCTCTGGGGTGGCTAGGTTCTCTTTTTCAGGGTCTCCCTGGATGGAAACGATCTTGTCAGCGAAGGCTATGACTGATGGGGAGAAGACCCCAAGGCTGCTTTCTCTTATCAAGTCAGAATAGCATGACAAGGGCATGATTCCGAAGAGGAAGAGAGCTTTATTCAGGGTATAAAGAGAAGAACTTGGCAAAGGGGTACGTGATAGACCCCAAAGCAATGCAATTACGTGTCTGCCTGCAGTTTCCCAGGACCAAGCTTTCCCACATTTCGCATGATAATGAGGGCTTTGCAAGTAGATACCTCGAGGAACGAGGAGAAGATGTCCTCGAGTAGCTTGGTTTATTAAGATGAGGCAGCCAACAGTTGTTTTCCATGATGGAGTCAGCTGTGAAGGCTTCTGGGATACCATGCCGGACTCACTGTGGGATGGTACGCTTGTGCAGTCTCCTTTCTAGGGTGGGCAACCCTCCTCTTCTTCGGCTTTAGCTTGGGGACGGTGGGCTTTTCACTGCACATGATTGGGATGTGGTTTCCTGAAAAACACACAAAAAACCAGCTTTAGTGGAGTCTGCGATAGGGTAGTTAGCTCACCCTTTCTGTTTGGTGGTTAACTCACCCTTTCTGAATGCGCGTTTAAGCAGCTCCCTGAGATTTTCCGTTGTCATTTAATTTAGGAGGATTTCTAAGATGATTTAGGAAGGGGCTCCTGGGTCCCCCCCTCTCTCTATGGATGAATCCATATGGATGCGTGAATCCTGGAGGAACTGCTCAACACAGCACTGAAAACAGGGAACCATGTCGAGCCCCAAAGAGAGGAAGCAGAACCCAGGCTTGCCTAGCTCTTATCTACTGGAGACTGTGGTCGGTGCTTTATAGACATCATCTCACTTAATTCTTATGAGCAGCCTTTCAAGTAGGGATGGTGGTCCCCCTTTTACCAATGGGCAGTTTATGATTCAAATAAAGGAAGGCACTGTCCCAACATCATTGAGCTAGGCAGTATTTTAGTCGGGCTCTCAAGCCGGATCTGTCTGACAACAAGGTTGCTCCCACTCAGTCACTGCTATCCCATTAACAGGTAGGGGTTAGGTACACAAACTCAGATGGGCCTCGGGGCGCAACACCAGGCCTCTTGACTCCTATTTCCATGGTGTATCCATCACTCCACTAATCTCCCTGATTCACTAAGACACAGAGATAGAGGAATTTGGCTCTTGAGTTTTAAGGCAAAGATCCTTACCCAAGCCCCTGGGTGCTCCTCTTTCAAGACTACATGGCCACACACCCCTGATTCTGATCCCTCTACATGCACCAGAGGTAGTGAGAGGTAGACTCGGGTCCTAAATGCAAGCAGAGTGAAAACCGGGGATTTAAGGTATGGGCTGGGAGAATTGAAGGTACCAGGAGAAGAGAAGAGCTAAAATGTTCAAGGGATGTGTATCTGGTCATTTCTTTCTTTCTTTCAGTGAAGCCAGGGAAGTGTCCCAAAGAGAAGGAGAAGTGTCTTTCTTTGAATTATACCTGCCAAACTGACTTCGACTGTTCCCACTACCTGAAGTGCTGCAGTTTCAACTGTGTGAAGACATGCTTGGACCCGTACAAAGGTAGTGGCACCCAGCTTGAACACCAAGACGCTTTTTATAGCCCTTCTTGCTCAAGAGCTAAGAGAACAATTTCCTCAGCTGTCAGGGCCACGGGCTCAGAGCTCATGCTTCTCTCAGTTCCTCAGACTCACAACCCTCAACTACAAGCCACGAGTCTAGGCATAGTGGACATCCACGGGGTACTATTAATGCCAGTCTACTCTTCAACATTCTATCATCCACAAAAAGTCTATGATTTCTTCCCTGCCCATTCATCATCAAGAAACTCTGCTTGGCTCTGGAGTAAAAACAAATCCGAGTCAGCTGAGATGTGGGTTCTTTTTGAACCCTTTGACCTCCCAGAGAGTGTTCTGGGAACTCAATATTGTTGTTGTTGTTGTTAGGTGCTGTGGATCCCAGTTCTGACCCACAGCGATCCTATGTGCAATGAGGGAAATACTGCTGGCTCCTGCACCACCCTCATGATTGTTCCTATGCTTGAGCCCATGGTTGCGGCCCCTGTGTTGATCCATCTCACTGAGGACCCTCCTCTTTTTCACTGCCCCTCCACTTCCCCAAAGTTGATACCCCTACCTAGGGACTGATCTCTCCTGACAACCTGGCCAACATGTATGAGACAAAGTCTCCCCATCCTTGCCTCCAGGGAGCACTCTGGTTGTATTTCTTCCAAGACATTTAGATTTATCCTTTTTATTCTCTGGCACCACGTCTCAAATGCATCAATACGTCTTCAGTCTTCTTTAGTCAACGCCCAACTTTCACACGCATTTTGAGGCAATGGAAAAACCAAGGCTGTGTCAGGTGCACCTCAGTCCTCAAAGTAACAACCTTGATCTGCAGGATCCTGAAGAGGTCTTGGGCAGCAGATTTACCTAATGCAACTCCTCTTTTGATCGCTTGACTACTGCTTTCTTGAGCATTGACTGTGGACCCAAGCAAGACAAAATCCTTGACAACGTCAACCTTTTCTCCACGTATCATGTTGTTACTATGGGTCCCGTTGTGAGGATTTGGGTCTTCTTTACATTGAGTCAGTCAGTGCTACGGAAGGCTGTAGTCCTTGATCTTCATCAGCAAGTGATTCGAGTCCTCTTTGATTTCAGCAAGCAAGGTCATGTCATCTTCAGATTGCGGGTTGATAATAGGCCTTCTTCCAACCTTGATGCCACACTCCTCTTCACACAATCCAACTTCTCTAATGATTTGCTCCGCAGAGAGATTGAACAAGGATGATGAGAGGCCACAACCCTGTAGTGCAACTTTGCCGGTTTTAAATCCTACAGTACAGTGAACCCTCATTTATCGCGGTTAATCGGTTCTAGACCCTACCGTGATAAATGAAATTCCACGAAGTAGGATTCCTTATTTGTAAATCAAATATTTTCGTAGTTAGAGCATAGAGGACATGAAAAAACACCCTTTAGTCACCATTACACTCATATTACCCAATTTATTAAACGAAAAAGGGAAAATACAGTAAAACATTTTGTACGTTACAATTATCAGTTATTATTTATTATATTATTTATGGCATCAAGCATGTACAGTATGAGCCAATCAGTGGCAGTAATGACAGAGCATGCGCTGTTACGCAAAAACCCCTATAGAGTGAAGCCGCGGAAGTCGAAGCGCGAAGTAGCAAGGGTTCACTGTATTCCCTTGTTCTGTTAGCACAGCCACTTCCTGATCCCTGCACATAGTGCAGCTTGAGAAGACAAAGCAAAATTATCATGAAATGTACAAATACTTAGAATTAGCAAGACAAAATGGAAGAACACGCTCAGCATATCTTACATGGAAAGACCTCAAGAAAAAAGTTAAGCCTCACGTTACAATATCGAAAGCTTCTATGAGCAAACTACGGACTGAAGAAGGAAGCATCAAAAGAAGATAGAACGAGTACCCAGACTCACTGTACCACAAAGAACTGGACCTGCCGTTTCCAGAGGTAACATATGCTGCTGAAGGAAGGAGTTCAAGCTGCACTGAAAGCATTAGCCAGAGCCAGGTTTCAGAAATTGTTGGAATACCGATGGAAAGGTTCCAACAAGCTGATGAAGACTTGGAAGTGCTTACTAGTTGATGTAAGACATTTGGAAGACGGCTCCTTGGCCAATTGAGTTCAACGCAGTGAACACATCATTTATAGCATATCGCGAGCTTTCGAAAGTCATTCTTGCGGTCACAGAGCTTCTTCTGGCTCTTAATGGTCCTCGAGGACAGGGTGGAACTGCCCCAAGCATTTCTTGAGGGGAGTAGAAAGCCTCATCTTTCCCCTCAAAGATGTATTAGCCCAACAAATGTCTAGCGCCAATGCCCTTTGGCCAAAGGCTACCATGAACACATCTAGAGTCGAACAAGTTGATGTATTACACATTCCAACATGGGAGAATTCTCACCCCAGAGAATCATGGGTAAACACCCTAGGAAGAAGTTGTTCTCATGAACCTATGAATGGATTTGGGCTCTGGTTAGGTGCTTTTGGAAAGAATATAAGGAAGTGGGATTTTGTTGTAGACTGAGTGTTGTCAATTCCATGAGTTGGGATGTCTTATCTCTTGAAGGAACAGAGTGAGTCTTATCTCTTGAAGGAAGAGACTGGTGATACAATTTTAATTGTCAGAGAAGCATCCAGCACTCAATATAGCAAAGAGAGAAACCCGGACTTGTGGGTTTCACAATGTTCTTGTTTTGCCTCCCTTTACCGTGCTCTTAACGTGACCTGGTTTGAGGACATGTTCTGTGGGGTTGGTTATGTCTAACGAAAGGATAACATGGCTTAGCCATGAGCATCAGGTCACTTTCCAGACACCCAGGAACTACTTTTGTTCGTCTTTATTTTTTAGTTTTCTATTTTTTTCCCTAGATACCAAGCACTATGTTGTTGCTGTTGTTGTTGTTGGGCGCCATTGAATTGGTTCTGACACATAGCTACCCCACGTTCCACAGAAGGAAACACTGCCTGGCCCTACAGCCTCCTCATCATTGTTCTTCTGTTTGAGTATTTTTGTAGCCACTGCATCAATCTATCTCGTCAAGGGCCTTTCTCTTTTTTACTTCCCCTCCACTTCACCAAGCATGATGTCCTTCTCCAGGGACTGGGCTCCCCTGATAACATATCCAAAGTACATGAAAGTCTCCCCATCCTTGCCTGTAAGGAGCATTCTGGCTGTCTTCTCCCTGGACAGATTTGTGAATTCATTTGGCAATCCACCACACACTTGCCATAGTCTTCACCAGCACCATAATGCAAACACATGGATTCTTCTTTGGTCTTCGTTATTCAATATCCAACTTTCACATGCAGATGAGGTGGTTGAAAATACCACGCCTTGGGTCAGGTCAGTTTAGTCCTCAAAGTGACCTCCTGGCTTTTCCACACTCCCTGGTCCGGTACCATCTTCACGAGGGTGTGTCTGAGGCCCTTGTTGCCATCACTGTCAATCCATCACGTCAAAGGTCTTCTCTTTCTCACTGCCCCTCGACGTTACCAAGCATAGTGTCCCTACCTTTCAACCAGTCCTTCCCGATGACATGCCCAAAGTACACGAGCCAAAGTCTTACCATCCTCATCGTGAAGGAACATTTTGGCAGCATTTCTGCCAACGTCGATTTGCTTGTTCTCTGGCAGCACCTGGTACGTTTGTTATGCATCGCTGATATCATAATTCAAAGGCATCCATTCTCCTCCAGTTTTCCTTATTCATTGCACAGCTTTCACAGGCACGAGGTGATGAAAAATACCACGGCTTGAGTCAGGTGCACTTTAGGGTTCAAAAGGGACACCTTTGTTTTTTAACCCTTCGCAGCGATCTTTCGTAGCATGTCTGCTCGGTGCAGTAGCTCGTTTGATTCACTGACTGCTGCGTCCACGAACATTGATTGAAGATCCAAACGAGTGAAAGCTGACAGCTCCAATGCTTTCCTCTGCTTGTTGTGATGTGATGTTTGGTTCCGGTTCCATTTAGTTGTAGTCGGTCCGAAGGCTGTCATCTTTGAACTACATCAGCAAATGCTGCAAGCCCTCGTCACAGTCAGCAAGCAAAGTTGTGTCATCTGCAGACCACAGGCTGTTAATGAGCCTTCCTCCAATCCTGAGACCATGATCGTCTTGGATTATTTGCTCAGCATAGAGGTTGAACAAGTACGGTGGTACACATCTTTCCTGATTTTAAAAAAAATCATTTTATTAGGGGCTCATACAACTCTGATCACAATCCATACATATATCAATTGTATAAAGCACATCTGTACATTCATTGTCCTCATCATTCTCAAAACACTTGCTCTCCATTTAAGCCCCTGGTATCAGCTCCTCATTTTCCCCTCCCTTCCCCTTCCCTCATGAACCCTTGATAATTTATAAATTATTATTTTGTCATATCTTGTACTGTCCGA
>NW_022109491.1:11155992-11199363 GCF_000313985.2 Echinops telfairi
CCCTATCCCATGTACCCCCGGAACTGTCAGTCCCGTTGTTTTCTCCTCCAGATTGTTCATCTAGCCTATCTTATTTAGATAGACCTGCGGAGATAATAACATGCACAAAAACAAGACAGAGCAAAACCAAGCAACAAAATACAACAAAACAACAACAACCCAATGACAAAGAACAAAACAAAACACAACAACAAGAAAGAAAAGCTTGTAGTTAGTTCAAGGACTGTTTGTTGGCCTTTAGGAGTATTTTTTGGTCGAGTCTGATGGGGTGCCAAGCCCTGGCCCCAAGGTCTATTTTTGGTATTCCCTGGGGACTTTGTTGCTCTGCTCCCCTTGCTGTTCCGTTGCACACCTTAGTGTTTTGCCTTGGTGTGATGGGATCAGATTGGGCGGAATTCCCACACTGTGTCTCCAGTGTTGTCCCCTGTAGGGCTATGGGTCAGTGAGAGATGTTGTGTCTCATAGTGGGCCCAGCCATGTGATCTTCTCTGTGGATTGGCTGTTCTGAGCAAGAATATCATCCTCAAGGCTTGGTGGGTCAGGAAGTGCTCCACTCTCTCTTCCTCCCCCTTCATTTGCTCCCCTGAGCTCTGATCAGACATGCCCCTCTCTCGGAGCTGCAGATTCAGTGTTGTCCTCTGAAATAAATTCTTCTGGGGGGAGGCATCTTTCCTGATTTTAAACCATGCAGTATTCCATTTTCCATTAAAACAACTGCCTCATGGTTGGTATAGGGGTTTCACTTGAGAACAATTAAGTGCTCTGTAGCTCTCCTCTCATGATGCACAAGATGACCCATAGTTTGTTAGGCTCCGCAGTCAAATGCCTGTCCCACATAGAATATTAGTTACAGAGTTGGGACTAGAATCTATGCCTTTTGGGGCTGTGGCTGGTTCTAGGACTTCCGTGACAATACCAGGAACTATGGCAAAGGCTGAGGAAT
The DNA here is from genome assembly GCF_000313985.2 of Echinops telfairi. Taxonomy (NCBI): domain Eukaryota; kingdom Metazoa; phylum Chordata; class Mammalia; order Afrosoricida; family Tenrecidae; genus Echinops; species Echinops telfairi. Next base: position 11,156,936 of record NW_022109491.1, read on the forward strand.
GGGCTCCCGCCTCTGTGCTTGCCCTTGAACATACACTCCCTTCTTTGCTTTGTTCCTCAGATCCCTGCATGCTGACGATGAGGCGAGGAGTATGCAAGGGTTCACAATCGCGCTGGTATTACAACAGTAAACAAAAGGCGTGCAAGCCCTTCCTCTATACCGGATGCGATGGGAATGCCAACAACTTCCTTTCCAAGACAGAGTGTAAGAAGAACTGCAGAGAAAACAGTAAGATGCATACTCTTGGAAGTCTAACGGCCTCGTTCAAGTAGAAGTCATATAACAACACAGGTCGAGGCTCAGGCTTTGAGGTTAAACTGCCGTGGGTTGTCTTTGTTCTGTCACTCATTGGCTGGGTGACCGGAGGCTCCTGTCTTTTACAAATTCTAGTTTTATTGTCTATACAATGGGGATAGTAAACACCTAATGGAGTTGTTTTGCCCCACATATGAGACAGTTCACATAAGATGTTAATCAATGTTAGCCACTGGAGCCCAAGAGGTGCGTAACCCCTTGGAGGAAGATGGTGCCTCAACACACCCACCTGTTGTGCATCACCCTGAGAATTCAACCGAGAACATGGCACAGACAGGCCTTCTCTTGAGTCCCTTGGGTGAGATGTAAAGCGCAGGAGATAGAGTGGGATAGGGTAAAGGTGACGGCTATGGCTGAACTCCTTTGTACAATTAATTCCTTAGTATAATCGTCACGTTGGGAGACAGGGTCCCACAAAGCTTAGGAACTGTGACCTGGATGAAAAGTCTATTTCCCCATGTATCCATCTCTTGGAGTACTGAAGTCATGGCAACACCTCAATGAGTTATTGATAGGATGATATGTGGTCAAGGACACAAAGACTTAAATAACATAGTGGCTGCCCAGTAACGTGGGCTCAGTAAAAGGTAACCATTGAAAGTTGGACACCCAGAACTTGTGATCCGTGGGGGCCCAGCCATCCGAGTGTAGGGAGACTCCCACAGCAAACCTCCCCTCGGGGCCAGCGATATGTGTAGCCTCTGGGGGAGGTGGGGACAGACGGAGTGGCCTTGCTGCATGGGCCATCCCTGCTTCTACATCTGCGCCCTTCCTTAGTTCCCAAGTTCATTGAGGGGACAGACCCTAACAGCCCAAGCCGCCTTTATCCACGGTCTGGCCTCAGCCACCCCAGCCTGCAGCTGCTCGGGCGTCCTGCCTGTGGCCCAGGGCTCAGCCTCAGCGAGGGGGTGTGAGCTTCTCATTATCTCCCTGCCTCCCTCAGGGGCTTCCTGTCCCCCAGTCCCCCGGGATCTCCACCCAGATCTCCACCAGACCTTCAAAATGCAACCTTGTCTGCTTTACAAGGCAGCACTGGGATTTTCACCCTCTCTGACTTTGTAACATCGGTCATTCTGTAGTTGGGGAAACAGCCAGAGAGGAACTGTCCATGGCCCCAGGCTGCACGGGGCATAAGAAGTAGAGTTGAACAGTAAGACCATGGGTCCAGTGAGTCTATAGGACCCAGGCAATCCCATCGACCAAAGCACTCCTTTGTGAGAGGATGCTGAGAACCAGATTTGGGCACGACAGAAGGCAGAAATCCAGCTTGTGCTAGAGTTTGTGGGAAAATTAGGTTTGGGGCGCAGGAAGCAGCTGAGAACTCCTCTAGGTATCAAGCACATCACAGTCTCTCTGGGTCTGACTCAAGGAAGGGGGTGGAGCAACAATTTCTGCTGCAATAGAATGTTTAATCAGATGAGGACAACAGGTGGCATGCATAAAATTCTGAAGAATTAGGGTGAACACACTGGGTCGGAAGTTTAAGACCACCCCTAGGTATCTTGGGGGGACATACCAGGAAGTACACTTTTTAAAAGTCAGCCACTGAAAACCCCATGAAGCACAGACACGGGGCAACCATGAGTCAGAAGCAACCCGACGGCAACTGGTGCTGGTCTCAAAAAAAAAAAAAAAAATCACCGCCATGGAGTTGATTCCGACTCATAGAGACCCTATTCAGACAGGATAGAACTCTGTCTGTGAGTCTCCAAGACTGAACCCCCTTTTTCATGTATAAGAAGAGACTTTAGATCAAGAAATGATCATATTTCAAGAAGGCATCCCAGCAGAGTCAACTCTAGTCCATACGTCCCTCTTCAGAAGCATGTAGCTGCAGGCTGAAGACACAGAAAGTGAAGCAGCAAGCAAGCAAGTGCCAGGCTGGTGGGTGCAGTGCTGCATGCATCCAAGATTGGTGGAAACGTGGCAGGGTGCTGACAGCTCTCAGGGTCAAGTGCTCCACGTGGGGCTGCCCCTGGAGGCGGAGTTCCAGCAATCAGGGAGGCCAAAGGGCAGATAGAGCAAGACTGTAACTCTTTATGGTAGTAGACAGCCTCATCTTTCACCCGCAGAGCATGCTGGTGGTTTCAAACTGCTGAACTTGTGTTTAGCAGCCCGTGTAAGCACTATGCCACCAGAGCTCATCCAAAATTAGATCTTCAGACCAGATCTCACTGCCAAACTGTGTCTTCTCACCTATCTTGGATGAACAAACTTTAAATTCCCATTTGATGACCCTCTTTCTTTCTTTCTTTTTAAAAACAGTTTTATGGGCACTTCTCCACATAGCATACAATTCAATAGTTCAATCATGTCCAGCAGAGTTCTGCAATCATCCTTCAATCAGTTTTAGAACATTGGATGCCTCTCTCAATCAACAACCATTAGAATTAGACAAGAATTTTAGTTCTGCCTTGAAAATAGAGTCAGAATCTAACTGCTTGTTACTACTACCTTCAGAGCTTCCACCCAAATCTGAGGCACCTTCTCTTATCTCAATTACTGAAACAGCCTCTTAACAGATCTTTCTGCTTCTATCCTTGACCCATTACAGTCACATATCAACAGAGATTAGGGGGGAGAAATCCTTCCAACTGGACCAATAAACTACATCATAATAAAGGGCAAAGGAATTGAAGTTGTCAAGGATTTCATTTTTGGGGGGATCAATAATCAATGCCCATGGAAGCAGAAGTAAAAAATAAATAAAATGACATATTGCATTAGGTAAATCTGCTGCAAAAGACCTCTTTCAGATGTTGAAAAACAAAGCTATCACTCTGATGATTTAGGGGCATCTGACACCATACAAAAATGGGACCCTGGAAAGGGGAGTTTGATGGAGAATTGAGGCATTCAGATTGTGTTGGTGAAGATGACTGCATATCCATACCATGGATTGCCAAATGAGTGAACCACTCTGTCTTGGGGGAAACAGAGCCAGAATACTCCTTAGAAACAGGATGATGGGACTTCGTCTCCCTTACTCTGGACATGACATCCAGAGAGACCAATCACGTAAGAAAGACAATGTGCTAGGTACACGAGAGGGTCTATGACAGAGAAGAAGACCCTCAATAAGATGACTTGACACCATCAGAGGGACCCGAACACAGCAGGGAGGTGAGGGTGGTGCAGGACCTGGCAACGTCTCGTTCTGCTGTGCACAAGTCCCTAGGAGGGCGAACTAGCGTCACAGCACCTCACCATGTGACATCCGAGTTTTGGATTTTGTGCTTCGCTAGGCAAAGAAGGTGGGACATCAAATACTCAATCCTTAATTTATTCAGTAACCATATTTATACCATACTATAATTCAAAATCATAGCTAAAGAAGATTAAACTCCACGCCATCTATGGCTGACGATGTCCGATGTCCGGAAGGACAGCAGCTATAGTTGTATATGCAGATGCAATGGGGGACCCAGTGGGGGGGAAAGTGGAAAACAGCTCCGCTGGCTTTCACAGTACACACTTTTCCTGCTAGGTGAACATCCAGCAACTCACTCTGAGTTAGTGCACCTAGTGGCATTGCCTGGGAAGGTTCTCTCTGGACACAACAAATTTTTTTGTTAAAGCTGTTTCGCTTGAACCTTGTGTTTTGCGATGGCTGATTTCAGAGAACAATGTGTGGCTGTGAAATTTTATTTCCTGCTTGGGAAAAATGCTGCAGACACTGTTGTGATGTTGAACATAGCTTACAAAGACAGCGCCAAGGGAAAAACTCAAGTGTACAAATGGTTTTCTTGTTTCAAAAAAAATATGAAGTGCTAATTGATGACAAACCTGGTTCTGGACATCTGTCAACTTCCCAAATGGACAAAAATGTCAACTGGTCGTGCATTTGGAGTTCATTCCACCAGGTCAGAGTGTTAATCAAGCTTTCTATTTAGAGGTTCTGAAAAGATTGTGTAACAGTGTGTGGCAGATGGGGGACTGGTTTTGCCACCACGGCAATGCACCTGTTTACACAGCCATCTCAGTGTGGCAGATTTTGGCAGAAACCAGCATGCCTCTCTTGCCCCACGCATGTTACTCACCTGACCTCGCTCCATGAGAATCCTTTTTGTTTCCACGAATGAAGAGGGACATGAAAGGACAGCAATTTGATGATGTAGAAGAGGTGAAGAAAAAAACTGAGGGTGGTGTTGTCAGTCACCCAAACAAAGGAGTTTGAAAAATGTTTCCAAGAATGGAATCACAGATTTGACAAATGTATTAAGTGTAATGGAGCGTACTTTGAAGGAGATAAGGTCGTTTTGTAAAAAAATGTAACTACATAGCTTTGGGAAAAAAATCCAGATTTTTTTGGGTACCCCCTTGTAGGTGCCGTGATGTTTATAGACTGCTTTTTTCAACATGCACATAGTTCAGCTCATGAGAACACACCTGTTCAGCCTATGAAATATACATTTGGCTAAAACAGGTGACTGAGAAAAGACCTTGGGCCTGAATATTGACAGGTGATCCCACAATGCCCCAGATGAGTATGTGCAGTTGTGGAACAAGGTGGTGGGCATGCTCCGGAACGTGATGTCAGGGGAAAGGCTCAACAGGCGCAAGGATAAGAGAATTGGCCAGGCAAGAACGGTAACTCTCCCAATGGCACCTCCTTTCCTGCTTCACGGTTTAGCCCAGTGGTTCTCAACCTGTGGGTCGCGACCCCTTTGGGGTCGAACGACCCTTTCACAGGGATCACCCAATTCATAACAGTAGCAAAATGACAGTGATGAAGTAGCAACGAGAATAATTTTATGCTGGGCGGGGAGGGGTCACCACCCCATGAGGAACTGTATGAAAGGGTCGCCGCATTAGGAAGGTGGAGAACCACTGTTTTAGCCTCACTTCTGGCTTTTCTGTGACCTCAGGTGTGTCAATAGCCGTAAAGTGATCGGGTTTTCATCTTAGGAATGTCACACTGATGGTAAGGAGTTGGAGAAGTACACACTGGGGGCAGGGAGAGTTGGTGAGTGATGAGGTTGAATTTTATGGTGCTGATGCAAGTGGGAGCATGCCTTAACCCCCCAAGGCCTGAGGAGGGCAGATGTAGAAGGTAAGTGGGTCTTGATGAATACGCCCCGGAAACCGGAAACCTGGTCGCATGTCTACCCTTGTACCCTTGATAATGTCCAACTTGTGAAAAATCCATTTTAAGACTCCGATTCCCTTGTCCCACTCACAAACGCAATTGCTTAGCGACGGAAATAAGCATCTTACTGTTTGGGGAAAATATCAGAAGGCGAACTTTGCATATTTTTCTCTGCAGGCCAACTTTTGAAAAATGGATACATGCAGGTACATTCTCTCAATTTGCTGGACAATAATAAGCACATTTGTTGGTGTCATTAAAAGTCTTTGACAATGGAAGAAAAACTGAAATTACTGAGGGAAGGAGTAAAAACTTATTCCTCTGAGGATACTTTTTTAATCTTCTCTTAACCTCCCAAAATGAAATAGAAATAGCTTTAGAAAAATAAATGATCGTTTTTGGTAACCTGTTAAATACAATATTAATATGTAATAAAAAATGACAACTACTCTGCAAAAAAAGAGAAAAAACCCCTAATAACAACAATATTAACACAGTAGCCACAGGATCCTTTCAAAACATGTCAGACCACATCACTCATCCACCGAGAACCCTGACTCGTCATGTCACTCAAAGTAAAAGCAACTCTCCTGCAGTGGTTTACATCCGCGGATGTGGGGTTCACTCTCCCCATTGTGCAGAGAAGGAAGCTGATATCACACATTTCAGGGCAGGACGGTGACTTTTACCACGGGGCTTCTGACACCAGGTCCCACCTCCCTCCTGTGATGCCATCACATGGTAAAACATCTCCCTCTCCCACAGTCTGCAGGAGAACCGAGCCACAGGAAGGGCTACTAGTCTTGAAGAAAAAGAACAGCTGTTTAAAGAGGGGTGCAATACGGCCAGGGTTGGAGGGGCCAACGTCCACCTCCACTTTTGTTACAGAAAAGCAGAGAGCGTGCCCCACCTTCCCTATTGCGAACCGCATGGAATGTCCGGATGGATGTAAGAGTGACCTTGACTGCTCTGATTCAGAGAAATGCTGTGAATCCACATGTGGCTTTATTTGTTCCGTTTCTGTGGAAGGTGAGGAGTGAAGAAACACCCCCCCACGTCTGCTGGGCATACGTCTAAGCCGTTGTGCTGTCTCAGGGAAAGAGAGTCGTCTCAAACCTCAGCTCGCCCTTGGGTGGGTTGGCCTATGAAGTCCCCCGGGAGCCTTTCCTTTGCAGTGTCTCTAGGGAAACCTAGTGCTCTTAGGCTTTGCTCTTGACCTCTGGAGACAATTGTACTGCTCTTAAAAATCAATGATGCATCACTACTCATTACTCCTTATAGGAACTTATTTGTTCTTATTCGTCAATGCCCTATAAGGTGACGGTATCCGTTGAACCATACAAATAAGTTAATGGTTAGTAACCAACCACTAAGCATATTCCTAGCAAGTCCTCCTATCTGCACAGAACTTCTGAGCATGCGCGGCATATTCATATCTGGTACAACTGGTATGGTGTGCTTGGGAAAAGATTGGTAACAAAATGCTGTTAATATAGCAGCTATTCTCCAGCCTCTAGGGCTGATGCTTCATTCTCCATGTTATGTAGGGATCGCACCGTCATGTCCCAAGAATCGTCAGTGTTTGGGGTGGGGGGTGGGGAGGAAACAGAGCAAGGGTCTCCAATACACTGCAACTTTTCACTGGGATATTGGTGTGGCTTTAGGGAGTCCACTCCCACCTGCATAGTCCTCAATATGGACGCTGCATGAAACCAGGGAAGTTCTGGGTGCTCTCTAATCTTCTGTTTCTCTGCTACCCTGGGATTCTAGAACCCCAATCCATTAATTCTGTATGGGCAGGAAGCGACCCTATTAGATTGTTGGTGCAAGACGACAACATTGTTCGATGCGCTTCACGGATTTTCCATCGGAAGTTGACCCTTCTCTCTCTTCCATTCTGTGAAGACTGGAGTGGGGCGATCAGAGGGAAATCCTGCTTGGCGCTCTTAGAACTCCTCCAACACGCTTTAAGCTAGGACAAGCATCTCAGGGTGAAGTGTCTTGTCTCACACCAAGGGTGCTGACTCCATCTATCTGTCTCCTCTAGTCAACGAAGGTGATTGTCCAAGCAAGCCTACGGAGTGTGCTCAGATCCACCCCCCCAAGTGCCAGCGGGACTGGGACTGTGGGAAGCAAAACAAATGCTGCTCACTGTGTGGTCTGGTGTGCAAGGAGCCTGTGCACCTACAGTCCATTAGCAAGAGCACACAGGTAGCGGAATAAAAAACCACGTGCCTCTCTAATCCAAATTGTCACGTTGTCTAGTGAATGACAATCTTTTTAGGGCTGTTTTAGTTTTATATATAATCCTATCACCTGAAAGTGATGAAAACTTTGACTTTTCCTGTTCCTAATTTTACACGGCTGCTTTCTTGTCTTCTTATATTTGACAGAACTTGCAAAGTAATGTTTGATAATAAAGACGATGGCATCTACTTCTACCTCGTTTTTTATTTTCAAGTCATTAGTTTTTTTCTGTTTAAAATGACATTTGTTCTTGGGTCTGGAATAAATAGGCTTTTAAAATCATACTTAGACTGTTTGCTTTTCATTCATTTATAGTGATTATTAGAAATGACAATGGGATTTTATCCAACCCCTTTAAGCAACCAGTTATCTAATTATGCCTTTCTTCTCCCAATTTGTTGGTATAAAAATTTATATAATTAACATTTGAATGTGAAATTATCCTTATGTTACTGGATTAACCTTAAATATATGGACTGTATACTTGTATTAAGACACTGCATCTTCTTCTAGCAAACAATTTAGAATTTTCACACCTACTGTACATGGCAGTGACTTATTGAAGGTGGCTCTTCTAGCCACATCTGCGTATCTCCCACCAAAGAACTTTTTCTCCCAAGGGCGAGGGGTAAGAGAAGGTGGGGGAAATGTAGATACATGATGTCATTTAGTTGTGAGTGATTGTTAGCACAGTTGATTATGATGGTAAAAACTTGGAATTCTAAAGTGGCGGTCATTGGTCAGTTTTAACATTCTGCCGGCTATAAAATGATCCCCCTCAGCAACAGAAGGATTTCACTGCCATCAAAAAAAGACGAGCCAGGCCTCAAGTTGAAAGCCAATGTTTTGAGAATGATGATGGCAACCAATATACAAATGTGCTTGGCACACTGGATGGATGGATGGATTGTGATAAGAGATAAGAGTTGTACAAGCCCCCAATAAAATGATTTTTTTTTAAGAAGCAGAGTCAGGAGTGGAGTATGTCCTTTGGGTTCCAAGATCCCTGTGCATCGAACCCCCTCATCCAGGGACACCAGCTGTGACGCCAGAGAAGCAGGCGCTGAGGAGCAACAGCTGAATCAAGAGGCAGAGCCTGAGACCCAGCAGGGGGCTCCCGGCCCTCAGAGCGAGTCAAGGTGAGTGCCTTTGGGTAGGGGGCCTGCTCGCGGAGTAGGGTGCTGCCAAGCATTTAATTGGGGAGTTAAATTTGCTGACCCAGAGAGGCAGGGACCAGCACTGTGGGGCCGAGGGTTATGGTGGAGTGGAGTGACCTTGGGACATTTATCAGCAGGGCCAAAAGAACTTTGTAGCATTGCCCAAGCAGGACCGAGTCCAAGCCATGGATCGAGGGCCAGAGAGCGATGCCTGCCTGCAAGCACGAATAAAGCACGTAAAGAAGAGATGATCCTGACAACAGAACTGATCCTGACCACGCTGATCCCGAATTGGGATCAGACATCTCTAGTAAAGCCCACAATAGAGTATGGCCCCTGAGTTCTGGGCCAGTGAATTCCAGTGAATTGTCGAAATCAGCATGTCTGACTTCCACCACCTAGGAGTCAGACTTGGGAAGCTGAGGCGATGATGAGTCTCCTTTGCCTTTGTGCAGTAAGAGAGGGTCAGGCACTGCCCCCTCGGCCCTTTTTATGTGTAGTGATAAAACAGGGCCCTGGGGGCACAGTGGCTAATTAGGTGTTTGCTGTTGCCCAAAGGTTGGTGGTTCAAACCTACCCAGCGGCACTGCAGAGAAAACCACTACCACCGCCTGAGGGTCTGCTCCTATAAGCATGCCCCTTTGGGGACAATTGTATGGTGTCAGGTGGGGTGACAATGAGTCCAAAATGAGCCGGACAGCCGCTAGGGACAACAGCAACAGAGTTACAAGAAAACAGCTCTGTGGTTTTTGTTTGGCTGCTTGGTGCACGCTTAAAAAACAATCATAGGAACTGGAGGACAGGCTATAAAAAAACTCTATCACAGACACAGACAAATGACACAGGTATGGATCCTAATTCCAGAACCCAGAGCTCCCGGGGAAACACCAGAGACGTGGGTTGAATACCAAGTAGGAGAGGAAGCGGAGCAACACCGGCCAGGGGGGAGACTGACGTGGGAACTGACGTGTGCCACGACCACCCTGAACTTTGGCAAGTAGCTTCTTGGGAGACAGCACAGCACAGGCACACACTGGCCACTGGCGGCTGGTCACGAGAAAAGTGGGGTCCTCTCTTGTCACGCCCCTTCCTTCCCTCTTTTCCCCTCATATGCTTGAAATGAACTTATATGTCACTAAAGACTTAAAGTCCACTTAATTTTTAAAAATCCTTTTTTTTTGGTGCCGCTCTGATATATATGTAGATCTGAGGGGTAAGGAACTGGGGGTGTTTCAGGCTGTCAGCCTTCACTCTTATCTATTTATTTAAGTCTGTCAAGAGGAATATTCTAGATAGCCGCAAGCCTCTCTCAACAAATTAAACTGGTCAGAATATCCTACCGACCCCACCCCACCCATAAATGTGGTCCTCTCTCTTTTTTTGTCCCCCCCCATCCTTCTCCCTCCCTCCCCCGATAATTTCCTATCCCACCCCTGTCCCTGGCAGCCTCGTAGTCTTCAAAGTCTTATCTTCCGGTGTTAAAAAAATGAATATTCACTGAAGACAAATGGGTGCATAAGCAAATGTGGTGAAGAAAGCTGATGGTGCCCGGCTATCAAAAAGTATAGCGTCTGGGGTCTTAAAGGCTTGAAGGTAATCAAGCGGCCATCAAGCTCAGAAGCAACAAAGCCCACATGGAAGAAGCACACCAGCCTATGCAACCACGAGGTGTTGAAGGGATCAGGTGTAAGGCATCATCAGAACAAAAAATCTTACCATAGTGAATGATGGGGGGAGTGCGGAGTGGAGATCCAAAGCCCATTAGTAGGCCACTGGAGATCCCCTTGCAGAGGTGTCTCGGGGAGGAGATGAGCCAGTCAGGGTGCGATGTAACAATGATGAGAAATACAACTTTCCTCTAGTTCCTAAATGTTTCCTCCCCGCTCCCACAACCATGACTCGAATTCGATCTTGCAAGTCTGGCTAGACCAGAGGAGGTACACTGGTACAGATAGGAACTGAAAATACAGGGAATCCAGGATGGATGAGACCTATAGGACCAGTGGTGTGAGTGGCAAAACAGGGAGGGTAAAGGGAGAATGGGTAGGAAAGAGGGAACCGATTACATGGAACTGTGTGTGACCTCCTCCCTGGGGGACAGACAACCGAAAAGTGGATGAAGGGAGACGTTGGACAGGGCAAGATATGACAAAAGACCCATTTATAAACTATCAAGGGCTCATGCAGGAGGGGGGAGCGGGGAGGGAGGGGAAAAATGAGGACCTAATGTCGGGGGTTTAAATGGAGAGGAAATGTTTTGAGAAACGATGTACAAATGCGCTTTACACAATTGATGTGTGTATGGATTGGGATAACAGTTGTATGAGCCCCTAATAAAATGTTAAAAAAAAAAAAAGAATACTTTTTCCCCTTTGTTTTTCCTTATAATGATGGTGTCATTAATGATTTCTCTTTAGAACATTGATGAAGTTTGCTAAGCATAAGGTTCTCAAGTTTTGTCCGGGTCTGAGAGTTGCCATTGTTTTTATTATTATTATTATTGATGCAAAATATTCCATTGTTTCCCTTTTAATAACTGAAAGGAAAAACAAAAGGAGAGAAAATGGGAAAAGAAAAAAGACATGATAAGCCACAGCCTCCTCCCTTCATTCACCCAGCCACCCGTTACACACCCCCTCCCTGCTCTGCCTGAAGGCGCACCTGTCCCCTTGTGAATGGGGCTCTGAGTGCGTCAGCCCCCATCTGGAAGCCCACCAGCTTTGCCTCATCAGACCAGGAGAAGGTGCAATGCCAGATGGAGCAGACTGCCACCGGCTGCCCTGGGTGGATGAGAACTCCTTCCATAACCACCTGCTCCACCCCAGCCGCCCTCTGACCCCCGGAGAGGTCCTTGGGGAACAGGCCTCGTGACCTCAGCTACCATCTGAGCCCTGCCAGGACTGCTTCTGCATCAGGTCTCTCAGTGTCCCCCCTCTCCCCTCCCCTGAGGGAGCTCCCTGGTGGGCAGAGGGTTCTGACCCCTCCTCAGCAGGACTCGGCTCCTACAGCGGGTGGGCTTTTCCCCTGTGGGCCCTCCCCCTCCCCGCTAGGCTTCTCTTCTCCAGGGTTTTCTTGCTGTTCTCATACCTCGTTCGTTAGACCTTTTCCCTCATTCCTTTTCAATCCCTCTTTCCCTCCCCTTCCTCATTCTCTTTTCCCTTTTCCCTTACAATTCCCTTCTCTGAATCACTTTTCTTCCCTTCTCTGACTTTGTTTTATTCCTGTTTCCTCTCCCCTTGCCATTTCCTTTCCCTCTTCTCCTTCTAGTTCTTCAATGATTGCTTTCTTGCTGCTGTTTGGCTGCTTCCCCCTCCCATCCCCGCTTGTTATTGTACTTGTTTTGTTTGTTTGTTGTTGCTGTTGTTTGATCTCTCTCTCTCTCAACTTGTTTGACTCTCTCAATGGGAGACAGTGGCCACGCCCACATAGCTAACCCACATCCATCTCTCCTGCAGCCAAACCTACTGGGCAAGGGCCACCGCCTGCTCTTGTACCACCTGATCATTGGTAGAAAGCAGCCAACACCAGCCAAACCCACTTTCAACTGTGCTCTCTGAACAGCACACAGAGAACTGTGCACCTACCAGGAGACAACAGGTGGCGAGTGCCGAAGAACAAACCAATATACAATCAGCAAGTAGAAGTCAATCCAACAACAGTGTCTTGGAGACAACAGATGGTTTCAGTTCTCCTGAAGAAACACGATAGGGTAGATAAAAGAGGTGACTGAAATATAGAGCCAGAGGACCAGAGGTGGGGAAATGACATTGAAACTGAATGATAAGGGATTCCAAAGCACAGTACAGTGAACCCTCGTTTATCACGGTTAATCGGTTCTAGACCCTACTGTGATAAATGAAATTCCGCGAAGTAGGATTCCTTATTTGTAAATCAAATATTTTCGTAGTTAGAGCATAGAGCATAGAGGACATGAAAACACACCCTTTAGTCACCATTACACTCGTATTACCCAATTTATTAAACGAAAAAGGGAAAATACAGTAAAACATTTTGGATGTTACAATTATCATTTATTATTTATTATATTATTGATGGCATCTAGTTTACAGTATTACATATTTCACATACAGTATTATTATACATAGTTCTTACAAATACTGTAATCAATAGCCTATGAAATGACTTAAGGGATGTACTCCACAGGTGGGTTGCCGTCTTTTTCCTCTGAAGGAGCGGGTGTAGGCAGTGGGTGCTGTTACGCAAAAACCACGATAGAGTGAAGCCGCGGAAGTTGAAGCGCGAAGTGGCGAGGGTTCACTGTATTTCAAATCCATTGAAGCCTTGAGAGAAAGGTCAAGAAAGCCATGGACAAAAGCAACACATAAGAAGCTTTTGAAAGATTCAGGAAAATAGAAACAAACTGACAAAATAAATGAAATTTGAGTTTTTATATTTATTATGTGAACCATACAAAAGCAGCAAGTAGAAATCCAGGAAATTCATGTTCCAATTTGAGGACTACGTACTACATTAAAAGAACAAAGGACCAGAAATAACTCAATGGAAGGGCAAACGTGGGATCTTAAGGGCAAGTCTCTCTGTATTGATTACTAGAAGGAGAATCAGCAGAAAAGAGCTTCAGTAGAGACAGACCTTCAAAGAAAATCAGCAAGATAAATCGTAGTCAAACTTCACAAAACCAAAGTCAAGGAAGCATTTCTCAGAGTGACAGGTCACCAGACTATGGATAAAGGGGGTGCGGGTGTGTGTGTGTGTGGGGGGTGTTGTCTTCCCAAATGCCTGCCCTTAGTGGAAATAGGCTGAGTTCAGGTGCACCTGTGTGATGTCATGTTGCTGGTGTCTAGCATTGTGTGTGGGCCCAGGTTTACCTCCCACCTGGCCTAGGTGACTTGGGTCTCAGCATGCTCAGTTTTGGATTTTCCCATAGGTGTCTAATTAATGTCCTTGATTCCTTTCCAACCCCCTCACTGTGGCCCTGCCAGCCGATTTCCCCTGCCATGCCTGTAGGTGGTACCCTTCACAAAAAGCACAAATTGAAATATCTAGGGATATACCTAACCAAAAAACCAAAAGATTTGTACAAGGAAAACTACAGAACACTATTACAAGAAACCAAGAGTGACTTCCACAAATGGAAGAATATCCCATGCTTGTGGATCAGAAGACTCAATATAGTAAAGATGCCAGTTCTGCCCAAGGCACTATATAGGTTTAATGCTATCCTGATACAAATACCAACATCTTTCTTCAAAGAATTGGAAAAAACAGACTACCAACTTCATATGGAGAGGGAAGAAGCCCAGAATTAGCAGAGAACTCTTCAAAAAGAAGGGCAAAATTGGAGGGCTTGCTTTACCTGACTTTAGCACCTATTTTATAGCCACAGTGCTCAATACAATGTGGTATGGGTATAATGACAGCTATTCAGACCAGTGGAAAAGAACTGAAAACCCAGAAATGAAAAATCATCAGCATACAGACAAGTGATCTCTGATAAGGGCCCCAAAAATATCTAATGGAAAGTGGATGCCCTCTTCAACAAGTGGTGCTGGAAAAAATGGATATCTATCTGCAGAAAAATGAAGCAAGACCCTTACCTCATTCCATACACAAGAATAAACTCAAGGTGGATCACAGACCTCAAAGGAAAACCCCAAACTATTAGGGCCCTTAATGAGGGAATTGGAAGAAACCTGGGAACTTTGGCACAGGAAATATGTATGCTATTGGAAATAGGGAAGGACACTAACACAGAGGAGGCACAAATTGACAAGTGGGATACACTGAAAATAAAACACCTGTGTATACCGAAATAATTTGCCAAGAGAGTAGTAACAGAGCCCACAGACTGGGAAAACATCTTTAGCAATTACACATCAGACAAAGGCCATATTACTAAAATTTATAATACTCTGCTAGCCTACAATAAGAAAAAACAAATAGCCCATTGAGGAGGTGGGCAAAGGACCTGAACAAAAGTTTCACAAGGGCGGACATCTGAGTGGCCAATAAACAGATGAGGAAATGTTCCCAATCATTAACCATAAGAGAAATGCAAATGAAAACAACAATGAGATACCACCTAACACCCTCAAAGATAGCTCAATGCAAAAAATCAGAAAGTAACAAGTGTTGGAGGGGCTATGGTGATATAGGAACTCTCGTCCATTGCTGGTGGACCTGTAGGTATGTGCCGCCATTATGGAAATCAATTTGGTGATAGCTAAAACAAATGGAAATTGAGCTACCATACGACCCGGCAATCCCCCTACTGGGCATATACCTAGGAGAGGCAAGAAACAGACCACAGCCAGACAGCTGCACTCCAATGTTATCGTGGTGTGGTTCACAATCACAAAGAGTTGGAAACAACTTGAATTTCCATCAACGGACAAATGGATTAAAAAACTCTGGTACATACATACAATGGAGTACTATGCAGCTCTAAAAAGCAGTGATAAATGCATGAAGCACACTGTCACATGGAAAGAGTTGGAGAAAATTATGCTAAGCAGAGTAAGTCAAGCACAAAAGAACAAGTACAACATGAGTCCACTGAAGTAAACTTAAAAAGCACAAGAGGCATATGAGAAAAGCTACTAAATGCATAAATTCCTGGGGTGAGGTCCAGGCACTCTGGCAGGGCTCAGACCCAACCCAGGGATACATATGACAGTCAACTAAAAAGGGGGGGGGGGAAAGGACATGGGTGGGGGTGGAGGGACAGGGCACTAAACCACCCATGGGGCGGGTATTGCTTATGTCTCCTCAGGAGAGAGAGAGGGGGGCCAGATCTCAACCTGGTGTGCCAAGACTTGAAGGCAACATACCGGCATGAAGCAGTGAGCTAACAGAAGTCTGCAGGGTCAGCCCCAATTTGAGCTGCATGCACTACAGAGGATAACACTGAAGATACAGCCCGGGGAGAGGGGTGGGTCTGCTCAGAACACGTGGGAGCAAACTAAGAGGGAAGGAGAGAGAGAGAGAGAGTGGACCCTATCCTCACCCACCACACCCCAAGAACGACATTCCTACTTGGAGCAGCCAATGCACAGGGAGGACCCACCATGAGACACAACATCTCCTCATTGACCCATACCACTATGGGGGGCAACACTGGAGACAGAGTGAGGGAATTGTGCCCAGTCTGACCCCACCACGCTGGGGCAAAACACAAAGGGAGCGCAACAGAGCAGCAAGGGGAGCAAAGCAATGAAGTCCCCAAGGAATCCCCAAAATAGATTTTGGGAGCAGGACTTGTTACCTCATCAGACTCGATCAGAAAATGTTCATAAGGGTCAACAGACAGACCTGGAACTGTTTATAGGCTTTTATTTTTCACATGTCTATCTATATAAGATAGGCAGGATAAACAATCCAGAGAAAACAATGGGACCGACTGTTCCTGGGGGACATGGGA
Source organism: Echinops telfairi (assembly GCF_000313985.2). Lineage (NCBI taxonomy): Eukaryota > Metazoa > Chordata > Mammalia > Afrosoricida > Tenrecidae > Echinops > Echinops telfairi. The sequence goes on from NW_022109491.1 coordinate 11,173,146, forward strand.
GAGGGGTAGGTGGGGAAAAGGAAGTGGGGAGCCAACAAACCCAGGGACAAGAGAACAACAAGAGACCTAAAATTGATGGTGAGAAGGGGGTAGAATGACTGGTGGAGTTTGATCAAGTGCAATGTAGCCGGAGGAATTACTGAGAGCTGAACAAAGGTCAAGCATGAGAGTGGGGAGCTGAACAAAGATCAAGCATGATAGAGGGATAGGAGGAAAGTAAAAGGAAATAGAGGAAAGAACAAGGAGGCAAAGGACATTTATAGAGGTATAAACATAGGCATGTACATATGTAAATATATTAATATATAAAAATAGGGATATAGGTCTATGTACATATATTTATATATGATGTATTGAGGTAGCAGATGGACAATGGGCCTCTACTCAAGTCCTCCCTCAACGATAGAACACTTTGTTCTAATAACCTGACATTTTGTGATGCTCACCTTCCCCACACGATCACTGAAGACAAAATAGGTACATGAGCAAATGTGTAGAAGAAAGCTATTAAAAGATAAAGAGTCTGGGGTCTTAAAGACTTGAGAAAAAAAACGAAAGAAACAAACAAACAAAAACCCAAGCAGCCATCTAGCTGGAAAGCAACAAAGCCCACAAGGAAAAAGCACACTAGCCTGTGTGATCATGAGGTGTCAACAGGATCAGGTACTAGGCATCAGAAGACCCAAAACAAACAATCATATCAATGCAAACCAGGGGGAGTGAGTGGAGACCCAAAACCCATCTGTAGACAATTAAACATCCCCTCAGAGAAAGGTGACAAAGAAGGGAGGAGCCAGCCAGGGTGCAGTATAGCACCAGTAAAATATACAACATTCCTCTAGTTCCTGAATGCTTCCCTTGCCCCCACTCTCTTGACCCCAGTTCTACCTTACAAAGCTGTCTAGACCAGCGCATGTACACTGGTATAGATAAGAGCTCTCTACACACAGAATCCAGGCCAGATAACCCCCTCAGGGGCAATAATGGGAGTAGGGATGTCAAGCGGGTAGGGGGAAGGTGGGGGGGAAAGGGGGAACCAATAGCAATAAGTGATGTATCACCCCATCCCCAGGCGACGAACAACAAAACATGGGTGAAGGGAGACAACAGATGGTGTAAGATATGAAAATAATAATTTATAATTTATCAAGGGTTCATGAGGGTGGGAGGACAGGGAAGGAAGAAAAAAAATGTAGAGTTGATACCAAGGGTTCAAGTAGAAAGCAAATGTTTTGAAAAGGATGATGGCAACATATGTACAAATGTGCCTGACACAGTGGATGTATGGATTGTGATAAGAGCTATAAGAGTCCCAAATAGAATGATTTATTAAAATAAAAATATAGAAAGAAGAAAATGTTCTAAAATTGACTATGGTGATGATTGCACAACTCTTCATTATAAACCATCGAATTAGATGACGTGAACTATTTGTCCATAAAACTATTAAAATTGTTTGAACGTCAACAGAAAACTGACTTGATGGCAATGGCTGTACTATTCACACCTTTCCCAGTTTATAGGCTTTCAGCCACTGCCTCCATGAAAGACGTTACCATTTCTGATCACTCTCAATAACGCTGTATGTCCACACCAATCTCAGAAGATTCCTTGGTGACTGGTGGCAGAGATGTACAGATTCGGCTCCCTTCTACCGTCAGTTTTGGATCCACCTACTTAGTGATATTGAGTCGGCATCTTCACTTATTGGACCTTTGGGTCTCGATCCGTAAAATAAGGAAATGGGACTCGAGGGGCCTCCAGAACCCTTCCACCCAGACAGTCCAAGTTTCCACTTTCTCTTGGGCTGTGGAGGAGAAAATGGGGGGAGTGGAACAGAAGGGAGAGTACTACTTAGGACATTTTGGTGGTTCGTTAGTAATTTAATTCCCTAGTCTCCCTGGGGGGGCTTCTGTGAGATTATGATGTTGGTGGGAGTCTGTCTGTGATCTTAGGTCACTGACGTTGAGGCTGGCTTTCATCTGGCTTCTGTTCCTCACGGAAGACAATTCAGAGCACAGAGCTTGACCCCCAAAGGAGCAAAGCCCAAAGTTCTAAAAGATACCTGGCTCGCTGATCTGATGCCCACTGGAACCTCTGAGACTCAATTTCCAGGCAAACAATAGAGGTCTTCCATGGGAATAAAGCATAACTTACGGATGTACACTTTAGAATACTTGGCCATTTGGGGTCAAGGGGGCAGCACTTATCCAAGGACAAACCTCAGCAGGGTCTGGGACAAAGGAGGAATGGAGACAGGAAAAGGTGGGCTGGGCGATGGTCCATCAAGGGGATTGCAATAAATGAGATGAAACAGAATATGTATGAATCACTGAGTGTAATGTAAAACTGATGGTGGGTTTTGTAAACCTTCACCCAATATTTGCAAGAAAAAAACTTGAGTGAAGAGTACATAAAACCTACCTGTACACTTTTCCAACTTCTTGGGGATCTATGATTACGGTATTTCAACATTTAAATGTAAGGGAAAAAGGGTAAGTCAGAGAGGGGCATCGAGAGGCACAGGGACCCCAAGGATGCCAAGTGACAAATAGAGAGCCCTCGTCAGGGACAAACAGCAGGGCTGCGCCCTGTTGGAGGAAATGGATGCTTGCCAGCTAAGGAAGTGAACGGAGAATGAGGGCAATATACGCACGTCAACTGGTCATCACGGAGAGCCCACAGGAGGGGGTACTTACATCTAGAACAATGGTTCTCAACCTGTGGGTCATGACCCCTTTGGGGGGGTCAAATGACCCTTTCACAGGGGGTCGCCCTAATCATAACAGTAGCAAAATGACAGTGATGACGTAGCAAGGAAAATAATGTGATGGTTGGGGGGTCACCACCACCTGAGGAACTCTATGAAAGGGTCACGGCATGAGGAAGGTTGAGAATCCCTATCCTAAAGTATCCTGGATAGGTCAAACAACATTGACCCACTTCCTCCGGTCGACCAGAGAACCCAGCATAGCCCAGGGAGCTAAGGATCTGAAGCGTCCAAGAAGAGACTCCTCCCCCAGCTGTGGTCCCTCCCTAGGAACTTGGTGTTCCCAGCAGGAAGCGGGCTTGGCTGGCTTGTCTCCAGTTCTCATGCGCAAGGTGCTGAGTGCTGACAGAACCGTCTGGGATCAAAAGCAGCCAGACATTTCCAGGTCCCGGACCCATCGGACTCCTCAGGATGGTGTCTTCCGGACCATTGCGCATCCTGGTGCTCCTCATCCTCCTATCCAATGTGCAGGGGTCGAGGCTGAAGGACTGGTTCTTTCCCAGTAAGTACTGGGGCCTGGGCGCTTGCTGGGGAAAGGGAAGCTGGCTGGGAGGAGGGCACAAGGAACAATTCCTTAGAGCTCGCCTCTAGTCTACCCTCTGCGCCCAGGCCCTGGTGTGGGAGATGAAGAATGTGTTTGAAGTATGTATTTTTATTGCCCTCCCTGTGCAATGTCCTTTCTGTGAATGAATGGGAACCCAGGCTTGAGGCAACCCCGACTTTTTTCCTGTTTGGAGTGGAGGCTCTTGCTTGTGAGGGGAGGAGGAGGGAGGGTCACAGGATCTAGTCTTCATGGGAAGAACTATATGTCCTTTGTATAGGAACCCGGAGGCCTAAGAAGCCTTTCCCCAAGCCCCACAAGAAAGGCCCTTTTTCTTGAAATATCCCCATCACCTCCTGGTTCTTTCAAATACAGTCCAGGGCTGCCCTGGCTTTGGGGGTAATGGCAAGTATCTTGAAGTCTCTTCCAACCTGCACATTAGTACTTTGTGCCAATGTAATACTAATGATCGCTACTATCGGAAAAGATGGATTTGAACAGAGTGACTGAATTCAAACGTAGTGGGTTCGAATCCCAATTCTACCACTTAGCAGTCATGTAACCTCAGACAAGTTACTTAAACTCCATATTTCTAGTTTTCTCATCTATACTTAACAGAACACACCCCAAAGAGCTGGCATGGGAATTCAATGAGAAAAACAAATTAAGATGCTTTGAAGAATGCTTCCAATGGCTTATGGCCACTTAACAAATGCTAGTTAATATTATTGTGCACCAATATACTTTTGTCTAATATTTTCTTCATTACCCTAATAAGGCTAAATCTATTTTACAAACGAAGGAACCATGGTTGAGAGAGGGTAAGTGGCAGGTCTAGGGTTCAAATTTCAAAACTGGAGGCTGGCTCCAGGGAGAATGATGGTAACCACTTGTGCACTAGTCCCACCCAGGGAATCCCAGGGACTGGCCTCATCACGTCCAAGAGCCAGCTAAGCTTAGAATAGTGCTTCTTCATGGGAGTAATCTTTACCTTCACAAGGACACTTGCAATGCCTGGGGCCCTTTCAGGTTGTCTCAACCAGGGGCTGCTATGGGTGTCTAGTAGAGAGAGGCCGGGAATGCTGTTAAACATCAGCAATGCACCAGATGATCCCTCACAAGGAAGAATAAGCCAGCCCAGATGCCAATAGTGCTGAAGTTGTGAAGCCCTGCTTTCAAGGGGATGGGTCCAGTGCTGGGGTAAGAAGGCAGAGAGTAAGAGGTAGCAGGGAGGGTCGGCAGCATAGACAGCACTGAAAATACATGCGGTGGCCCTGAGCAAAAGGATTCCTGGGCACACGCAAAATGAAAACCAACTTCCCCATTCCCTACCCAGCATGGCCTTGAGCTGGAGAAGGCTGGGTGCTGTGCCCTCTAAAGCTCATGGTGGTAAGTCTGTCCTTAGCTCATGGTGGTATGTCTGTCCTTTCCTAGAGAAATGCCCCCGAATCAGCGAGCAGTGTGAATTCCAAGAGAGGGACCAGTGTACGAAAGACAAGCAGTGCCCGGACAACAAGAAGTGTTGTATCTTCAGCTGTGGAAGAAAATGTTTAGACCTCAGACAAGGTAAGAGTCTGAGTCTTGGAATAAGTAGCTCCCCTCCCAGTACCCTCACCCCTCTACCCAACGGAGCTGGCATCATCCCCTGGTGTGCTGGGGACCGATCTCTGGACAAGATTGCTAGGCTTGGGGTTCTGATCCACCACTGCCCCTAATAGAATGTGTGACATGGTAACATGCTTCTTCTGTTTGAGCCTCGGTTTCCCCAGATGAAAGATGAGTATAGGTGTGGGGATGAACCAGATGGTCTCTTGACTACTCTTTACTCTTTTATGGTCTTCCGAGTCCCAGGTGGCCGCCCCTCTGCCTACACCAATTCAACTCTGCATCTGCCTCCACTTCTAGGAAGCCTCCCCTGGCCCCTCCAGACCAGAGGTGTTATTTTGTCTGATTTTTTTCCCTGCTATAATCTCAACTTCCTGCCATCCTATGGGCTCCAAGAGGACTATCAAGGATTCTGTATTCATTTACTTAATACATATGTATTGAGTGGTTCTGGTACCCACAAGAGGATGAGGGCCCACTGGGGTCAGGGAAGGCTGGGGAAAGCTTCCCTGGTTTTGAGATAGAAGGATGGGTAAAAATTTAGACAACAATTGGATAGAAGGGCTTTCCAGATACAGGGAAGAGCATATACAGAGTCTACGTGGTGGGAGGTAACATGGTCAATTCTCGGGAGATGAGTAAGTGAGCTCAAACCTGGCACAAGAAAAAAAAAGAGAACATAGGTAAGTATGTATCAATTGGTGAAGTGTCTGACAGGCCAGGTTCGAGTCTCAGCTTGAGCCTAATAGCAATGGAAATCCATCTGAGAGAGCAGCAACATGACCAGGTTTATTCTGTGCCTTCAGTGTGGGAAGTGAAATGAGAAATGGAGGAGATGTGCATGCGTGTGTGTGTGTGTGTGTGTGTGTGTGTGTGTGTGCGCGCGCACGCGCGCATATGTGCGTGTGAAACAGAGGATCTTGAAGGATGTCTGGATGAAATAAGTCGGTGGCTTAGATGAGGAAGGTAGCTGAGGGGGAAGGAAAAAGCAAGATGTGTTAGACATATTTAGGACGTAAACAGGACGGCTGAAACACCCGAGGTGGGTAGGGGAGTGAAGTTGGTCCTATGCTCTAGTGAGTATATTCTGAACGCAGAATTCCCGAGTTGAAATCTTAGGTCTCGTTTTCACCAGCATTCTGGGTGAGGGTCGGACTCCTAATGGAAAGCTCCACGGTTCAAACCTACCCGTCCCTCCCCTGGAAAAAAAGATGAGGCTGTCCGTGCCTGTAAAGATTTACAAAACCTCAGAAACCCTATGTAGGTCACTGACAAGACAACAGTGAGCTTGCTTTGTTGAGTTTCTGCCTCCATTTCCCCAGATCACGAAAGTGCCAATGGTTAGGGTTATTTTGGGGATCAAATAAGTTATCATATGAAGCGCCTAGAACAATGCGTGGCACATAACAGCCACAGGATACATACTAAACCCAAACCAACCCACTGCCATCAAGTGGATCCTGACTCATCTTAAGCCTGGAAAGCCAAGAAGGATGGTTCTGTAAGGTTTCTGAGCTTGTCAATCTTCAGGGCAGCAGACTGCCTTATCTTCCTCCTGCTGCCTTATCTTCCTCCTGCTGAGGAGAACTTTGAGGCTAGCAGACCATCTGCTTAAACCAATACACTACCGTGGTTCCCTTGATACATATTAGCTAGAGTGAGCATATGTTACTCTTGACTGGGCGCTTCCTAAAAGGAATATCAAGTCCAAAGTGGCAAATGACTATTAGTTGTAAGATGCGTGTGTTGAATCCATGTCTTGAGGAAAAGGTAACTGGCCCTGCCTTGTGTGGACTTGCCCATTGCTTATGATCCCATATTTCCTTTCCTTGGCATTGCTCGGAGGGTGTGGAAAAGGCCAACTCCCCACAACTAATCACGGTTCGATAGAGGCAATTGTACGGTTGAGATATATATATATCTCAATATATTATTATATATATATTATAATAAAGTCAGAGAGCATGAGAGACAGAAGAGAGAGTGAAATAATGGAGTCAGACACATTTCATAGTAGCATGCTCACCTCAGCCTCACTTGGTGGTCCACGTGGAGAGAGAGAGACCGGAGGGCAGGAGAGAGGGGGAAGGGAAGGAGGACAAGGGGAAAGGGAACAGGGGAGAGAGGACCGGAGAGGAGAGGGACAAGGGGAAAGGGAACAGGGGAGAGAGGACCGGAGAGGAGAGGGAGCCAACGAGAGGCCTAGAGGGATCTTTATTGCTAACCCAGGCCTATATACCTTTGGGGGGAGTGCAAGCCCCCTAATTACAGGTAAAGACATACAACACAGGAAGGGGTTGCACTAGAGGTTATAAGGCAATGAGAGGGGGACCATCTAGGGACATACATGCAATAGGAAGGGGAGGGATTGGGGGTATTTTTGTGACAAGATGGGTAGATTCTAGATTCAGGATGGCAGCCTAACTTTGGATGTCACTGAGCAGGTTTGACTTGTTCTCTGGATCTCCATAGAAACCATTATCAGTAGGGTATAAACCCCACCTACAGGGACCAAACTAATGGCCTCAAGCCTGTAGGGAGAAGTAGCCCATTGTCCTTAACAGCAGGGAGTGGGCCTACCTGTGGTGGGCCCGGACAGTAGTCTGCCAACTGACTGCCTTCAGGTAGGGTGATGTCTCTAAGCATCTGACCTCCCACCATATGCTGGCAAAAAGCCTCTAATGTTTGGATTGTCTTTGGGGGAGCCAAAGCTGGGGAAAAGTCTTTTTATAATCCCACAGGAGGGCAGAATGATTGGCTTATAATTTGTAACTTTCAGACCACTTCCATGCCCATCACTCATTCAGGACATACCTACTGAGCATGGCCCTGTGCCAGAACTCAACATCCAGACACAATCCAGGGGCTCGCCACTTAGAGGGTCATGAGGGGTGGCCTCCTTTGCCCTCACACTAGGCTTGTCCCTGGGGAACCAGCAATGGGGAATGTTGCACTCCTGTAGTACAGCTGAAGACACCAAACACCAGAAAGGTGAAATGAGTGTGGGGGGCACACACTGAGTTAGGAACAAAGTGTGCTCTCTCTCACTGGAGACAATGAGGCCCCTGGTGAGAGAAGATGAGAGAGGCCAGTGTTTTCTGGCGATAGATGCCAAAGAGCTATGTAAATAGCTACAACGATATCAAAGCCGCTAGGCTTATGATAAGGGCAAAGGAGCCTGCTCCCCATCTCATCAGTAGTGGCTGCAGGGAGAGTGTGGTTTTGCCCAGGCAGCACTCTGAGTTCTCCACTCTGGGCTCTCCCTGTAGATATCTGCAGTTTGCCGAAGGAGACTGGCCTGTGCCTGGCTTACTTCCGTCGCTGGTGGTATGATAAGGAAAAGAACACCTGTGCCAGTTTCATCTATGGTGGCTGCCAAGGGAACAGCAACAATTTCCAGACCAAAGCCCTCTGCCAGAACTTCTGCCAAAAAGAGGTGAGTCCTAGGGACACCAGTTTCCCGTTCTGACCAGGGCCACGCTGGGAGGTCTGGTGCGCTGACCCCTCCCAGGATGACTGTGAGCTCACCATAGCGATGCTGACAGACCAGCGCCCATCAAGGGAAGGGGACGCATCTCCAAGAAGGGTGAGCAGAGTGGCGTTATAATGGGACCTGAGGCTGGGGAGGAAAGTGGTCACTCATCAAAACTGGCCAGTAGGAGGGGCATTAAGAGGGGTGGAAGGAGAAGGCAGAAGAGGCCATATCTCAGAGACCAATTCCTGAAGGTCATGTCCAGCTTTGATGAGGCATTACTGAGCAACCTACCCTTCCAGACCACTCATTTCCTCATCACAACCCTTCACCAGCAATCCACTTCCACTTGGTTCTCCTTTAAGGAGAGAAAGGGAGACTTTGTCTCATGTATGAGAGGGTACCCCACAAACAAACAAACAGGAAAAACTTCCACTGGGCAGAGCTTTCGTAGTAGTACTCATTTTTCCCACTAGGCGAGCATTGAGCAACTCACCAGAGTTAGTGCACCCAGTGGCGTCACCTGGGAAGGTTCTCTCTGGTCACAGTGCATTTTTTCATAAAAGCAGTTTCACTTGAACCTTGTTTGTTGTGGTGGCTGATTTCAGAGAACAGTGTGTGGCTGTGAACCTCTGTTTCCTGCTCGAGAAAAATACCACAGAAATTATTGTGATGTTGACTGCAGCTTCCAAGGACAGCGCTATGGGAAAAACGCAAGTGTATGAGTGTTTTTCTCATTTCAAAAAGATAAAATGTCGATTGACGACAAGCCTCATTCTGGCCATCTGTCAACTGCCTGAATGGACAAAAATGTCAACAAACTGTGTGCGCTTATGCTTGAAGACCAATGACGACAAGGGACCATTGAAGAGATGAGGAAGTTATCCGGACTGTCCTGGAGCTCCGCTTAGCAAATTTTAATGGAGGATTTGGGAGTGAGAAGGGAGGGCCACTGACTAATTTGTGCCTTGGGTTCTGACTGACCAGGAAAAAGAGCATCGAGTGGAAACATGCTGTGCTCTAAAAGAACAGCTCCAAACAGACTCAGACTTTTCCCAATGTCATTACTGGTGACGAGACGTGGTGCTCTTCTCCTGACTCCGAAAGCAAACACCAACCAAGCCCGTGGAAGGTGCCATTGTCACCTCACCCTAAAAAAGGTCGTCAAGTGAAATCAAAGGTCAAGACAAGGCTCTTCTTCTTCTTTTTTAATGTAAGGGGGATAGTGCATTTGGAGTTCATTCCACCAGGTCAGACTGTTAATCAAGCTTTCTATTTAGAGGTTTTGGAAAGATTGCAGAACAGTGTGTGACAACAAAAGGCCTGATTTGTGGCAGATGGGGAACTGGTTTTGCCACCACAACAATGCACCTGCTCACGCAGCCATCTCAGTGTACCAGGTTTTGGCAAAAAAAGAAAACACACACACACACACACAAAACAGCACACATCTCTTGCTCCATGCACCTTACTTACCTGACCTCACTCCAGGCAACTTCTTTTTGTTTCCAAGAATGAAGAGGAACATGAAAGGACAGCGATTTGATGATGTAGAGAGGTGAAGAGAAAAAAAAAACTGAGGGAGGTGCTGTCAGCCATCCAAACAAATGAGTCTGAAAAATGTTTCCAAGAATGGAATCACAGATTTGACAAATATATTAAGTGTAATGGAGAGTACTTTGAAGGTGAAAAGAAAATGTAAATACATAGCTTTGAAAAAAGTTCAGGGTTTTTTTTTTTGGTGGTGGTGGGGGGTTACCCCCTTGTACTTTGGACATGCTGTCAGGAGAGATTGGTCCCTGGAAAGGAACATCGTTCTCGGTAAAGTTGAGGGTCAGAGAAAGAGGAAGACCCTCGGCAAGAGGGATTGAGACCATGGCTGCCACAAGGGGCTCAGACGTAGGGATACTTGTCAGGATGGAGCAGGACCGGAGGCCATTTCTTTCTATTGTACCCAGGGTTGCTATGAGTCAGAACCAGCTTCATGGCACCCACTAACAACAGCAACAGCACAGCACCCAAAGGGTCCCCGGTGGTACAAACAGTTAACCATCTCAGCTGCTGACTGACAGGTTGGAGGTTTGGGTCCACCCAGAGGTACCTTGGAAGAAAGGTCTGGTGATCAACTTCTGAAAAATCAGCCACTGAAAACCCCACAGAACACAAGTCCATGCTGACCCAGGTGACGCCTGCATGAGTTACAGTCGACTCAACAGCAGCTGGATTTACACACACACACACACACACACACACACTCTCTCTCTCTCTCTCTCTCTCTCACACACAGAGGTGACTTCAACATTTTTGTGAAAACCTTGGTTTAAAAGACAATGGAATTTTCCCACTAACTTTTGGAAAAATACACTGGTGGCTCAGTGGGTTAAGAGCTGGGCTGCTAACTGCAAGATCAGCAGTTCTAACCCACCAGCTGCTCCGTGGCAGAAAGAGCAGGCTGTCTACTCCTCTACAGAGTGACAGTCTCCAACACCCAAAGGAACAGTCAGTCTACTCTGTCCTGTGAGTCGGAATGAGCCCACTTGTTCATAATAGTCTCCTGTGAAAAGGTATCCAATCTTCTTTAATGCTTCCTCCCCACCACTATCATAATTGCAATTCTACTTACAAATCCGTCTAGACCAGAGGATGTACATTGGTAGAGATCAGAGCTGGAAATACAGGGAATCCAGGACAGACAAACCCCTCAGGACCAATAATGAGAGTAGAGCTACCAGGAGGGGAAGGGAAGGTGGGGGACCAAAAAAAGGGAACTGATCACAATGATCTACATATAACCCCCTCCCTGGGGGATGGGCAATAGAAAAGTGCGTGAAGGGAGACATTGGACAGTGTAAGATATGGAGAAAAAAATAATTTATAGATTATCAAGGGTTCGTGAGAGAGGGAAGGTGGGGGAGGGAGGGGAAAAATGAGGCGCCAATACAAAAGGCTCAAGTGGAAGGAAAATGTTTTGAGAACGATGATGGCAACAAATGTATAAATGTGCTTGACACATGGGTGTATGGATGGATTGTGCTAAGAGTTGTATGAGGCCCCGGTAAAATGATCTGTATCAAGACTCCTTCCACAGAGAAGAGGGCTGCCAGCTCCTTACTTGGCCCGCTCCTCCATTCTCCATAGGTTCCTCCTTCTGAAAGGATCCTTGTGACACACGGCAGACACCAGGAGTACACTGTCGAGTACTACTAAACAGAAGCGCACGGCTTCGATGCCAACAAACTCGATGACGGCGGTGACTTCCAGAGTAACAGCGACCACGGCCACCACCCAGTCCTCACGGGCAGCTTGTTGGACGGCGACGCCCCAGAGGAAAGGGAGGCGACTACCTCGCATTGCTGAGTTCAAATGCGCCTTCAGTGTTCACACTCAACTCTCAATGCCTGGCTCTTCCCCCAAACAGTTCCCACACACCCCCCAATTCCCACCCCGGCCACTCCTCCAGTTCATCCTCCTCACGCTTTCAGGGCCCGCGATCCCCGTGTAGCTGCAAATAAAGTGCTCTGTTTAGTCCTGTGCCTCCAAGAGTCATCGATCCACGCTCATTCGGCACATGACCCTTGGCAGACAGTAAAGGGTCACGGGGGTGTCTGGCAACCCCTTCGCAGGGAGGGAGGACGTCAGGGAACCTTGACCCTTGGGAGAGCATTATACTCCCCGACTTCTTCAGAAATCGCAAAAGCCTTTCGGACAAGGACCTATGGGAGTTGCCTTAATTTGGAGACCCCAGAAGTTAACCACGGGACAAGGACACGGGTGAAAGTCCTTTGGGAAGTCTCCCAAGAAGTGTGCGGGAGGGGTTGGGATAAATGGTACGGAGAAGAGAGAAGGGCTGAGCATGGGTTGGTTACCATGGGTTGGGGAATTGGAGGCTCCTTTCAACTGGGGTCTTCCAAAGGACCATGTAAAAGATGCCTCCTCTCTTTCTGAATTGAGTGAAGTCAGGGCTCCCACTGAGCCAGAGAAAGCCCACCGCAGCAAAGAAGACTCTGTCCCTAGGAGGGGACACTGTTGGTACGCACTGGTCCTGGCCCCTGCAGCTGCCAAGAGCGTATTGAGGTGGGGCAACCACAGACAGAGCCTGTGGCAGCCAACTTCGTTGCGTTCTTCAGACTCACGCATGCCCCACGTTGAGTTCATTCTCTCACTGAGGCTTCATGACTTAAGTTGTCAGGCTCTGCAGAACAATCTTCAGCTAGTTCAGAATTCATTCATGGCTGACCTGTTTCCACTCCCTCCGCCATCCCCGGTTCTAAAGAGCTCCCAATGGCAGAAGTGTCCCATTCACTCTGACCAATTCTGCTCTCCAAGGACCGTGGCCTTGAAAGAAATGATCTGAGGATCAATAGTCAATCCACTTCCTTCCCCACACCACACTCATGGTGGTTGGTACCTTAACTTTCTGGCAAGGGCTAAAGAAAAAGCGTGGCCCAGGGAGAGGAGACAACGGAAGCAAGGAGAGGAGGTGGAGAAAGAGAACCAGGCAGAGAGAGTGAGAGAGAGAGACTGTGAGACAAATAGACAGGAAAATAATAAACCTGTTGGTAGAAAAGCCAAAATGAAAAGAGTTGACCTCCAAATTCCTTCTGGAAACCTGAAGAGCCTGGCATTGAGCATTCCCTTCCTCTACAGGAGTCTGGAACGCCCCAGACAAGCTGGGTCCCCACTGCCTGGTCGACCAGATGGACAGCCCAGTCCATCTAACTAAGGTTTAGACGCCTTCAAGCGAAAAGCCCCTGGGCTGAGGCTGTAGGTGCCAGTTAGTTCTACTGATGGCCTCGGGAACTTGCTGTTCCCACCAGAGGGAGCGTGGCGGCCTTGTGTCCAGTCATGTTGGCTCCTAGGGTGCTGCTCAGGCTGGGCAGTGACATTCAGAGGCCAGCACAGCTGTGCAGCAGTCCCTCCGTTTGCTGTCACTAGCCAGGATAGGGGAGCCCCTAAAATGGGACTCTCAAGACTTCTTCCAATTCTGGGACCATTCTTCCTCCTGCAGTGTGTCCGGGAGCCTCTGCTGGTTGAGGGGTTCAGTGGCAGTAAGTACAGGGGGCTCCAACCTAGCTCTGGAGAAAGAGAATTTGCCTGGGACGTAGGAACAAGGAATAATTCTGTAGCTGTGGCATGCCCTCCCCATCCCTCCTCCCCTATTCTTACCCTGGGATCCCTGATGGGAGGGAGCAGAAAACCTCATCTTTCTCCCATGGAGTGGCTGGTGGGTTTGAACTGCTGATCTTGTGGTTAGCAACCCCTCACCTAACCCACTGCCCCAGAAAGCTCCTGGCTAAGATAGGAAGACTCTATACAATTAGTAGATTAAAATATAGGCAGTGCTCCATAGCGATTGAAAATGTGTGCTCAGGAACCACACCTCGATTCTGCTCCTTGGGCATGTTCACCCAGGCTCCCTCCGTTCCAGAGTCCTCCTTTATAAAATGCGAGCCGTGACAGGACTGCGCACAGAGCTATAATAAGGGTTAAAGGGGGGAGAGGGCAGGCATATAATAAATACATCATCAATATTCACCATGATTTTATGCCCAGGCAGCATGACCATGGATTTATAAATGTGCTGGCAAGGAACCTCAGGGGGTGGAGGAGAACCCTCTGAGGCAAATATGGAAATCAAGGTCCTGGAAAGGTGGGTTATGTTCAGGGTTGCACACAATCCAGAAGCCCACTGGCTGGTTCTAAACGTGGAAATCTCCATCACACGCTGCCACGCACACTCCCCACCCCGGGAAGTGCTCCCAGGCAGCAAGACCCTGAAGGAAAGGGCCCCTCCTCTTGGAGCCTTGGTGGTGGTGAGGGTTTGGGATGGAGAGTGTTCCGGATTACATGGCGCGCTGTTATGGGACTGGAGATAAGGGTGGTACTGTGAAAAGTCTGGTCCCCCTGAGGTCACTGTCTTCTGGGGGAGTGGGAGAAATGACAAACAGTTTCCCCAACTCCACAGGGGTGCCCTAGGCCTGGGAAGAGAGGGGCACTGCCCAAATCAAGACCCCAAGGGAGTACATCTTCCCCCTCCCTCAGGGAGATGTCCCCGAAACACCGTCAAATGTGAAATAGAAGAGACAGATCGTTGCAGGACACACAGATCTTGCCCTGGAGACCAGAAGTGTTGCAAGTTCAATTGTGGAAAGAAATGCTTAGACCTCAAACAAGGTAACTGACGGGGCCCTTGACTGCCGAGACCCTTGTCCTTGCCCCCACGTCTGCCCATGGCAGACCTCGGTCCCGAGTCATTGGGCTGGGTTCGTCTCTAACAAAGCGTCTTGGCCCATTGATGAAAGTTCTAGCAGTGCTGGTCTTGGGAGGCACGGATTCGAGTTGATGTTTGCCTCTGTCACAGCTGTAGCCTGGCAATGTTATTCTCCCTCCTGAGTCTCAAATTCTTCCTTTGTAAGATCAGCGTGGCTATTGGACCACACAGTCTCTCAGCCACATTGCTGTGAGTCTCTGAGAAGCCAAGTAGCCACGGAATCCTTTCAGGTGCCCAGTGATAGGACACCTATAAGAAACAGGTATACAATTTGGCGGGGAGGGGGTTGGTTTTGTTTTCTGGCATTCTTCTCCAGGCTTCTCAGTCTATATAAATCCTGACCATCTCTGACCTCCCAGCTTCCTTATCATCATTGAACTCTAAAGAAGACTATAAAGGAGGATTCAGGTGTTCGTTTGCTCAACACACGGCTACGGGTGCTCCTAAGGCCCGTGATAGGATTGACTTGCTCAATGTGTTCAGGAAGTCAGGAAAGATTTTCTTAGACACAAAGAACCAAAATTTAACACCTGAAGGATGGGTAGTTGGAAGGAAGAGCTCCCCAGACAGAGAACCATGTGTGCAAAGGTTTTGGCTGTGGTGGGGCAGTATGGTGGGGTCTATGGAGGCCAGTGGAAGTGTGGAAAAGATGAGAAAGGTATAGAAAGCAGGGAGGGTCCTAGCAAGGCAGGTTAAACGGTCTGGTCTTGAAAGCAATGGTCCCTCGGCCTTCAAATCCATTGCCAACTAAGTGGCTTTGAGCGAATTTCTTCTCTGAGTTGCAATTTCTTCTTCTGCAAGATGAGCATGATCAGACCTGTCTCATTACGATTATATGTTAATGTACATCAAGTGCTCAGAACAGTGCTTGACACGCCAAGGAATGCTACCGTATTGCTGCTGCTCTGCTTCGGCCTATAAGCTTCTAAGAAGCTCTATGTGCACCTTGGAGTGCTATACATAACACAGGTGTTTGGTAGATACTGTCTGCATCAGTCTGATTTTGTGTGGTGCACATGATCTGCCAGGATCTGGGGTGCCAAGAAGACCCAAGACCCAACCCTTGCTCTCAAAAAAAGCTCACATCTGCATGAAGGGATCCAAAAATATGAACATGCAAAAAAGGTGAACATGTACTTATAGAAATGACAAATGTGTGTGCAAGATTGAAATTCATAAAAAAAAAAGGAATGGGGATAAATCACTTGAATGAGGAAAGACATTAGAGAAGACTGGATGTTTAGGAAGGCATTGATGCTTGAGTAGGAGTGTACTTGGTAAGTAAGAAAGGCATGAGCATCCCAGGCAGATGCAAAGACGTAGAAGTGTGTAAACGTGCGGTCTTGTCAGACCATGAAGTTCAAACACACGGATGTCCAGGGAAATGATAGGCACTAAATCCAGAAAGGCAGAAGAGAAGCCCCATTCTGAGATCCTTCTGGGATGGGGTAGAATTTATCTTGAGCCCAATGGATCGATCATTCTGGAAGCCAGTAGAGAGTCAGTTGGAAAAGTCTTGGCCATCCGTTGGTGGCCTATCATAGCATTTTAGCTAGAGATAATGATGTGTAAATGAAGAAGGCAGAAGAGAAATAAAGAACTATTTAAGAGGTAAAATTAGCTATATTGAGTTCAGCGGTGAGGAAGGTGCAAAAAGAGACAAAATATCTCATTTGTGCCTTATAAAGCCCTGAGAGACAAGCAGAGGGGAGACTGGATTCTCCCTTTACAGATGAGGATGTCTAGAACCCAGGACTTCAGATAGTGTGAGTGGTTAACGCTCACAACAAAGTAGGAGCCGAGCCTTGATTCTCAATGGCCACCCTGAGAGGGCCGGTCAGAGGAAAGGAGGCGCTCAGCTCTCAGGAGGCAGGCACCCAGACACGCTCTGCCCTGTGGTCTTCCCTGCAGACATCTGCAGTATGCCAAAGGACCCTGGCGTCTGCCTGGCCTCCTTTTCACGTTGGTGGTATGATAAGAACACTGGGACTTGCCGGGAATTCACCTTCGGTGGTTGCCACGGGAACCCTAACAACTTCCTTTCTGAAAGAGTCTGCATGGACAGCTGCCGCAAACAAAGTAAGTCCTAGTGCCTCTGCCCCCTGTCCTCTCCAGGGCCACGCCGGGGGTTGCTTAGGCTTTTCCAGGGCGGCTGCAACCCTGTACACCTGGCACTGGCCGCACCAGCTCCAATCAAGAGCTAAGAACGTACGTACCAAAGAGGTAGAAGGCTCCTTGGGGAAAGAGGAGGGTGATAAGTAGTCAAAAGGACTGGCAGGTATGAAGTGAGTGGAGGGTGAAAAAGGAAGAAACAGAAATCAGGACATGTGCAAGGCCAAGTTCGAAGGAGGCTTAAACGTGTAACGCAATCCAACCCTGGATGGAGGTCGCTGACTCCCCATTCTCTTCCTTTTCCCTTTTAAGGCAATTTCTAGTCAAGGCAAACACATAATTTATTGGCCAACCCAGGCCCCTTTTGAGAGTGAACTGAGGCATGCATTGATACAGACACTCAGACAATGGGAATAGACTGGGACGCTGCTGGATGGGTCGAAACATGTGACCCTTCCACTTGCTTCTCAGTGATACTGCTTCCTTCCGTGAACTATAAAGTGCGGCTCCTGTGGGAGAAGAGGGCCTCCCGGAACTGCCTCCTAATCCAGTGCGTTCTGGTCATCGGCCTGGCTTTCCCACGGGCCACCTCTCAGCGGCCAAGATCTTGGATGTTCTGCAAACTGACCACCAGGATTTGCTTCCTCCATTTGCTTCAGCCTATCTTCTTTTCAAATATAATGTCCTTCCCCCCTTTGACCCTTTAGGGAGGGCTGTGACCCTATTGCTTCCACGTTCAGGGCTCCCATTTACCCTGCGGAAGCCGAGTTTGCCTAGCAAAGTGCTCTCAGGAATTCACATTTGTTCTCCATTTGCAATTAGAGGAAGAACACGGAAAAGGGGAGGAAGGAGATTTAAACTATGCAAAGTGGAGCTCTGGTGATTCTAATCCCCTCCTAAAATGGTCATAAGACTTAAGAACATGGCTAGGACAGATCAGTTTTCGATGGTGGAAAGCTTATAATTGGTAGTGGTAGTGGTGGTTGCTGTCGGGTCAGTGCAGAGTTTGGCAACCCCGGCCATGTGTTATAAAGTACAAGAGCTCCAGAGGGTGACAGTGGTTCTCAGCCTGTGGGTCGCGACCCCTTTGGGGGTTGAACAACCCTTTCACAGAGGTCTCCTGATTCATAGCGGTAGCAAAATGACAGTGATGAAGTAGCAACGAAAATAATTTTATGGTTGGAGGGTCACCACCACATGAGGAACTACTGTATGAAAGGGTTGCGGCGTTAGGAAGGTTGGGAATCACTGGTTTAGAAGGATTTTCCACAGACTAGTTGCTGGCTCCAAATATTTCAGTCCTACTTTCTCCTCTACTCTCCGCATCCTCCCAGTGTCAGGCGCATTCCTGTGGGAATGCACCCTCTGGCCTCATGCCTTCTTGTCATGGTGCCAAGGGAGTCGGCACAGTGGACAATGGGAACATTCCTTGGGGCCATCCCTACACCAGAACAGCTCCCAACAACTTAACTGTGCATAGCAATGACTGAGCATAATTTAAATATGCCCATTAACGCCAAACTAAGTGTATCCCTAACTCAACGTCCTTTTAGCTGGATGCCCAGAAGGCTGGCGGCCAATTCAATGCCACTGTACCCACAGGAATCAAGACAGAGAAAAAGTCAGGGTGGAAAAAGAGGAAAGTCCAGTTAATAAGGTTTAAAATATCTTCTATGTACAGATCTCACAAATCCCTTGGCCATAGAGCAAGGATCGCTGATTTTTATTTTGTTGAGCCTTTGAAGTGAAGGGCCTCAAAATGTGAGGTTTAACAACATCAACGGAAATCCTTCATTGAAAGAGCCCCTGAGCTTATTTTCTGGGTTTCGGTAAAGGAGACCATATTCCACAAGGTGGCGCAGAAATTCCAAGAAATAAATGGGGAGAAGCGCGAGGCCAATAAGGAGAGAGGGAGAACGTGGAGAGGGAAACGAGGGAAAGAGACAGGCTGGTGTAACCGTTTTAAGACAGGCTTCCCAAACTCTTCCACATGCTTCCCACCAAGAGGTGGGGACTATGCCCCCTCCCTTCGGATCTGGGCAAGCACAGCGACTGCTTTGACCCAGACGGAAGCAGAATGACCTCAGATGACTTGTAAGGTCAGAGTTTTGGGGCGCGATGAGTTGGGCCTGACTTGACAGTGCCTAACACCTTACAATAACAAGGTCGGTGTTTTGAATTGAATTGTGGTCTCCCCAAGATCTGAGTTAGAATTCTTCCACTTCTCCCTGGGGGTGTGACTCTTATGTTAATGAGGCCATCTCAGTGTCTTGGGAGGTATTCTAAACGGAATCACTTCTGAGATCAGACAGAGGAGCAAGCCCACAGGTAGGGAGGGTACTGGTGCCACGGGAAAATCGCCAGGGAACCAACACACAGCAGGGCGACAGAAGCTGAGAGAAGGATCGTCCCTTGGTCAACAGAGTGAGCATTCCCTGAACTTGAATTTGTGAGAAAAGAAATGCCTGTTTTTGTTTTTTCAAGACATCATTCTAGTGGGGGCTCTTACAGCTCTTACAACAATCCATACATCCATCGGATCAAACACATTTGTACATAGGTGGCCATCCTCACTTTCCAAACATTTATTTTCTACTTGAGCCCTTGGTATCAGCTCCTCTGTTTTCCCTCCCTCCCCCTCCCTCCCGCCTTTGTGAACCCTTGACAAATGATGTTATTCTTGTTTTCATGTCCGACACCACCCACTGTCGCCCTTCCCCCTTGTGCCTGTTCATCTGTTCTTTAAAGCCCTGCTTTGCAGTGGTACTTCTGTTACAGCAGCACTAGGAAACTAAGACGGAGAGAAAAGAGTATGTAACTTTCTTTTTTTATTATTATTAATCATTTCATTAGGGGGGGCCCTTACAAGTCTTATGACAATCCATTATTCAATTGTATTAAGCACACTTGTACATGTATGTGTTGCCATCAATACTTCCAAAACCTTTTCTTTCTACTTGAGCCCGTGGTATCAACTCCTCTTTTTTTCCCTCCCTCCCCCACTCTCATGAATCCTTGATCAATTATATATTGTTATTGCTGTTTCGTGTCTTACACTGTCCGCTGTCCCCCTTCACCCACATGTCTGTCATTCATCCCCCTGGTGGGGGAAGCTGTATATCCAACCTTGTGATGGGTTCCATTCCCTCCTCCTATTACATCGCTACTCTCACCACTGTTCCTGAGGGGTTATCTGTCCTGAATTCCATGTGTCGAGAACTCTTATCTGTACCAATGTGTGTACTCTGGCCTAGCTGGATTTGTAAGGTAGAAGTGGGTCATGGTAGTGGTGGGAGGAAGCATTCAGGAGCTAGAGGAATGATGTTTCATCAGTGCTGTACTGCACCCTGGTTGAATCGTCCCTTCCCTGTAACCCTTTTCTGTGAGGGGATGGCCAATCATCTACAGATGGGCTTTGGGTCTCCATGCCAACCCCCACTTTTCACATCGATATAATTGTTTGTTTAGGATCTTATAATACCTGATACCTGATCCTCTCAACACCTCATGATCACACAGGCTGGTGTGCTTCATCCATGTGGGCTTATTTGCTTCCCTGCTAAATGGCCGCTTGTTTAACTTCAAGCCTTTAAGACCCCAGACACTATATCTTTTGATAGCTGGGCCATCCACTTTCTCACCACATTAAGCACCCATGTTGTCTTCAGTGATCATATGGGGAAGGTGAGTATCAAAGAGTGCCAGGTTATTAGAACAAAGTGTTCTTGTGTTTAGGGAGGTCCTAAGTAGTGGCCCCAAGTCCACCTGCTATCTCAATACTTAACATATAAATATATGTACATAGCCTTCCAGCCCTTTCATTATAAATGAATATATTTACATATACACATGTCTATAGCTATACTTCTATAAATAGGTTTTGCCTCTTCTTTCCTCTATTTCCTTTCACCTTCCTCCTGTCCTGCTATCCAGGGGCATACAGCTTTTGTGGGATCCTCTTAGGATGCTTGTTTGGGGGGTGCCAGCTACCATGTAAGAAGCATTACTACCATGAGGCAGCTATGCTGGGGAGGCCAGTGCCCACTTGACAGTTGCCCTCCGTTTGCAGATATGTGAACGAGCTCTCCTACCCAAGAGAGCCTTCCGGTGACTGCGACGCCAGCGGACACCAATCCAATCGCTGCCATGGCAAAGACCTCACCTGAAACCCATCCAGCTGAAACCACACCGAATCCCTGGCCCACAACTTTGGGGAAATAAAACCATTGTTTTAAATGGCTGCGTCTTTGAGAAATGTATTCACAGCAATAGGTCATTGGAACAGGTAGGAAGGGAGTAGAAGAAAGGAGGCAGAGAGGGGATTGAAGGAGAGGCGGCAAGGTGGGGGCAGGGGGCACGATACATGCGTGGAGAAGCCAGTGGACAGGTAGAAAGGGCTGCCCAAGGAATTGGCAAGAAAAAAGGACACCAGGCTAGAGAATGGAGCTCACAGCACGAGGCTCCGTCACAACACACTAAGATCGTGACATCTCTTGTCAGATAAGTTCTTGATTTAGCATGACTTGAGGCAAGAGATTCTAAGACAGCGGTTCTCAACCTTCCTGATGCCGAGACCCTTTTATACAGTTCCTCATGGGGTGGTGACCCCCACAACCAGACCATGATTTTCATTGCTACTTCATCACTGTCATTTTCTACTGCGACCCCAAAGGGGTCGCAACCCGCAGGTTGAGAACCGCTGCTCTAAGCGATCCTGCAATCCACTCTTCTGTTGAACAAGACCTTTCTTCTCACCTCTCCGTCTCTTCCTCTTTAGAATGGCCTGGCAGAACCGATCCATCTCTCTAAAGACTCGCGTAGCATTCGAGGTACTTACAGTGCCCATGTTCAAACGCTGGCTTGGTGCATCATCACCTCTATGCTTGGAACCCACGAGCCTTCACTGTTCACAAGTTCTGGGACGTGAACTTGAAGTTGCAGAGCGCGTGGGGTGGGTGATCTTTAAGGGACCATGGAGTGGTAGGAAAAGAAATTCCAGAAGTCGAGGAGTACAGAAGGAAATGCTAGGATCGTGGAAGGGCGTTTGGGGCTAGGGCAGTGTGGCGCTCTAAAAAGGCTCACGTGAAGCCCTGCAGAAGGTCTGTTTAGCCAAATTGTCTTGGGGCACATTCCCTTGGCTCTCACTCCGCACCTCTGTGGAAGTGACCTCTTCTCCTGTGAAGCCCACCCCGGTCCTATGAATCTTTATGGTCTAGGCCAAAGAACCGACAAATCACCAGTGGCGGAGTCCTGGTGGCGCAGCGGGCTACACATGGCGCTCCCAACCCCAAGGATGGCGGTTTGAACCTGCCAGTTGCATCACAGGAGAAAGAAGAGGCTTCTACTCCTTTGAAGATTTAAAGTTTCAGGAACCCACAGGGGCAGTTCTGCTCTGCCCAACAGGGTCACTATGAGCAGGAATGAACTCTGGCAGTGAGCTGGCGTTTTCTGAGGGGTGTGTGTGTGTGTGTGTGTGTGTGTGTGTGTGTGTGTGTGTGTGTGTGTTTGGGGGAGGTGAGTAGTGTCTTCATCCTGTGGGAGGAGCATTCAACTGGGAGGGGGAGTCAAAATCAAAATCCCAGAGCCAGCCCAGGATGACAGTGTAGTCAGATGGCTCAAAGCATTCCTCTTACAATAAAGACCCGAGAAAATAGGTGACTATAGATGACCACTTTGGAACCCTGAGAATCTCAAGGCGCGGGTTGAAGAATCACCGAACCTCAAGTGGAAGATGGGCCTGCGCGGAAACAGCGTGAGCCTGCCCGGCATGACGACACTGTAACAAAGCAAGCTGCGTCCCAACTGGAAACCCATCACCTGGTGCAGCCAAGCAGGAGGGAGTCAGCATCAGGCGGGGTGCTCCCTGCTCTGGGAACATTAAATGTACTCATCTCGCCCTCAGTCCCCAGCTCCCTGTATCAGAGGTCGGCAGACTTAGTGTCCTCACCACTCGCCACGTCCTCTCTCCACATGTGTTTGCAGTGCCCCGTCCCCTGATCTGGGGCTCTCAGACCAGGAGCACTGTCCCTTTTCCCAGCCACATGGGGGACCAAAGACTGGCAGCTCCCACTGCTAGGCCAAGTCACTGTTAGCGAGAGCCTGAAATTTGGATGTGCCCGTTTCTATGCCCAGTCATCCACCATAAGGGATCAAGGACCAGTAGGACCTCCTACCTCTCTCAACCACCTACACTGGGGGCCCAGGACATCCTCCTCCAGGTTGTAACTTAGCAAAGGGGGTACACTCCCCTAGTAGGCATCTAGTTATTCTAATGAATTTTAGATCAGTGACTTCCTGCTGCCTCACTCCACACAGCTTAATGGCCCGCTCCCTCCACTCTGAAACCAGAGACTTGTGCCCCATGCAGCCTTGCCCACTAATGACTGCCAGTGAGTTTCCATACCACTCACTTAGTAACTTACATCCAACCACTCAGTAACTGGTAACACACACAACACACAACCCAGTAACCAGTGAGACTACTTCTGCACTTACTCCCAGGTTGATGGTCAAACAGACACATTATCTCATCATCAACATCAGTTATGTACTCATCCACTTGCAAGACAAGTGAAAAGAGACCCACATTCTCTCACTGAACCATTCCCGCCCCCCCGCCCTCCCAGGCAGGAGGAAAGAGGTCTAGTGCAGCCAGACTGGCGACCAGAGTAACATGCACTACCTGCCTGCTTGGATAGATCGAAACAAAACAAACAAAAAGCAGTAAGTAGCAAAAGATACAATAAATAAATAAATATACGGACATCTTGGTGCCTTAGGGAAATACAATAAATACAAAAATAGAATAAATAAATAAATATGTGGGCATCTTGATGCCTTAGGGAAAATAGACAATATAAAATAAGGTGACCAGATTTTAACATTGGTAAAGAGGGACACCATTGATAAAACTCATATCCTGGCAAAATAGCCAGATGGCAGCCGAAAACCATATACCCTAGCTTGTCGTGCATTCTTTCCAAAAATCGGGACTTTTAAAACGCCACGGGATATGGGAAAAATTGTTTAAAATCAGGACTGTCCCGCCAAAAGCGGGACGTCTGGTCACCTTATCCTAAGGACACATCACCTCTTGAGGACAAGGACCTGAACACCCTCATTTCTATAGCCTGAGTGCCTCAGATAGAGAGCCGGGGTGGCACTGCAAGCTCAATGTTAGTTTGCCAAACACACAGTCCTCGGTTCAAACCTAGCAGCCATCATCCAGAAGAAAAACGAGACTGTCCGTTCCCATAAAGATCTCTAGTCTCAGACACCCCAAGGAGCAGCTCTACCCCGCCCTATAGGGTCGCTCTGAGTTGGAATGTACTAGTGCCCAAGACGGGCCAGGGCACTCGTTCTCCCTTTCCACTTGTTAACTGAAAAGGACTTGTGCTCCTCTGAACCTGGGACATGAATGTTTCCACATTCTTTCGTCTAGCCTTGTCATGAGGTGAGTGGTTTCAATCCTTTCGATTACTCCCCAAGGTAGATGTTATGGCTTCCAATTTTATACAAAGAGACGAGGACCTTCTTCCAGAGCCTACACAGAAAGAAAAGCTTTCCATAGAATGGTACCCTGAATTTGAACTTCCAGCCTCCTAAACCATGAGGACATGACTTCCATTTCTGAAAGCCATCTACTTGTAGGGTTCCTGCTCTAGTAGCACTGGATCACCAAGACACCTGCTTTGACCAGCTAGTCATATTGGGTGGACGCTCTTCCATCACATCGCAGCTGCTGCGCTAGAGTAGCTAACACAGGTAGCTCTTTCCTTGTAAGAATGAACCATAACTTATTTTAGCAATCTCTAAACGTCTACGATTACGTGTTCAGATGGTTCATGATTTCTCAATATAATAAAAAAAATGCGGCAAGGATAATAAATCACGGTGGGCATTTTCTTTTTTAAACTTTTTATTGTGAATGGGGTAAATGTTTACAAAGCAGGTCATCAGTTTTACAGTCAGCGATCCATGCACGTTTGTTTCAACTCAGCCATTGCAATCCCAAAATGCACCGTCACGTATCCCACTTCCTCCCTGTGTCTCCTGTTTCCATCTCTCCTGCTTGCTCAACTCTGAGCTTTGTCTCTGGGTAAATGCTGCCCTTTGGATCTTAAATGCTCTATTTTTCTAACACGAGGCTGAACTGACCTGAGGGTAGACTAAGGATCTCCTATACTAGGTAAATACTAAGTAAGTTTATTAGCCCAAGTAAACTCAGTCAAAGATGTGGATTACAAGTCAAGGAAGATAGGCATTGCAAGAGCTTTTGGTACACGATTCTATCTTCCATGAAAAATTTAGCTAAAATAACTGATGTACATATGTCAGAAAGCAAGTTAAGTGGTCTATGCACATATCCCAATTCAATCAATACTCCCGACAGCCCTGAAATATTATATTGATATCTATATCTTGACATTGAGGAAGCTAAAGGTCAAGAAAATAAATTAGTTACCCAAAATTAAAATGTGAAGTTTCGAAGCAAGAAATGAAACGTGGTTGAATCAAAACTCGACTCTACGGCCAGTGCTCTGAACCAGTTTGTCCTTCTTAAAGGTCAGCTCCACGAGAACCAGGTGAGTCCTTGCTTACCTCTTCATCCCATAAAAACCCTGGATCTCTCCAGGTGGATGAGAGAGAGATTCTCGGTCGGTCTGCTTCTACCTGGTCCAGTTCCCATCCCGTGGGTTCTTGAAGACAGGTTTCTTGCCTTACACATGGCAGGGAGCCAAGCAACATGGACCAGTGTACGTACTCAGAATTTACTCAGGACCAGGCGGGGTTTCATTCTGTTGTAAGTCATGGGGCTGCTATAAGCCAGAACCTGCTAGATGGCCCTAATGACATCAACAGCAGCAAAACGCTGCAGATTGTCTGTAGAACTGAGAATGAGAAGGAAAGGAGAGCCCTGAGAGTTGGCTTTTCAGAGGGAACGTTTTAAGCCATGCTTTTCGTTATCTTGGAAGCCTTGAGAACCGGAAGAAAGAAAATAAGAGCCGAAGGAGAGCGTGGGAGAGAGGAAGGAGGAGAGGAGTCAAAGACGGAAGACAAGGAGAGGGAGGAGGAAAGGAGGGAGAGAAGGAATAAAGAGTTAGAAAGAAAGGAGTGAATGAGGAGAGGGAGGGAAGACAAGGACAGCAGAAACCCTACAAGTAGATGGCTTTCAGAAACAGAATTCATGTTCTCATGGTTTAGGAGGCTGGAAGTTCAAATTCTATGGGAAGAGGAAGGTGGCTATGGCACCTCCATGGGAACTGGCTAGCACCCACCATCTGTCGGCCCCAGGCTGTGCTTTTCCAAGGCCGGTTCCAGGCAACCACTGAAGAAGCCAGGGGTACTCCCACTAACGGATCAGGGCTCCTCCAACACAAAGCACCATCCCTGGGGCACAGTAGAGTAAGCACTGAGATGCTAACTAAAAGCTCGGTGGTTCAGACC
>NW_022109491.1:11201163-11202074 GCF_000313985.2 Echinops telfairi
TGGGAGAGAGAGAGTGGGGGAGAGGGTGAGGGGCAGAGAGAGCTCTTTATTTCTAACCAAGGCTTATATATACTTTGGGAGTGTGCAAGCCCCCTAATTACAGGTAAAGACATACATCACAGGAAGGGGTTGTGCTATAGGTACTACAGTAATGGGAGGGGGATGATCTAGGTGTATACATGCAATAGGAAGGGGAGGTATTGGGGGTACACGTGACAAGATGGGCAGACCCTAGATTCATGATGGCAGCCTAACCTTGATGGCCCTTGAGCTGGAGACTCCAAGCTTTCAGGGGAAGCAATCCATTGCCCCTAACAGCAGGGAGTGAGCCCCACCTGTGGTGGGACCAGACAGTAGTCCGAAGGCTGACTGCCTTGGGGAGAATATCTCTAAGCACCTGACCTCCCACCATGTGCTGGCCAACAGCCTCTAATATTTGGCATATCTTTGGGGGAGACAAAGCTGGGGAAAAGTCTTTTATATCCCACAACTAAACTCTGGCAAAGGATATGGAACCCAAACTCAGGGGAGACGCCAAAGCCCAAACCCGTAGGGCCGATATTCCCCCTACCCTCACCAGTTCCCAGGCACAGAGAAGTAGATGGCACACAATGCGGGCGCCCCACTGTGGCGAGAGATGGGAAGACAAAAAGGACTCAGGAGAGAAGCAAGCAAGGATGGACTTCATCACCACTAATAATCATTGATCCAGCAAGAACGGTTGTTAAAACTGAAAATAACTACCAAACTTCTTACTGTGGGGTTTACTATATGGCAGAATTTGGCTGTCCGCTTTACAGAACCAAATCGCCAGTCCTGAGTGAGTCTGAGCAGTTAACCAAGTCGTGTCACTGTGTTGGCTTCAACTCATGGTGACACTTGTGGGACAGAGAGAAGTGTGCCTAGCATGC
>NW_022109491.1:11203347-11209008 GCF_000313985.2 Echinops telfairi
CCAAGGAGCTTTTCCAGAATAAAGAAGATTAAAGAATTGCAACAACTGATTGCTGGACCACTGCCCCCCCACCACCACCACTTGGGAGTTCATATTGTGGTCATGGTCTGGAAATTCTTAGTACATTTGCCCTTGAGTATGTGGTTTGTAAGTGAAGAGCGGAGTCGGGGTGGGGCCAATGGCTAACTAAGAGGTGGAAGGATCAAGTCTACCCAAAGGCACTTGGGGGAAAAATACCAGCGGAAAAATCAGCCATTGGAAAACTGCTTTAAGCCCAGCCCAGTTCTACTCTGCCATACAAAGTCTTCTGGGTCAGAATAGAGTTGGTGGTTAGAAGACGGGACAAGGGAGCATCCATGGGAGGCCTGGAGCCTTGACTGCTGCAGAGCCCCACTTCTTGCTGCTCCCCACCTCCCTAACCCCTGCTTCCCCATCCTGGGGCACCTGCTCCTGATCAGCCTTCCTTTTTCAGCACCTGCCCACTGATTGCCGCACGAGAGCTGGAGAGATCACCAGTTCACCCTGGAGAGAGGGAAAGAGGCCTGTTTCCCACCACTGCTTCCACATTCAGGGGCGGCCTGGCTGTGAGGGCCAGGAAGCCAAAGTGTGGTGTGCACACGCCCTGGAATTTGGGGAGGGGCACAGAGGTTTAGCCTGGCAGCTAGGCCAAGAGGGACTCCAGCAGCCTGTGAAACACCCCAGGACACACTGCCAAGCAAGTAGCCAGGCGGGGCTCTGTTGAGACCCCGCACTCTCCCCCATGAGCATCCCTGGACCTGGGAGAGGATGACTTGAAGCGGAAAAGAAACAGCTCTGTGGCAGAGCGAGGGCAAGACAAGCAGAAGAGCGGAGCATGTTTTAGACTTGGCCACCTGAGCAGCACTTTTCTCCCTGCCTTTGTGGACCCTCAAAACGGTGCAGCCCGTCCTTTCTATGGATTAGATATAAGAAGAGCCCCGGTGGGTTACAAGTTGGCCTGCGAACCCCCAAGCCAGTAGTTTGAAACCACCAGCCGCTCCGTAGAAGAAAGATGAGGCTTTGCACTCCTGTAAAGAGTTACAGTCTCAGAAACCCACCAGGGCAGTTCTCTCGGGACCTAAACAGTCGCTGTGAGTCAGAGGACTTTCAACGGCAGTGACTTTAGTGATTGCACCATCGTCATTGGGTTGGTTCTGACTCCCGCGGACCCAAGAGGACAGAGTTGAGTTGTCCCATAAGGTTTCGAAGGCGGTGAACCTTTCCAGAAGCAGCCTGCCTCCTCTTTCTCCTGTGGATCCACTGTGGAGTTTGAACCACCGACCCTACGATGAGCAGCTACGTGCTTAACCACTGCACTTCCGGGGCTCCCCTGAAAGAATCATGGCGGTGTAGATTTCAAGGCTGTGGGTGTTCCTGCCTCTGTGTAGGAAGCTCACCAGAGCATATAGGATAAAGAGGCATTGTGTGTGCAGCTAAGGAGCCCTGCAGGCGCCGTGGATCAGGGACTGGGCTGCTAACCACGGTCAGCAATTCAAACCCACCCACCGCTCCATGGGAGAAAGAAAGAAGAGGCTGCCCCCCTGTAAGGGTTTGCAGACTCAGAAATCAGAGAGAGAGCTGCGTGCGGAGTCTAGTCCGCTCGACGGCAGTGGGGTTAGGGATGGCCACAGCTGACTTCTCGTGCAACGGAGAACCTTCTTCTGTGAAGTGTGTGTGCCGGGGAGGAGAGAGAGAGGTGGGGAGGGAGAGGGAGAGGGAGAGGGAGAGAGAGAGAAGCTTCCACAGGGCTGTTCAAGACCCAAGGTCACACACATGGGAGGGGACAGGGGCTTGCAGGTGCTATCGCTGCCACATTTGTCACCTTCTTCTAGAATGGATCCACCCCCCACCCCCACCGGCCCTGGATTTCTTTAGGGATGTTGTCTCTGCTCGGAAACCGGGTGGTGCCACGCTATAGGACGCGGCTGCTAACTGTCAGGCCAGCAATTCAAACTCACCAGCCATTCCACGGGAGAATGATGTGGCAGTCTGTTTCCGTAAAGATTCTGCAGCCTTGGCAAGCCTGTGGGGCGGTTCCGCTCGTCCTCAAAGCTGTCTCAGCCGTGGGGACATGGAACCTGTCTGCTCAGCCAGCAGGATTGGAGTGGTGCTGTGCTGTGGTTGGTGGGGTGCTGCAGCCCCCTTCCATCGGTACCCAAAGCCGACCCTCGCCTGCTTCCTAAGCCACTGCAGCCAGGAACAAGGAGTGCATGGTGTGTCTGCCGGCCCTCTGTCCTTCCTTTTCTTTGTTCTCCCCCTTCTGCCGGGGCCCTGTGCAGAAGGAAGAACTGGGGAAACAGGGTCCTCGGGCCGGAAAAGAGTATGTCAGACCAGCAGTGTGATTCTTTCACCGAGCTACAGTCTCCGTGGCTGTGTCCACAGAGGGGATGAATGGAAACACTCCGCAGCCACCGGATGGGCAGACGTGGCCAGGTGGCCACGGTCCTGAAGCTGGAGCCACCTCAGCTGGTCAGGGTCCGACTGCAGATGGAACTGGGGGGGCTCAGAGCATGGGGTTGCTGGGTGGCAGTGCACCAGGACAATGGTGAGGCACGGGCCAGGAGGGCGCACTCACATGACTGACGACAGCCAGGAAAAGACAGGGCTACTGAGGCACCGGTTTTTTTGTTTTCGTTGGCTTGGTTTCCTTTTGTTGGGGGGTTGCTTTGTCTCTCACGAAGCAGGCTGCTCTGGAATCCACGCCCTCTGCACTGAGCAGTCAGGAACTCCACGAATTCGCCTCTCTGGATTCCTGGGGACCAGCTCCTCCTGGGGTGCCTCCGTACGGACTTGAGCTGGCTTGAAAACACTGGCTGTTAGTGCACTGAGCAAGGTGGAAGTGTTAGGTCACTAGCATAGGGACTGGGGTGTCCACTGCCCATGCTCACAGGTTCGAGCTTCTGGCCAGGAAGGGATGGAACACCTAGGTGGGTGTTACACCTGGACTGGCCCCTCTGGGCCAGGTGAATTTAATTCAGCCAATGGGGTCGACCAGGATCGTCAATCATGCCTCCCAGCGGAGGAACCGAAAAGACAGGGTCGGGGGCACCGCGTGACTTTTTTCATCTGTTGAGCAGATTCTCGGCAGGCTAGGGGGGGCAAAGTGCTGAAACCTCTTCTATCTTTCATAAAACTCACTTGAATCACAAGCCAGGCTTCGGAGTGAATTCTTTTTCCAGCGAAGCCAAGGACCGCGGTAGTTGTCCCTGGAGAGAGAGCTAACGGAAGGGGCCTCACTCCCACTCATGGCTTTTCCTCCCTTAAACCAAGTTCTAGGCTGGACGCCAAGTGAATCCCATCAGGGCTAGGTCTGAGGCTGGGAGGGAATGGGAGATGCATTTACTATCATATGATCAAATGATTCCTTCTCAGAAAAGCTATCCCACGTGTGTTAGAGGCGGGTTTTTGATGACAGTGACCATTCTTCTGAGGTGCTCCTGGGAGGAGCTGGACCATGGGGTCAGCAGCTGAGGGCATTAACTTGCTATCTCACCACCAGTACTATTATTAGATTTCTCGTTGAGAAATACCTCGGTCCATGGCTTTGCACAAGAAAGAATGCATGCCGAAGCCTGCTTTGTGATCCAAGTGGGTTTTTATAAAAGATAGCAGCCAGTTCAGGCATTATAGTAAACTGGACACAGACACCTTCAGGGCACTGTGGGGGGGGGGGGGGGGCGGCTGCATGGGACCTCGGAGGAGCAGCTGGGAAAGAGAGGGTGGTCTCCCAGTTCAGGCTTGTTGGGGCCTGCAGCTGGGAGGCATGGTGGACAGTACTGGCTGACCCCGTTGGCTGGATTAAGCCCACCTGGCCTAGATTGGGGCCCACTCAGTGTACTGGCTTTCTGGCTCAAGGGCCCGAATTTGTGCACGCCCTCTATCTAGCCTTTATCGGCTTCTGACTTCCAACTTCCTGTAAGGGGGGGGCGGGGGAAGACCTTGGCATGTAGCGGGGACAACCGCTGGTTTCTGCCTCTAGCTACTTACACTATCTTCCCACCGCCCAAGGACTTCAGGAAGCCTGGCAGAGGACACAGGCTGGGGGATTGTCCGGGAGCATGGCTTCACAAGGAATGTGTTGGGTGGTTGAGATGCTACTAGACACAGGAAACCCCATCTAGGGGTTACCAGGTTTCTTAGACCCCCAATATATTTCCTTGAAGCCCCAGAGTCGTGGTCCTTGAAGAGTTGTGAAAATGGTCTTAGGCAGTCTTCCCCATCTTGGTCTAACGATGCAAGCCCCAGATATATTTTCTTGCCATGCCATGAGCACCCTCTTTGCTACACAAGCGGTAGAAAGCCAACACCTGGCACAGGACAGGCACTGTGCCATTGCAGCTGCTACCCCAGGTGTTGGCTTCAGGAATCGTTATTTCTCGTACCTCAAAGCCGAGGACTGCGTCCAGGAGACCTGGCCAAGACTTTCCTCGGATTGCTTCCCAAAAAGACTGCCAAAGAGACTTTTCAAAGCACAATGACCAAAAATTAATTCGAAATCAAGTGCATTGAAAACCAATCAAACACGAGGAGTCCCAGGTTCTCCTGGCAGCACTTGCCTGGGTTGCAAATTCCTCTGAGGAAAGAGGTCTGGCCGGGAGCAGGTTTAAGAAGCCCTGCTCTTCTCCACCGTGCTGGCGCTTGCTCCGTGGGTTTGTGAATAAAGCAGCCACCGTGGAGATTAAGCCTGGGGTCAACATCACGGGCACCCTACTCTGCAAGGCTGCCCTGGCTGCCACCATGCTGAAGCGTGCCAGCAGATACAGTGCCAGCCAGCCTCGGTGGCACCCTGAGCTCTGACACAGCACCACTATCATCTGGGGCAAAGGAAACAGCGACCGAGTGATCCCCGTCATGTCTTCACCAGCATCAGTGCCTCAGAGCTGCGGAAGTCCAGCCTCAGCTACTAGGGTCCCATGTACCGGTGCTTCTCATTCCCTCACTCAACATGTATCCACTAAGTGCCTACTCCATGCCGGACCCTGGAAAACAAACAAAACAATGATGACCACCCCCAACACACTTCCATTCACAGAAAGACCGACCAACAAACGGAGAAAATGCAATAAATGACCACTTCACAGCGCACCAATATAAGTTCAAATTATATGGAATGACTCATGGTGCTATGGGGGGGCGGAGGGGGGGGGTAAGGGGAATTTGGAGGAGAGGGCTGCAATTTTAATAAGAGGGGCCAGGTAGGCCTCTTCAAGAAATGTACATATTGGGGCGGGGTGGGGGGGGCGTGGAGCTGATACTAAGGGCTCAGTAGAAAGTAAATGTCTAGAAAATAATGATGGCAACATATGTACAAATATGCTTGATACCATTGATGTACGGATTGGGGGAACCCATCACTAGGTTGGATATATACCACCCCCCAAAGGGGACGAATATCAGAACGGTGGGTGAAGGGAGACAGCGGGCAGTGTAAGATATGAAATAACAATAACAATATATAATTGATCAAGGATTCGCGAGGGTGGGAGGGCAAGGGAAGGAGGGGGAAAAGAGGAACTTCTATCAAGGGCTCAGTAGAAAATGTTTTGGAAATTGAGAGGTTGGAGACGGAGACTCGGAACACAGAGAATTTAGCCAGGAATGTGGAGTTGAGAAAGATTTTATTGAGGCAGGGAAAGAACTCCC
>NW_022109491.1:11209743-11210911 GCF_000313985.2 Echinops telfairi
GAGTTAGGTCAGGGAAATCGCAGCTTGTTGGTGAGGCCGTGGGAGATCTCTAGGGCTCGAGCTAGGGAGGTGTATGTTGACAACAAAAAGGGAGATTTTTTGCTTGCAGCTAACAGGACCTTGAATCAGGATGCGATCCCATGGGAAGTGCCTTTGTTGTTTGCCAACCTACTCCCTGGAGTGCTGGAACAGGGCTGCACAACCTTGGTCTGGAGCGATAAGCTCCTTGGAATGCTGGGGCAGAAGATGCAGACTTTAATAGGTCATTTGTCTTCCCAAGAGGCTGGGAATGGGGGCCTTGTAATTCTGTCTTCCTGAGGAGCTGGGGGCTGCCTAGTCCAGCCCCGGCCCGAACAGAAATGATGATGACAACCTATGTACAAATATGCTTGATAAAACTGATGTATGGGATGTTAAAAGAGTTGTAATAGCCCCAATAAGATGATTTTTTAATTGATGTACGGAGTGTTATAAGAGCTGCAAGAGCCCCCAATAAAATAGTCTTTTAATAAGAAACAGACGACAGCGAAGAAGAAACGTCCGTGTGTGTAAGGACGTGAGTGGGTGGAGGAAGGGTGGTTCCTTGGCTGTGGTGAGTCTATGCAGCTCAGAGCCATGGTCCCAGGAGGTTTCCTGGCCTTCGCAAAAGCGGCTCCTCAGGTGCGTTCTCCCATGGAGTGGCTGGGTAGGTTCCAAACGCTGAGCTTTAGGTTGGCACCAGCACTTAGCCATTGCTTCTTGAAGGGATGCTAACTGCAGATACCTGAGGGGAGGGTGTTGTAGTGGAGGAAGTAAGTAAGACAAAGGGCTATTGTCCACAGGCTTCCCCAGCCAGTGTTCGAGCTTCATCAGCAGAAAGCAGCTGGATTTAGGGAATGATGGGATGACTTAGAGACGTGACAGCATCACCTTAGAGCTCAGTCTTTGCAGACTGCTTTTGATGCTCCGAGCCTGAAGCTAACCAACGCCCGGTGCTTTCCCTCCCTCCCATGGGCAGAAAAGATGGGCTACAGCGAAGGGGATCTTGTGGTTAAAGGTCATGACCGTGGTCGATGGAATTCCTCTTCCTGTTCCTGCGGAGGGCCTCCAAGGAGCAGCCTGACCCCGGGGGTTTCTTGGCCAGAACCCTTATGCAGGCAGATCGCCTGGTATTTCCCCCTCGGAGCCA
>NW_022109491.1:11212120-11217302 GCF_000313985.2 Echinops telfairi
GTCACTGGGAATAACAGGTAACCTGACCCCCCAAGGGCCTCTGTGCCCCAACCACCTCTCAGAAGTAGCTCCCTGGTGCTTCTCATTCACTCCAGTCACATCACATTGGACCACTCTCAAACATCACACACACACACACACACACACACCCCTTGGTGTCAAATCCCTAGCAGCCAGAACAGGACACATTGCAGGTGCTCAAAAACAAACGCATGGCCGTCAAGCCGATTCCTACTCATGAGGACCTTACCCGTCACAGAGTCAAACTGCTTGCTCCATCGGGTGTCCTTGGCGATCAGGTCCACAGATTGCCAGGCCTTTCCTCTGGACTCACCCGGGTGGGGTCCACCCACTCAGGGGGTGTGTATCGGATGCCTCTGCTGATGCAGCTTCTCGGGCAGGACTATCTCCTCCCTGGTGGTCTGTCCCAGCAGAACAGACGTTTCACCCTAGTGTGACCGCAGGGGGTCCTCTGGCTGGAGAAGGGGTTTGGAGGCTTCAGCAAAGAGGTTTGCTGTTGGAGAGAGGCGGTGATGCGTTCAAGAAGAAGCCTCCCTGAGCTCTGGACAGCCACCAGGCAGAGCAGGGCTGGGAGGGGCTGCAGAGAGACACTTGTTCGCCAGGATTCCCGAGCCATCTCTGCAGCCAGTGCAAAGCTAACAGTGCTGTGGCTACAGAACAGGTGGCCTGTCAAGCCCTGAAGGCAGGGAGGACAGGGCCAGACCAGAGCCACTTCTTCCTTCCTCTTCCCGCTCCTCAACCAAGGACCTTCCCAGACCCCAGTGTGGCAGTGACATCATCTCCTGTCAACTTGCGAAGGGGTGGAGTCTAGCCTGTCGATCATGCTGTTGCTTGATGGCCTCATTTGGAGGCATGAAAGAGATAAATCGCTCACTGGAGGGCAGATACACTCACTCCCTGTGAGACATTCCTGTTGGCAAGACACATGGTGCTACTCTGATGAAGCCAGAGCCCTGGAGCTGGAGGAGCCACATGGTGACCCCTGCCAGTGCCGAGATGTTTCCACCACCACTGGATCTACTAGACTTTCCACTGACTGGCCTGTGATCTTCCTGCATTTGGCGTCATTGTATGTGTTGCGTGAGTCTAAAGAAGAATTTATGCACGAGTATAAATTCTAGTCCATATATAAGAGATTTTATATAAAGCTCTTTCTTTTACACATATGCATGTCTACGAATTTGTTTCTCTAGTCAACCCTGACTGATAGGCCCAGTCTACAATAGTCACTTAGTGGCAAAAGTTGATCAAAGGAAGAGCCTTAGCCAGAAGCTCCTCCTGGTCTAGCCAGCAGTTGTCTCACCATTCCCACCCACCCCTCAACTCGCTCTTTTACAGCTAATTCTTCCTGTTCATTGCTGGGGTCCTTGGTAGCCCCGAACCCTAGTTTTCCCCACCTTACCTACCAGTGGACAGAAAGAACTCCAACTTCCCCTTAAGGTGCTGGTGGGGGGCCTGAGGTTGCTCTCTCAAGCCCCGACTCAGGATGCCCCTGTGCAGTCTTCTCACTCAATAAAAATCTCAACCACCAGGTGTGCCGTTGCATCCTTAGCACTGCATTTCCCGAGTCAAACCAAGGAGAGCGGCATTGCCTGTCAATTCCAATCAATAGGTGTCTGCCGGGAGCCGCCGGGAGCCTCTGCTAGGGGTTCCGTGGCCACAGATAGGCTCATGGGAAGGGGCAGCGTGATGGGTAGAAACATCTGCATGGGTTCTGGCGGAAGGAATCGGATGGATGCACATACAATTCATTCGCCATCTGGACTTGGGATTTGTCCTGCCCGGGACTCTTCAGATTGCAAATTGGAGACAGGAGAGGGGAGCATAGAGGGACTGGGGGCCACAGTGACTCCTACAACTCTGGCGCTGTCTTTGCTGTTAACAGCTGCCACCAACCGCAGAGGACAGGGAAAACACGAGGAAGTCCACACTGCCCTCTGTCGCCAAGTAGCAGCTTTACAGACGAG
Source organism: Echinops telfairi (assembly GCF_000313985.2). NCBI lineage: Eukaryota > Metazoa > Chordata > Mammalia > Afrosoricida > Tenrecidae > Echinops > Echinops telfairi. Next base: position 11,214,109 of record NW_022109491.1, read on the forward strand.
GGTGCGCCCAGAAAGAACTGGCAGGGCGCTGGACAGAGCAGAGCTTTTTAAAAAATGTTCTTTTTAAGATCATTTTATTGGGGGCTCTTATAACCATCCATACATCAATTGTATCAAGCATGTTTATACATATATTGCCATCATCATTTTCTAAACATTTACTTGCTATTTGAGCCCTTGGTATCAGCTCCTCTTTTTTCCCTCCCTCCCCCTCTCCCACCCTCGTGTGACCCCTTGATAAATTAAAAATAAATTATTATTATTTTCATATTTTCCACAGACTGATGTCTCCCTTCACTCAGGGTTTCCTCCCCCCTCCTCTCCCCACCTTCCCCCTCCCCTCCTGGTATCAACACTCCCATTTCTGTTGCTGAGAGGTTTATTTGATCTGGATTCCGTGTGTCCTGAGCTCTTGTCTGTACCTGTGTACATGCTCTGGCCTAGCCCACAGAGAAAGGCAGGATTGGGGTCATGACAGTGGGGTGGGGGTTGGTGTGTGAGGAAGCCTCAAGGAACCAGAGGAATATTGTGTGTTTCATTGGTGCTATACTGCACCCTGGTTGACTCATCCCTTCCTTGTGACCCTTCTGTGAGGGGATGTCCCATTGTCTACGGATGGGTTTCAGGTCTCTGCTCTGATCCCCCTCATTCTCAAAAATATTAAAAATTTTTTATAAAACAACCTTATCACCTTCAAAGTACTCTCCATTACATTTAATACATTTGTCAAATCTGCAATTCCATTCTTGGAAAAAATTTTCAAAGTCATCTGTTTGAATGGCTGACAGCATCTCCCTCGTTTTTTTTTGTTTTTTTTCTTTACCTCTTCTATGTTGTCAAATCACTGTCCTTTCATGTCCCTCTTCATTCATGGAAGCATAAAGAAGTCACATGGAGTGAGATCAGGTGAGTACGGTGAGTGAGACAAGGAAGGCATGCTGTTTTTTGCCAAAAACCTGGCACACCGAGATGACTGTGTGAGCAGGTGCATTGTATGGTGGCAAAACCAGCCCTCTGCTCAAGCCCTCCCTCCATGCAAGAACATTTTGTTTTAACAACCTGGCATTCTGTGGTGCTCACCTTCCCAGCATGATTGCTGAAGACAAAATGGGTGCACAAGCAAATGGGGTGAAGAAAGTTGATGGTGCCCAGTTATCAAAAGATATAGCTTCTGGGGTCTTAAAGACTTGAAGTTAAACAAGTGGCCATCTAGCAGAGAAGCAACAAGCCTACATGGAAGAAGCTCACCAGCCTGTGTGATCATGAGGTGTCAACGGGATCAGGTAACAGGCATCAGAAGACCCCGAACAAACAAACAAACAAACAAACAAACAACCCATATTGTTTAGAATAAGGGGTGTTGGAGCAGAGACCCAAAGCCCATCTGTAGACAATGGGACATCCTCTCACAGGAGGGTCACCAGGAAGGGGTGAGTCAGAAAGGTGACTAAGCCCTCACTCACCCCTGGAATTAAAGTGAGAAATCAGTGCAGTGGAGCAAGAATACAGTCTTGATGTTGAATAACCCAGGTTCAAATCTTGGCTCTGAAAATAACTTGAACAATTGTGAATACGAGTGTGGTACAGTTAAATGGATTTGGGGTACACATGAACCGTGAACTACTATACAGCCATGACAAAGAATGACAAACTCTTTATACACATGTTAACTGGTAGGAGAAGTAGCATGGGAACCTGCTCAACTTCAGGGGACCACGCTGGGGTAAAGGTCAAACACCATCCGCACAGAGCTGATTCCTCTCAGGCAGAAGACAGACATACGTACCTCCACAACGCAACCTTTGTCCAAGTCTGCCACCTGTCACCCTTCCCATGGCGCTCTCTGCATCTCTACTGGGTTTAAGAACTCATTGCAAATGACCACACAAAACTCACAGACCCAACTTACAGTAAGGTGGTTTATTAGGGAAGTAACAGGTCACACCTTGGACAGGATCAGGGACTTTGTGGGTAGTCTCCCTTCAGGGCAGGGCAGCTCTGCCCTCTCAGCCCCTCCCAGCCGTGCAGGTGTCTTCTTGGCTCCCTGAAAACGGGTTCCTGCCCGCCGTTTGAGCGCAGGCTGCTCTGCCAAGCTGCCAGAACTCTGCGGCAAAGCCTCTCCTGTGTCATTGTCTTTGCATCACAGCCCTTGACCCATGTTACAGTTCTTCTAGAAGGTTCCTCATCTTTTCTTTCTGCTTCTTCCCGCTGCCCCTTTCCCTGTTTCTCTCTGTTGGCAAAGTCAAGGTATGGTCCTCCCACCTGGGCCATGAACTGATGAGTCACCTCTCAGTAAGCCACACACTTCCTTTGCACAGGGAGTGATAACTCACCTCATTTGCACCCCTGGCAAGATACTTAACTACCGCAGTGCAGACTGTAGCCCAGGAGCAGACAAAAAGTAGCAAACAAAGTTGTTTACAGTTTACCCAGGAAAGGTTGATCAACTTGGCTAAAAACAATAAACCTTCTAGGGTAGAAAACTGGGGCAAACCACCTAGGGACCTCGTGGGAAACTCTCTCACACTACTTTCCCACTGGATTAAGGTAAAGAGTGGCATAAAGGAACTTGTTTCACTATAACTCATATGGACTGATCTCTAAGATAAATTAAATTGAAAGTGCAAGGTACAATACAGATGTATAGTATGCTGCTATGGAGGTAAAGGGGGGGAGTACGAATGATATCTCTCTCTCTCTTGTCTAGATAGATAGCAGAGGGGGATGGGAAGAAGAGAAGTAAGCAGAGGGGAAAAGAAAGGAGATATGGGGCAGGGCAATAAAGGAGAGGAATGGGGGGAGAGAGTCAGGTGGAGAGGAGACCAAGAGAAATCAAGAGAAAATGGAGTAGAGAGACAGGCACAGGCATCCTCAAACTACGGCCGGCGGGCCATATGCGGCCCACAGAGGACATTTATCCGGCCTGCCGGGTGTTTTTGCCCTGTTTGTTTTTTTACTTCAAAATAGGATATGTGCAGTGTGCATAGGAATTTGTTCATAGTTTTTTTTAAAACTATAGTCTGGCTCTCCAATGGGTCTGAGGGACAGTGAACTGGGCCCCTGTTTTAAAAGTTTGAGGACCCCTGGGCTAGAGGGTGGAGAGGCGGAAATAGAGAGAGGGGTCAAAGAGGGGACAGGCTAGGTTGCGATAGTTAAAGTTTATTGTGCCAACCTGGCCGATAAACACATGTGGG
>NW_022109491.1:11218225-11219439 GCF_000313985.2 Echinops telfairi
TCACAGGGGTCGCCCAATTCATAACAGTAGCAAAATGACAGTGATAAAGCAGCAATGAAAATAATGTTATGGTTGGGTGGTGGTGGGGGGGGTCACCACCACATGAGGACCTGTATGAAAGGGTTGTGGCATCAGGAAGGCTGAGAACCGCTGCTTTAGGGGCATCCTGTTACCTCTCTGAGCCTCTTATTTTTCTCACCCACCACACTGGGGAGAACTCCCAACTGCAGGCTCCAGTGTCACACTTCACCTGGGAGTGTCCCCGCTGGTCCGAGGTGGTTCCTCTGTGGACGCTGTGTGCCTGGAAGAGCTGGCCACGACCCCAGACCCCCTCCCGCCTCAAGCCAGGCCCAGAGAAGGCAGGAACGCCGGGACAGGAAGGAATGCCACACAGCCTCTGGTGCTAGAAGTGGTCGCTTTATTGGTTGGGAAAAGAAGCAGCTGTGGGCCCCCTGGGACAGGGGTACAGAGGCCAGAAAGTGGGGAGGCAGCAGGCCTGGAGCAGACGCTGGGTCAGGCAGAGACTTCCCCGCTCCAAGTCCTCAGGCTGATAGCGACAGGAGCTGGAGGAAGAATGACGTAACCATAACATGAACAAGAGCGAAGTCCTGCAGCCCAAGTCCTAGAGGAACCGCCCCACCTCCTCCAGAGGTGGCCTCCTGCAGCCCCTGGATTCCAGTGCCATTTACCTGCAGGCCAGACTCGCCGCTTCTGCTTCAGAGCATGCCCAGTACACACCTGGACACACTGCTCCCAAATAAGCTCTTGTGGCCTTCCTGAAAGGCCACGGGCATCCATCTCCTTAAGAATCACTTTCCCGTCCCCTCCCTCGAAGTTCCACCTCTCCTACAGCCCCTAAATTAAGCTGGGGTTCCTTGATCAAATAGATCTTATTTATCCTTAGGTCCCCGAAGTGAAGAGGCTGGTTGAGTGCCACAGCTGAGATTCGAGCCCCGGTCTTCCTGATGACAAAGCCCACAGGTGCTGCTGGCAGTCTTGCAAGCAAGGGAGTGCCTCCTCGGGGAACTCTGGGCCTCAGGGGCAATGGTGGCCTGGCCAAAGGCAAATGAGGGAGGGATGGCTCACGAATTCCTGCAATGCTCATCCACCTTAAGTCGGAGTGCCCTCCTCCCTGGAATGTCTGTGCTGGGGCTGGGACACAAAAACTTAACAGAAAGAATGAGCCCTGAGGCACTGAGACACACCAGAACAAG
>NW_022109491.1:11219619-11232932 GCF_000313985.2 Echinops telfairi
AGGCAGCCTTGGACAATTAGCTCACTGGTCTTCCGGACCTGTTCATAAAACACATGCTGACTCTCACCCCGCCTTTGCGATTGGCTGCAGGGGATGGTGGTTTTGTTCCACAATGGTGGGCCCTTGGGTGCATCCCTTCTCTGTGCAGTACCGGAGTCCAAGCTCCTTCCCGGAGTGAGAGCTTATCAAAGACAGGTACTTGAGCAGCAGCAGGAATTCAAGGCAGGGTGTGTGCAGAGTCTGGCTCATTCTGCTCCTCCGCCTTGTTAACCTTTCTTTCTTCAGATCCCTCACACTTGGACAAATTCACGGGGAGCGGGGGAGCCACACAACAATTTCTGATCCCTGTGTCCTCCTTGCTCTATACCAAACACCTCTGCTTTATACGTGAGCTCAAATGTTCTAAGTTGACAGTCAACAGAAGCCCTGGCGGCAGAGGTTAGGCACTCCCTTGCGAACTGAAAGAGGATCAGTTCAAAGCCATCAGCTGCTCTTTTGGGGGGAGAAAGCTGAGGCAATTTGCGTCCATAGAGATTGACGGTCTTGCAAGACTGGAGGAAGGAAATGTAGTTAGAGCTTAAATCGTGAGGATCTGGTTTGCAGAAAGCGATGGATGACGGTGAAAGTCCAACTTCTATGAGCAGAGGCCCCGGGGTGGATTAAGCCTCCAAGCAGTGGTTCTCAACCTTCCACATGCCAGGACCCTTTCATACAGTTCCTCATGTAGTGATGACCCACCCACCCCCAACCATAACATTATTTTCATTGCTTCTTCATCACTGTCATTTTGCTACTGGTATGAATCGTGAAAGGGTATGAATACTGTGAAAGAGTCGTTCTACCCCCAAAAGGGTCACGGCCCACAGGTTGAGAACTGTTGCTCCAGAGGCTCCCCTCTGACCATCGGCCAGGGGTGTGCACAGCCTTGCTGTCACACAGGGCGCATTACACACTGGGTTCATGCCGATGGAGTTGGGTTAAAATATAACACCTTATCATTTGTTCTCCCTTTTGATCCATTTTAAATTTGTTCTAGTTTTTATTATTTCCTGGTTTCTTTTTGATTGAGGTTTTTCTCCCTTAGTCGTTGTTGTTGAGGTTTTGTTTTCTGTATATGAAATCCAGGGTAGGTAAATCTATAGAGACCGTAACTGGATTAATAGTTTCTTAAAATTATGGCAGAGGAGGTTAGGGGAAAGGGAGAGTTAATGATGAGTACAAGAATGAAGAAAATGCTAGAAATTAGAAAAGAAAAAGATTCTTAGCCTTGGAAACCCAATAGGCCAGTTCTCCTCTGCCCTACAGAGTAGGGTTGGAATGGGTCCCTATGGGTCAGGATCGGCTGGATAACAGTGGGTTTGGGAGCTGGTTTGACATTCTGAGTCTTCTGCTAAGTGTACGTTTCACTGCCCCACATGCCTTGGTCTTTCACTTCACTTGGTAGTAAGACAAAATTAATGATCAGCTGCAACTTCAAAGTATAGGGAAATAAGATGTAAAACGTGATTTGCTCTGTTTCCCCTTTTCTTGCTGTATACAAAACAATTCTGCTTCCACTATCATGAGTATAAACCCCTAGCTTGTCTTTGTTCTGGGAAGCACCTTTCCTCGTTACAGATTCAAAGCTCCTTGATCTATAAACCAAATAAAACTTCAAATTATGGTATTACATTGCTCAGATTCTCTCTCTTCTCTCTCTCCTCTCCTCTCCTCTTCTCTCTCTCTCTCTCTCTCTCTCTTTCTCTCTCTCTCTGACAGCCTAAACAGCCTCCCAGAGAGACCTCCCCAAGCCACCTCCCCTGGCTCATCCATGAGGACTGCGAGGGGCACCTCTCTGGAAGCCACCCCTGCCTGCCCCACGCTGCTGCCCCTCACCCCTCCCGGGTGGGTTTTTCCACATGTCTGCTCTTCTGTCTGTCTCCGTCACCAGACTGCAGGCTCTGTGAGCTGTGGCCTTGATCTTCCTTCCCTCCCAGTCCCACGCTGAGCTGCACACCATGCCCGCAGCTCCCCCATGGGGAGACCGGCACTCTGGGGGGTTTCTTTACTCCTTGGCACTGCTCTGTGATTGTGGTGGTTGTCATTAGCTATCAAGCAAGCCCATTCTGAGGCACGGCAATGCCGTGCGTGTGTGCTCCACGGGGTCCCAAAGCTGTGATCTCTCCGAAGCAGATCACCAGGGGAGATCTCAAAGCGCCTGCCTCTGGGGGAACTCAAGGCACTGACCTGGCATCTGGGATCAGAGCCCATCACTGTGTGCACCACTCAGGAACGCCTTGCTTTCTGATTGAACATTGTTTTGTTCTCGATCACGTAGAGGGAAAGGCGGACTTTGAAGTTTTATGTTTTCAGTGCCTAGAGCCATGAACATTTGGAATCTTGCCTTGACCTGCCCAGGAGTAGGTGCTCCACACACTTCAAATGTCCATTGGATGAAAGGACCCGTGTTGTGAGACCTCCCTTACCAGAAATACAGGACAAACGGAGAGCAAGTAACCTCTGCCACACACATGCTCGGTAAAGCAGAGAGACAGAGACCGAGGAAGACCCTCCATAAGATGGGCCGACGCAGTGGCTCCAACCTAAGAGTCACTGTGAGGACGGCCCAGGACCGGGCGGTGCAGTGCTGCATTCTGTGGTGCGCACGTCGGAAGGGGCTGGATGGCACCCAATGACCACAGGGCCATCTCGCACCTACTCTGCTTCTGTTTCCTTCCTGGGACGCCTCTTCCGCCATCGAGACGTCCTCGGTTCTTGATTTTGCTCACCATCCCTGCCCCGCCCCCCCTCCCGCCCCCGCCCCAATAGAGTACAAACGCCACCAGGTAGAAATGGCGTCTGCTTTGCTCAGATGCACCCGGTGCTGGCAACTGCTCCATGCCTGGCCATCCTGGTGCGGGTGCACAAATGGACAGACGAACCAGCCCTGGGACTGTTTGCCGACATCTCACTTCTCAGCCTCTGGTGGCGCCCAGGCAGGATGGATGGGTCTCCTTCCTTCCCCACGCACCTACCTCAGAAGTTGGGTGTGGCACAGGACACGTTCCCACAGCCGTTGCGGCAGCATTTCATCAGGCCTGGACACTGGCTGTCTTCCTTGCACTGGTCTTCACAGATGCCCAGGGGGTGGATGGCAGAGTTCAGCTGAGGACAGGAACCCAGTTTTTCTGATGGCAAAGGGAATACAAGAAGGTGAACCAAGCATGGCCGAGGAGGTGCCCCGGCAGCCTCGGGCCCTGGCTCCAGTCTCACAAATGGTAGCATGAACTGCCTGGAAGGGTCGCAGGGGGGCTAGGAAGACCACCTTCAAAACCCTCCTCCAGCTCCCAGACAATTGTGGCACCTTAAGACCTCGGTTTGAGTCCCACCTCTGCCAGAGGCTAACTCCATGACTCAGGCCAAGCAGTCTCCTGGAGCCCAGTGCCACCCATCTTGGGGTTGTTTAAAAATAAGGCAATGGAGGCAGGCGTATTTCTCTTGGAACAACCAAGTACTTTGTAATAATAATGAGTCATTACAATAACTAGCACTTAATTAGCCTACTCGGTGCCAGGACCCACTAGGACGCAGGACCGGGTGGTATTTCATTCCGGTGTACACACAGGGGCTCTGGGAGTGGAGACCGACTTCACAGCACCTAACAACAACAACAACAACGTAGCAGACCGCTGTTGGTGCCCCCGCCAAGGAGCACTGGCTTAGGTGGTGGGTTTGTTTGAACTGCAAGGCCAGCAGTTCAAACCCACCAGCTCCTCCAAAGGAGAAAACTCAAGCGATCGGCTCCTGTAAATACTTAACAGCCTCACAACCCCTACCTACGGTCTCTGTGAGTTGGAGTCCATTTGATGGCAGTGGGCTTTGTGTTTTGTTCTTGTTTAGGATGCCTGACGGGCCACCTGTCTGTCAGGTTATTGTACGGGGGTGAGGAGGCTCGTGTGCTGCTGTGAGCTGGAAGCTACGATATTTCAAATTCCAGCAGGGTCACCCACTGCGGACAGACCTCAGCAGACTAAGACAGACTAGGAAGAAAGGCCAGGTCTTCTACTCCTGAAATTAGCCCATGACAAAGTTGTGACTCCCAGCCAAAAACTGTCCTCCCTGATTGTTTCAGATACATCAGCCGCAGGACCAATGTATCTGTTTCAGATACATCAGCAGCAGGACCAATGTATCTGATTGTTTCAGATACATCAGATACAGATGTATCTGATGGTTTCAGATACATCAGCCGCAGGACCAATGTATCTTTTTCAGATACATCAGCAGCAGGACCAATATATCTGTTTCAGATACATCAGCAACAGGACCAATGTATCTGATTGTTTCAGATACATCAGCAGCAGGACCAATGTATCTGATTGCTTCAGCTACATCAGCAGCAGGACCAATGTATCTAATTGTTTCAGATACATCAGATACAGATGTATCTGATTGTTTCAGATACATCAGCAGCAGGACCAATGTATCTGATTGTTTCAGATACATCAGCAGCAGGACCAATCTCTAATCTCTAGAAGATATCACATTGGGCCAAGTAGAGGGTCAACAAAGGCATGGGCGACCCTCGGCGAGATGGACATGCGGATGATTGTGAGGATGCAGGGGCCTGGGAGGCATTTTATTCTGTTCTGCATAAGGTCACCAACAGTCAGCCTAGAAACATGTGCCAAGTATTATTCCAAGCACCTGCCACATAGTAACTAATCTTCATAATAATCCTAAAAGAAAGGGATGGATACTATTCATTCTTCCACGTGTTACAGATCAGGAAACTGAGGCCCAGAGAGCTTAAATGATTTGCCTGAGGTCATACTGGTTAGAGGCAGTATTTGAGCCACAGGAAAACTCCAGTCTAGCCACTATGTCCCACTGTGGGAGCAATAAATGACTTCACGTGGCTCTACTAGCCCATAGTCTTGGGAACTCCCACCAAATTACTGAGTGGGGCTGTACAAACAGGGGGCTTGGGACTCTAGTGTGGGGAATGTTCAATGTTGGCACTCGCCGGGGGTTAAAATGAGCCATCTCAGAAACAGAATGGGAGCATCTCACTACCATACAGAAAGAGAAACCAAGGGCAGAGCAGGTCCTTTGGATCCCAGGATCCCTGTATGCTGAACCTCTTTGATGCAGGAGATAAAGCTGAGACACCAGAGAAGCGGTGGTAGCAGAGGCAGCAGCGCCAAGAGCATAAGGCAGAGCAGTGGACTTCGGGGCGGGCCACGGAGTGAAAAAGGCTGCATTTCCAGGGGCTGGGTACTCCCAGGTCACAAGTCAGCCTCCAAACCTGTTTTTCCTTAAGGAGGAGCTGTGGGGTTGGGGCTCTCTAGGGCTACTTCCTGCTCTCTTGGGTGTGGGGACCTGCGTCCTCAAGTTCCTTTTAGGAGCGCCCACGCTTTCAGCCACCTGATTCATCTCTCCGTCCTAGGGCTGGAAGGCATGGTTTTCCGAAGGAGCGAGGGCTGGAGCCCCGGGGATTCGGCACCGGGAGACGCCTGGCCGGATTCAGGCCTTGCGGGCGGTACCGAGCAGCGCCAGCGAGGGACCCGGTCGCTAGGTTAAGACCTCGCCACTGGATGGTGCTGCTGCCTTGGGCCAGACCCTTTCCCACGACGTCTTTCGCGCCCCCTTCTTTAAGGTGGGCAGCTATGAAGTCCCCTTCCACCTAGGCGGAGGATTGGAGGCGACCTGCCCTTGAGGCGGTGCGGGAAGGAGCCCCGGGCGGCACTAGAGATGGACACCCCATGCCTGGGGCCCAGCATGCATACAGCCCGGGATCCCCGCAGGCTCCTGCCGTAGGGTCGCGGCGCCCGGAACAATGTGGCCCTGTGGGCACCCGGAAACCCGTCACGCACCTGGGACTTGAATCCAGCGGGGGTGCGCACCCCCTCCCGGCGCCCGACACCGCCCCGCACCCCAGCCCCTCCTCTGGACACGCTGTGCTTCAGCGAAGCCTTTTGTCTCTCCCAGGCCAGGCAGGGAGGGGACAGAGACCTTGGCCGCCACGCCTCCACTCTCCTGGGGCCCGGGGGCCCTCCCCGCGCGGGTCCCCGCGGGCTTACCATTGGGGAGAACGCAGCGGGCGACGCAGCCCGAGCGGCAGCACTTGAGGTTGTCGGCGCAGTCGTTGTCCGAGGCGCACTCCTCGGTGCAGTTCAGGTCCCTGGGCAGCTCCGGGCACACCCCTGTTTTCTGTGCTTCTGCGCGCGCGCGGGAAGAGAGGGTCGGGCGACGCGGGGCGGGGTCAGTGGTGGGCCTGAGCCCCAGAGGATGCCCAGCTGCCCTGAGGGGCCCACGTGTCAAGCCCCAAGCTCTCCTCGATCTCGGGCCCTGGAACTCCCGTCCAGGCCGGAGGGTCCCAAGAACCCGAGGAGTCCCCGAGAGGACAGAAGTTCCCCAGCCCCTGGCCTGAGCGACCTCACCTCTCAGCCCTGGAGGGTCCCCGCCTAGCTGAGAATCTAGAAGCTTCCCAAATCTGGACAGAGAGGCCCAGGTATTCCCCGCGGAATCCCCTCCTTCATCACGGGCCCGGACGCATATCTACGCCCTCCGTGGCCTCCCACCTCTGCCACACTGACTCCCAAACCCCAAGCCGCAAGGGTCCCACCTTGAGACCCCAGGAACCCCTAGTCGCAGCCTTCCGCTCCCCACTCTCGCTGCCGGAACCGGAGTCGCTCCAGCCCGGGAAAGGCCACCCCGAGGCCGGTTCTGTCCTGAGCTCCCGGCTCGGCCCTCTGGGCGCCAGGCTCACCTGTGGGACCCGGGGGCAGGCCCAGCAGCAGCAGGCCCAGCAGGAGGGCGGAGGTGACGCTCAGGCCCAGGCAGCCGCGGGAAGGCATGGTGCTGGAAGGGCGGGGTACCGATGCGAGTCGCCCTGCGCAGGGGGATTTAAACTCGGGCTCAGGGGGTGGGGATTAGGGGGCGGGGCGGGGCCGAGCCTGCAGAGCAGAGGGCTCTCTGGGCTGGCAGGCCAGCTGCCACCTCGAGCCATTTCACAATCTCCCGGGATCAGGTGTCGCTCTTGGCCCCTGTGGGAACCAGGAACCTACGCAGCTTCCAGTCCGGCCACGACTCTGCCAGCTGCAGCCGGACACTCGTGTCCACCTCCCTCACCTGCCTTTCTCCCTCCTGGGGTCTGGGGACCGTATTGAGCAAGCGGGACAGGCCCAGGACTCCTAGATTCGGACTCCAGGACTCTGGGGTCTTACGTTACAATGCCCCGGCGCAGGAGGGGTGGGGGTGGCGGGGAGCAGTAGATAAAAGGGCAGGGAGCTAGGGAGGCAATAGAGACCAGGGATTAAGAGGTTGGATTTAGGGTCAACCAGATCAGAATGCAAATCCCTTTTGGGGGATTAGTGGTGGCTGCCTCGGTAGCGATGCGGGCACATAGTAGGGGCTGTAGAGACAGTCGTTGTTAACTTTAAACAGTTACCTGGACAGCCTGCCGGAAGAGGTGCCTGTCTCAAAGAAAGGTGAGAAAACGGAATGCAGACAGTATCAAACAGCATCATTATATCACACACAAGTACATCTTTTACAGATGATAATTAAAAAATGATTCCAGCAGGGCATTGACTGGGATCTGCCAGCAATTCAAGCAGATTCAGAAAAGGGTACAGAAAGAAGGCATTCATGGCTGCTGTCAGGGGGATCTGACGGAAAACAGACTCCCAGAAAGATGCTGAGCTGGGGTTTGTGCTCTCGGGGGATACTGTCCTGCTTGAAATCAGGAATGGTATGTGTCAGGGTCAACTAGAGACCTGACGGACCTATGAGGTCTGATCTATCCTAAACTGCCTCACCAGATCCATTCCACCAGTCACGTGAAGATCAGCGAGAGGTCTGGATGAACCATCCCAAGTTGCCTCGCATGATCCATTCCAGGGGTCATGTCCAGATGACTCATCCCCACACAGAGCAGGGTAGGGACTAAGGTGAGCCAATAGGGTCCTGCCACCTGACCCTTATAAAATCCAATCTCATACCCCTAGATGCTGTTGTCTTCCTCCAATCGTGAGGCAACCTGCTTCATAATTGACGAGTATTTTGTTTTTTAAATCTTTGCTTTACTTGCTACCTTGTCGTACCTGCTGGTCTGGGTGTCTTACATGTGCGACCCCCTCTGCTGTAGTGGCCAACCACTAGGGAGAAGCTTGTCAGCTTTTCTCCAAGGAAGAAAAGCCCGGTGACATTGATTTTCCACACATCACAGCTTGTACCCTTTCACCATACCTTTTCCATCTGTGTGCTGAGCAAATGATCCAAGAGACTGGAAGATACGGAGAAGAACTTGGCGTCAGGATTGGAAGAAGATACATTAACAACCTGCCATCTGCAAATGACTCAACCTTGCTTGTCCAAGTGCAGAGGACTTGAAGCGCTCCCTGATGAAGCTCAAAGTCTACAGCCCTCTGAATGGCTCACATCTCAGCTAAAGAAAGAGAAACTCCTCACAGCTGGACCAATAAGCAATATCATCATAGATGGGGAACATATTTAAGTTGTTGAGGATTTCATCCTACTTGATCCACAATCAACGCCCATTGAACCAACAGTCAAGAAATCTAATTCTATATTTCATTAAGCAAATAGGCTAGTAAAAGATCTCTTTCAAGTGTTAAAAACGAAGGTGTGCCTGACCCAAGTCATGGTTTTCTGAACTACCTCATATGCATGCGAACGCTGCCCAACAGGTAAGGGAGAGCTACGGAGAGTTGATACCTTTGAGCATGGTGTTGCTGAAGCATATGGAATGGATCGCCCGAAGGAAGAACAACTCTGTCTTGGAAGAAGTCCGGCCTGAATGTTCTTTGGAAGTGTGGACGGTGAGACTTCATCTCATGTCCTCTGAGCCTGTTGTCAGGAGGCTCCAGGCTCTGGAGAAGAACGTCATGCTTGGTGGAAGATCAGTGGAAAAGAGCAAGATGCTTTTGGATGGACACCATAGTTGTCCCAAGGCACTGGAACATAGTAACCAGTGTGAGGATGGCGCAGGACAAAGCAGTGTTCTGTTCTGTTGTGCTTGAGTGAGTTGGAACTAATTTGGGAACAACCACTACATGTTTTAATGACCTCATTTGACAGAAGAAACCGAGGTCCCTGGAAAAGCATCTTCATGGGGTAGGGGAAATGAGGAGCTGATACCAAGGGCTCAAGTAGACAGAAAATGTTTTGAGAATGATGAGGGCAACAAATGTACAAATGTACAAATGTGCTGGATGCATGTATGGAGTGTGATAAGAGTTGTATGAGCCCTCAATAAAATGATTTTTTTTAAAGCTATTAACAATCAGGAACTAACCTGGGTGTGGTTCCCCCTCCTCTTCTCCGTATCAACGACCTATCCTGGCTGACTGCGGGGGTTGGGAGTAGGCTCACTGTCAAGTGCAATCTTCCCAGAAAGCCTAGGAAGAGAAAGTTATTGTTGTCATCAGCAGTGTATGATGGGTGAAGGGGATAGGCTAGGAGTTTAGACCCTTCTGTAAAGTCTCATGCTAAACAGTCAAGACCAGGATTTGACTATAGGGTTCCTTGTCCCCCTACCCCTGCTTTTGTTCTATTCCATCACAGCAAACATTCACTCGATGTGACAGTGTCAGGCAAGACACTTAATATAGGGAACTGAGTAAAGAATGAGCCCTTCTACGTGGGTCTAGGGGTGATGGGCCCCGGTTGGACTTCCCTGTTCTGATCTCCCAGTTTGAAATGTATAATAATGATGATTATATAAGGAGTCAATGAGAAGATGAATGTAGCATTCCTGCCATTATCACCAAGGGTTGGGTCCTCATCGGTTGATGTAGAGAGCTGGCTGGCAGGGCTTTCTCTCAAATAAAATAGCGGAACTGCTCATGTTTGAAGTGGTTGTGCCCCGGAGCCCCTGGTGACTACGTATCATCCGTGAGTGGTGTATGTCCTTATTCAGGAGACAGGTGAGTATACAGCTTTATCACCCAAGGTGGTAAATGCAAAAACAGGGCTACTCGGGGAATTAGACGAAATATGCTTTCAAAAGTGCTTCCTGGAATTATCAGAGAGCTTCCACTAGGATGAACATCTTGTACTTCCTGATAGCAAGAAACTCAACTAAAAATGTAAGTAGACCCACGTTTCTTAAAGTAGGAGAGCCAGAGCAGCAACACATGGCGACGGACTCCTTCTCACCAGTGGCCAGCAGCAGGAGGCCTTTCGGGGAGTTCCCCTCCTCCCCGGCACCGCTGAGTTTTCCTGTCCCCTAAAGGGGCTTTCCGCTCCTATAAAGAGTTACAGTCTTGAAAATACACTGGGCAGGACCCCTGTCCTTTAGGGTAACTATTATTTGGCACTCACTCAAAGGCAGCGAGTGAGACAATCAGCCAGATAAACATTTTACCTCGCTGGCCTCAGGGGACCCTCATGGATAGCAGATTGTGTGGGCAGTGGGGGGCAGACGTAATCTGGTCCAAAGCTTCACCTTTACCCCAACTCTTTTCTTCCCCCTTCCTCCTCCTCTCTTGTTTGAGTCTCTGGTGCCTTTCCCACCCATGTACCCCACATCTCCCATGCCATAACATCACCAAAGAAGCAGGAATTCCCACCCACAAGGTGATTTTAGTTCTTGTACTTTACTTTGTTGTCTTTGGTTTTTGTTTTGGGTTGTATTATAATACATTTATTTATTTATCTTTGCTATCTCCCACTTCCTTTACCATGTCCTCTTCCTTGCTACCCTACCCTCCTGAGAATATACATGTCCCCACAGGGAAAATCCAGTATGTCTGTAAATTCAAGCACAGCTGTGTTGGTCCTAGTTGACTACAGAAACAAATCCAGAGACACTCATATGTATAAGAGAGAACTTTATATCAAAGAGCAATTGTACATTAAGAAAACACCCCAGCCCAGTCCAGATCAAGTCCATATGGCAATACTAGTCCATAAATTCCTTTTTAGACTCACACAGTCATGCAATGATGCTGAGTACAGGAAGTTCACAGGCCAGTGGGTGGAAAGTCTTGTGGATCTAGTGGTGGTGAAAGCATCTCAGCGCTGGTGTGGGTCTCCACGTGGCTTCTCCAGCTCCAGGGCTACAGCTGCCATCAGTGGTTCTCCAGCTGCCATCAGTGGCTTGTCAACAGGAATGTTTTAATGGAAAAGTTAATATACTGGAAGTCCTTCGACTCATGTGGGCTGCAGGGTCCAAGGTCAAGGAAGCAAATGGCTGAGTCTTCCCTCAGGCAAGACAGCAGACAGAAGTGTGGGTCAGCAACAGTCAGTAGTGTAGGAGCTTGGTGAAGCAGGCTCAGATGGGATATTGAACTCAAGCAATGCAAGACGACAGAATCCACCAGCCTCAAGCTCAAATGATGTACACGCCATTAGCGTGGTGAAGCAGGTCTCAAAGGAACCTCAAGCTATAGCAACACAACCCGTGGGTTGGCTGTCCACAGGTAGTGTAGCTCACAAGTTGAGGCAGAGAGCTAGCTAAAGCAGCTGGACTCTGGTATGATCATCAGAGAGCAAGAGAGCAAGGGGTGGGCCTTGCCGAGCCATTTATCTCTTTGCCCTCCAATTAAACTGCGACCTTATAAATCCCACATATTCCTATTGGCCAGGTTGGCACAAATAAACCTACCTGTCACCGTCCACCCTTTACCATCTTGGCACCGGTACACAATTCTTTAGCCATATATATTTCTAGATATTAATGAAATCACATTTGCACCTAACATCATACATCTATCATACATATAAATGAAAACACACTGAATCTAATTGTATCTGGTACATCATACATGAACAAAGGAAAGATATTCAATAAGCACATATAAAGCAGATAAACTGACCATCACAAATCTCACTTTTACAATCGATTACATGGTTGTAACTGACAGGCATAAGCACCTACTTCTACTACCCATTCTGTATTACCTTTGCCCTCAGCCAGCACTCAGCTGGCCATGATTCTTTGCCTGGTGGGGTGACCCAGACCTTCATTCCTGAGGGGTCTGGGTCATTAGACATCCTGTCAGGATTGGGTAGCTGTAATTTACCATTTACTTTAATCACAGGGCATCGTAGCACTAAGTCGGCCTACGGGATCTCCTGGATTCCAGACATATTCTTCTTTACTTCCATTATGTAGCACCAGTCCAATTTCTCCTTGGTAATCAGGATCAATCACACCACTCAGTACAGTGACACCCTTCCTGACCTGTCAATCCAAAGGCATGAGAAGCCCAAAGTGGCCAGGGGGCATTCTCAGCTGTCAGTTCAGTGAAATCCATGCTGCATTTCCAGATGGGAGAGTTCCTTCCTTCGAGACCAGGACCTCCAGGCCTGAAGAGCATTGGGTTGCTGGGACAGGAAGCAAAAATGCTACAGGTGGATCACTAGGAGTAATAGTGAGTGGTGCCACTCCAGTTCCCACCCCTTGGTTCCTGGACCCATGAATCCTGGCTATTGGAGACACAGCACCATATATTGGCCGCTGGTTTAGAGAGTATACAGCCTCCTGGAGAACATTGCCCCAGCCCCGCAAGTTGCTGCCACCTAGATGGTGCTGTCATTGTGTCTTTAGGAGGCTATTCCATTGTTCTATCAAGCCAATTGCTTCAGGATGATGAGGCACATGATATGACCAGTGGATTTCTTGGGCCTGGGCCCATTGCCATACTTCATTTGCTGTGAAGTGAGGTCTTTGATCAGAAGTAATGTTATGTGGGATGCCATGCTAATGGATGAGGCATTCTGTGAGTCCACGAATGGTAGTTTTGGCAGAAGCATTGCATGCAGGGAAGGCAAATCTATATCCAGAGTAGGTGTCTATTCCAGTAAGAACAAAACGCTGTCCTCTCCATGAGAGAAGTGGTCCTGTGTAACCAACCTGCCACCAAGTTGCTGGTTGATCTCCCTGAGGAATGGTCCCATATCTTGGACTCAATGTTGGCTTCTGCTGCTGGCAGATAGGGCACTCAGCAGTGGCCGTGGCCAAGTCAGCCTTGGTGAGTGGAAGTCCATGTTGCTGTGCCTGTGCATAACTTCCATGCCTGCCACCATGTCCACTTTGTTCATGTGCCCATTGGGCAGTGACAAGATTGGAGGAGGAAAAAGGAGGACTAGTCTCCACAGTGCATGTCATCTTATCCACTTGATTGTTAAAGTCCTCCTCTTCAGAGGTAACCCTTTGGTGAACATTCACATGAGATGCTATTATCTTTACTTTCTTGGCCCATTCAGAGAGGTCTATCCACATACCTCTTCCCCATACCTCCTTGTCACTGATTTTCCAATCATGTTCCTTCCAATTCCCTGACCATCCATCCAAGCCATTA
>NW_022109491.1:11233497-11247559 GCF_000313985.2 Echinops telfairi
TTGTATTCTATTTCTATTTCTTATTCTATTATTATTTTATCTTATTCGCTCTTCCTCCCCCTCATTTTCCCCACTTACTCATCTCTCTCCTCTTTTCTCCATTTCACCCCCATATGTTTTTCAGCCCCTATTAGACCCCTCACCCAATTCTAGACAAGGCCAACTGCATCTACTTGACCCAGTAGCTGTACCACAATGCCAAGAAAACAGCTTTCAACCACAATAAACACAAAATATCAAGAAAAAGATAAACAAACTACTGAAAATCACTCAAACCCAATGGAGTACTATGACTAAGAGGCCCTGCAATGACCAGAAACATAATTCAGAAGAACAATGTTTGGGTCAGTTCAAGACATGTAAGAAACACTCATGAGAACAATGGAAGAAATTGAAATACTAAATCCTTAAACCAAAAGGAATCCCAAAAGATAAACAATGAAATAACAGAATTAGGTGACTGTGGTAGTTATACAATCCTTTGTCAATTTGAGAGGATTAAGAGTGAAGGGGTGGAGTCTAGCCTGTCCATCAGGTGATAACCATGAGGACTCTGTGTGGACATGGCCTTCTCCTGAGGATACTGGAAATTCCTGGATTTCTTCCTTGGAGGTGGGAGAGATTCTCTCTCTCTGCTCACTCCCTGTGAGACATTGCAACTGACAAGACACATGGAACTACACTAGTGCCCTGAGCTGGAGCAGCCCCGTGGAGACCCCTGGCAGTGCTGAGATGCTTACAATGCCAATGGACCAACAAGACTTCCCACTCACTGGCCTGTGATCTTTCTGAATTTGGTGTCCTTCCATGTGTTTCATGAGTCTTAAGAGGACTTTATGGATTGGTATCAGACATATGGGCTAATATCAGACTTATGGACTTGATCTGGACTGGGCTGGGATGTTTTCTCAATATTCATTGCTCTTGTCTATAAAGCTATTTCCTCTACACATATGTGTGTCTATCGGTTTGTTTCTCTAGTCTACCCAGACTAACACAGCAACATAGTAAAGAACACAAAGAATAGAATGGAAGAAAAGGAAAATAGAATCAGTGAGCTTGAAGACAACCACTATGACTACAATCGCCAAGAGGAACACACACACACACACACACACACACACACACACACACACACAGCTAAGGAATCAGAAGAAAACCTGAGAAGGATGTGGGACACTATCAAGAGAAATGACCTATAGCTCAATGAGATACTAGAATAAGAAAAAACTTTTTACAGAGAAATTAGCATGAGAAATCATAAAAGAAAATGTCCCTAGCATCACAAGGGAGGAGAAAATAACCATTCTGGAATCTGAGAGATCCTCAAGTAGGATAAATCCTGAAGGAAAGGCATCATGACATATCTGGGGAAAGAGTCCTGAGGGCAGCTAGAGAATAAAGAGCTGTCCTCCACAGAGGAAAACTGAGGAGAATAAATGGACTTCTCAGCAGAAACTATGCATGCAAGAAGACAATAAAATGACGTTTAAAATTCTGAAAGAAAAAAACAAAACAGAACTGCCAGCCAAGAATCTTATATCCAGCAAAATTATCTCTCAAATATGAAGGGGAAATAAAGGCATTTTCAGACAAGGGAAAGCTAAAAGAAGTCATAAAAATAAGGTCAGCGTTACAAAAAGTATTATTCAGATTGCTATGGATAGAATCAGCAACAACAGCACAAAACTGAGAGCACTAGACAAGACAATAGCACCCAGAAAACAATACAACGGAAGCAGCAGCCCTGAAGACAGCACAGAAGCAGAGGAGAAACAGACACCCACAAATCCACCTAAAGTGGGGAGGGGGGGGAGGAACCAAACACAAACAGCAGAATGACAACAACAACTTGCATAAGTCCATGATTAGAAAATAAAGCTCATTTATGTGCTGCCTATAAGAGACACACCATAAATTCCAAGAAAAAAATACACTAAAAAACCCTGAAGAACAGTGCAAAATATCTACCAAGTCCATGGCAACCATGAAAAATCAGCAGTGGCAATATTAATCTCTGATAAGTAGGTTTCCAGGTAAGTAACATCTTGAGATACCAGAATGGACACTGCAGAGTGATTACAGAAACAATACAACAGGAACACATACCCTTAATAAACACATACATAATCAATGGAAGACACTCAAAAAACATCCATTAAATGCTCATAGAGTTGTAAACAGAAACAAACAGCTCCACCATGATAGTAGGAGAATTCAACACAGGAAAGAGAGATGATCAGGAAGAAACTCAACAAAGCAACAGATGATTCAAACAACAAAATCAACCAGCTCAAACCCCTAGACATGTCCAGAGCTTTACAGCAACACAGTTACATTCTTCTCCAGCATGCACAGCACATAGTCTAGAACAGATCCTATGTTCAGCCTCAACAAGCAAAAACAACAGATCGCAGTGCTAGAAAGCTGGAAACCAACAATAGACAAAACAGGAACATAGAGACAAGCACATGGAGACTGAACGACATACTACTTAAACATGACTGAGTCACAGATCAAATAAGGGATGAAATTAAGACATCCCTTGAAATAAATGAGCACAATAACACATCATGCCAAAACCTTTGGGACACAGCCAAATGCCAATTTATAGCAATCGACATACACAGGAAAACAGAGGAGCGATCCAAAATCAACACCTTAACCCAACGGCTCCAACACTTAGAACCAGAGCAACAACATAAACCCTCCAAGAACACAAGAAATAAAGCATAAGGATTAGAGCAGAAATAAACATTGGAAAACAGAAAAACAAGGGGGAAAGCAAGACAAGAAGTTGCCATTTTGAAAGGATGAACAAAATCGATAAACTGCTGGCAAATTTAACAAAAGAAAGAGAAGATCAAATATCTAGAATTAGACATGAAAAGGGCGACGTCACAAGAGAATGAAATAAAAAGAATAAGACCGTCCTGTGAAAGACTACTCCAACGAGTCTGATAATCTAGAAGAAATGGACAAACGCCTAGAAAGACACCATTTACCCAGTTAATGCAACGGAATGTAGAAAACCTGACCAGACCCCAAACAAAGAAGAAACAGAGAAAGTTGCCAAGACATTTCCCAACAAGAAACGTTCAGGACCAGAAGGCTTCCCAGGGGAAGTCTACAAAGTTCAGGGAAGCGTTGCCACCAAGTCTACACAGACTATTCCAGAAAGAGACCGAAAACTCCCAAATTCGTTCTATAAAGTAAGCAAAACCCTGATCCCCAAACCAGGCAAAGTCAGAAAACTACAGACCAACGTCACGCATGATCATGTATGCAAAACTTCTCAACAGAATCCAAGAATATTACCCAAAAAACCTCATCCTGACCAAATGGAATTCACGCCAGGAATGCAGGAATGGTTCAACATTTGAAAACTAGTCCATGTAACCCATAAACACAACAAGGGAAAAAGAACTAGCGATGATATCAGTAGATGCAGGAAAATCATTTGACAATATCAAACACCCCTTTCTAATGAAAACCATGCAGTGAAATAAAAATATAAGGGCAATTCCTCAATATAATAAATGCCACGTGTGAAAATCCAATAGCCAAAATCACATTCAATGGAGAAAAACTGAAAACAGGAACTAGACAAGGGCCCCTCAGCACCGCTCTTCTTCCCCATCAGGCTGGAAATCTAAGCCAGAGCCATCCGACAGCAAAAGGAAATCCAGGGATACAACTGGACAAAGGAGAAGTGGAGCTCTTGCTCTTGGGAGACAATATGATTTTATTAGTAGAGAACCCCAAGGACCCCACAAAAAGACTGTTGGGAACAATTGAGGGATTTGGTGACCTAGCAGGATACAAGAGTCACAAGCAGAAATCAATTGAACTCCTATAGACCAGTGATGAGAGCTCCCAAAGAGACATCAAGAAAGCATCATCATTTACAATAGCCACACGAAGGTTGAAATACCTTGAGATAAACCTAACCAAAGAAACAAAAGACATGTACAAAGAAAACCACCGAACATGATTAGGAGAAACCAAAAGATATCTACACAAGTTGAAGACTATCCCATGTCCATAGATAGAAAGACTGAGTATTGTGAAAGTGCCGCTACTACTTAAAGCAAATAGGTATAATTCCACTCCAAATCCCAACTTCATTTTTTAAAGAACTGGAAAATGCAATGACCAACATCAAATGGAGAAAGAGACCCAAGATAAGCAAAGAGCATCTCAAAAAGAAGAATCAAGTAGGAGACCTTGCACTACCCAACCTCAAAACCAAGCCAGAGTACTAAAACAGCCTCGTATTTGTATAAATGACAGACACACAGACAAATGGAACCGAAGAGAAAATTAAGAAATAAAAGCATCCACCTACAGGCAACTGTTTTTTGACAAAAGATCAAAAACATTATATGGGAAGGGATACCCTTTTCAACAAATGGTTCTGGAAATATTGGATCTCCATCTGCAGAAGAATGAGACAGGACCCATACTTTGCCCCGTGCACAAAAACGAACTCAAGATGAATTACAGATCTAAATAGCAATGACACAGGGACAAGAGCTTAATTACTAAAATCTATAGAATTCTGCAACACCACAATAAGAAAAAAAAACTAACAATCCAATCAAAAGGTAGTAATGGCATGAATAGACAATTCACAAAGGCCAACATTTGAATGGATACCAAGCACATGAGGAAATTCTCGTGATCACCAGCGATGCAAACCAAAACAACGATGAAATATCACTTTACACCCACTATGCAGTGATAGCCCAATTAAAAAAAAAAAGAGAGAAGAGCAATGCTGGAAATGGGAACTCTTATACCCTTTTTGGTGGGCTTGTAAATATGTGCAGTCATTGTGGAAATTGATACGGAGCTACCAAAAACAACCAGGACTAGGAATATCACATAGTCCAGCCATACCTTATTTCCCCAAGGAAATAAGAGGCAGAACATGAACAGATGCATGGTCTCTCATAGTCATGACAGTACAGTTCACAATAGTAAGACGCTAGAAACAGCCCAACTGCCCATCAGTAGAAGAATAAATAAAGTCGGGTACATACATACAGTGGGATACTATGCATCCCTAAAAAACAGTGATGAAAACATGGGCCATCTCATAGCATGGATGACCTGGAAACCATTATGCTGAAAGGATTAATCACGAAGGACAGATATGGTATGAGTCTCTCTCTGTTCTCAGGTCACGTAATCTTCTAGTTCAGTCTCCCAAGCAACAAGGTGGAGAGTCTGCCTAGAGCCCATGAACGATATTACCCCCTTTATACGTACATCTAAAAACCACTTAGAGGAGACCTCACCTCACCTAGGATCTGTTTTTCAAGAAGAGGGGAGTAAGGGAGAAAGCCATTCAGTTGCTGCTGTAAAACATTTTGCTAAGGTCGCCCCAGATCAACAGACAGTCCTATAAGAGTGATAGTTCACTCCTGGAATTCAAGTCAAGAAGGATACAGGGAGGCAAGTTATGTGTCCAGGAAAGCTATTATATTACTATTGGGAGATAGATCAGGAAGAGCACCTCCCATCGGGAAAAACCACTTAACACTACTTATATAGAGCCAAGGGGAGAATATGCCCTGTGCTAGGTTTCTAATTGGACACTTTGACCTAGTTTCTCTCCAGCCCTTGGTGATTCAGGCCATGCGTCATAGACTCCTGGTGCTTTAGACTCTCACCTTTCAAACAGCTCAACACCCTTCGTAGGTCACACTAGACGGGTTTGATGTGGAAACCCCACAAAGTTAACTGAGCTTGGCCTCAAACTCAGCTCTAGCAGATTTATGGAACTGGTGTGCTCCCTTAGACTTAAGGCTGAAACACCCTAGTGTGAGAGGAAGCAAAGAAACGCTAACCCAAAGTTCTGTTGCTGGCAGTCATCTGGCATTGCTTTGAGGGTGCCCGTAGAACAGGGGCGTGGGACTACCATGTATTTCCTATTATAATGCCCTCCTTGTTTTCTTATGACATGTATTCACCTTGTATGCATGGTTCTGCGTTATTGAAAGTTTGCCCAATCACTAACTCCCATTGTTTACATAAATAATGTCCAGTCACTTAAGAACTTGATCTGTTTAAGTCAACATTTCCTATATTGCAATCTGAAGCCAGCCTGTACTTGTATAATTTCTTTTTCTCAACAGTGTTTTAAATTCTATACCATTGGCTAAATTAGTGACACTATCAATAGATTTAAAGTATGCCCCAGGGGGGTGATTTATAATGTTCTCTATCATAAAATGATAATGATGTCTTTAAAGTGAACCAGAGACATATACAAACCATAGCTATATGAATAGATTTGGGCCTCACACTTAATTCTAGCCCCAATCTAAGAACAATAAGTTCTTATGACAGGGCCCTGCTTGATGCTCACCCTCATGAAGAGATAATCGAAGATTTGGGTGCTGTAGCAAAGTGTGGTGAAGAAACTAGATGGAACCTAACTATCAAAAATAATAGTGCCAAGGGGGGAAGGGGAGTGGGTGGTGGGCAACGAATAGTGCCTGGGGTCTTAAAGGCTTGTCTTCAAACAAGCAGCCATCTAAGTGAAGCATCAACTAAGTCCACATGAAGAAGCACACCAGCCTGTGCGACCCAAAGTCTGTAAATAATAAAATCCAAATCCAAAGGAGGAAATGGTATCAGAGCTTAATTGCGAACAGTGGTTTGAAGAAGGCTATGGATGACCGTGAAAACACAAAATCCATTCAGAGGGTCCCCACGTGGATTAAGTCTCCATTGAATTCCCTCTGACCACCATTGATCGTTGGATGTAAATAGCCTTTCTATCACACAGAGAGCATTGGAAAGTTGATTGTGGTAGGTGTAGCTAGGTTAAAATTTAATACCCTATCATTTGATCTCCCTTTTGACCCATTCTAAAGTGGTTCCCATTTAGAATATTTTCTGCTTTCTCTTTGATTGAGGATTTTGTGTGTTTTGTCTAGTCATTGTTGTTGGGCTTGTATATTTGCTTGCTTTGTATGATTTTATTTTGCTTCGTACAATATTCTGTATAAGAAATCCAGGCTGGGTAGATCTATAGAGAGAGTAACTGGATTAACAGTTACCTAGGAGCATAGCAGGGGAGGATGAGGGGATATGGGAACAACAACAGGGAAAGGATATCATTGCTGAAGTCAGATGGAGCTTGGCTCAAAGCAGAAAATATCAAAAGGATGTTTACTTGTGTGCTATTGACTATGCAAAGGCATTCAACTGTGTGGGCCACTATAAACTATGGATGACCTTGGATAACCTTGAGGAGAAGGGGAGTTCCAGAACACTGGTTGTGCTCCTTCAGAATTTGTACCTGGCTCAATTGTGCGAACAGAACAAGGGAATACGGCAAGGTTTAAAATCAGGAAAGGTGTGCATCCACGCACCATCCTCGTTCAATCTGCACGGTGAGCAAAGCATCGGTGAAGCCGGGTGTGTGAAGAAGAGTGCAGCAGCAGGAGGGGAGGAAGGCTCACGGACAACCTGTGATCTGCAGGTGACACAACCTTGCTGCGGGAAGTGAGGAGGACTGGAGGCACTTGCTGACAGAGATCAAGGATTGCTGCCTTCGGTGCGGATTATGATTCCATGTCAAGAAGAGCAAAATCCTCACAACTAGACCGATAGGGAACATCATGATAAATGCAGAAAAGGCTGAAGTCGTAGAGGACTTTGTCTTGCTTGGATGCACAATCAATGCTCACGGTGGCAGCATCCAAGGGATCCAAAGACGCACTGCATTCGGTACATCAGCCACACAAGACCTCTTTGGAGTATTGAAAAGCAAGGGTGTTACTTTGAGGACTAACGTGAGCCTGACACCGTCCTGGTCTTTTCAATGGCCTCATATACATGGGAACGGTGGACGCTGAATCAGGAAGACCAACGAAGAACGCATGCATTCGAACGGTGGTGCTGGAGAAGAATACTGAAAGTACAAGGACTGCTAAAAGGACAAACCCATCAGGCTTGGAAGAAGTACAGCCAGAGTGCTCCTTTCAGGCCAGGGTGGCAAGACTTTGTCTTCCAGATTTTGAACCTAAATGTTCAAAGAGGTTTCCTGAGATCAGTCCCTGGAAAAAGACATCATGTGAGGACAGGGCGTCACCGAGCCGGATGGACGGTGGCCGCATCATTAGGGGCTCGGGCGTAGAAACAACGACGAGGCTGGCACAGGACCAGGCAGCGTTGTGTTCTGTTGTGCACGGGGTCGCTAGGAGTTGGAATCAACTGGAGGGCACCCAGTAAGAACAGCGAGTGTGAGAAGCAAATGTGTTTGCGGTGATAACTACACAAATCTTCTTCGGATTTGTGTGATATGTGAAGTATCTGCCAATAAAACGATGAAATTCGAAAAGAAGAGTTCTTCCTGTGATCATTTCCCAAGGTTCTGTAAGCCTCAAGAGGTCTTCGGAGCTGGAGGAGGCTGGGGCCTGGGACCACTGGGGAGTAGGGCTCAGTGATGTGAGCTCATCCCACCTGTCCCTCACAGGTGGACGCTGGTGCAAGAACGGAGGAACTGAGAAAGCTCCTCCCCGTGGCTCTTGCCAGCGGGGGCCTCCGGAGACATGCCGTTGTTGGGAGAGGCCAGGCTGTTTGCTCTGAGCTCCAAGAACAGTCAACAGCTACAAGAGGAGGAGCCAGGTGGGGGCCCAGCCCTGGAAAGCCTCCTGAGACACCGTCTAGGGCATGTAGAGCACATTTAGGTGGACAGCCGGTTTTAGCCTGTGGACGCAGGTGCCGACTGGACAGTCAGCCCCGGGCAGGGCTGAGCATAGCTTTCCGGCATCATCTCACCACACTCCAACCCCTTGCCCGGGAAACTGCTCAGCCTCACCCTTCTCCGAGGGTCACAGTCCCTCCTGTGGACTGACCTGATTCTACAGGAATGCACATTATAGTCTGAGGCTGGGGGGAGGGGGGAGAGGGGAGGCAGGGAGAAGAATGAAGAAGAAAAGTTCATTAGCCAATGGCATCAGCGCCCTTGGCAGGCAAAAGACTTTAGCTCCTGTGTGCCAGGCCCTGAGCTTGGTGCAGCCCCATATTTTACCTCCTGCCTCAGTGTAAAGGACGGAAGTTGAGAACCCAAGGCAATGGAGACCCACTTCAGGGCACACCGCTTTCTATGTGACTTGGAGTAGCGCTTCACTCTGGGGACCTACATCCTCCCCCTCCTCCACACAATGCGTACCACGGGGCCTTGGAAGATTGCTGTCAAGGTGAAAGAGCAAAGCACAAGCTGGAGGTTCCCAAGAGGCCCAGAGCAGTACAGTTTCAAAATGTCCAGTGAATTCCCAAGCTTTACAAATGGGACATTGGAGAAAGCAAAAGAAATCTGGCAACAGCATAAGCCTACAATCCCCCATTATCATTGTGGCATGGCTCTTGAATGGATTCCGACTTGCAGATGGAGTCGAACTGCCTTGTGGGATTTTCCCAGGCTTGAGTAGGTCATCGCGTCTTCCTCCTGTAAAGCTGCTCAGGGGCTTTGAACCACAGACCTTTCCGTTAGCACCTGAGCTCTCTGGATCATTGTTATCGGTGCTCCTTGCAATCTTACAGAGCAGCTGTCACCTGGAGTCCCAGGTCTCAGAGGACCCCGCGCACACAGGAGTGCACGTGCCTGCCCTTTTGAGATTAGATGGAGCCCTGTGAATAGAAGTGACCTGTGACCAGTTAAGTTTAAGAGGCAGCGGGGCACCAGGTTCCCTCCCTCCAGCCACAGAGATCAGATGAGATAAGAACTGCTAGCAGCCAGTTCTCTGTCTTCCAACCCAACTGTGTTGGCTGCAGAGCACCAGCGAGAAAGCCCTTTGCTGGCTTTGAGCCGCGGGGAGGGGGATTAGCTGGAGGGCTGACGCAAGCCTGGATTGCAGCCCTCCAGTGGGGCCTGCGAATCTGCATTCTTTGCGAATTCCCAGAAGCCCTGGTGATACGGTGCTTCAGCACTTGGCTGTGACCCAAATTCACCAGCCACTCAACTATGGAAAGATGGGACTGCCTGCTTCTGCAAAGATTACCGCCTTGGCAGCCCTGTGGGCAGTCCGGCTCTGTCCCGTAGGGTCGCTCTGCATTTGAACCAACTCAACAGCGGGCGCGTTTGGTTTTGGGGGATCCAGGCTAAGGGATGTGGGTGCCGCTGGCCATTGTGTCCTTGGAACACTATGAACTAGAGCTAAGCAGGGCTGCTACTTTGTAGAAGGGAAGCATTCTCTCTAGTTCCCCCTAACGCCCATCACTTGTTTTATTCACCTCTGATTTTAAATGTGGGCATTCAAATGTGTGCCCTCTAGGGTAGGCACATAGCAAGTGTTCAATAAAAGGTAGCCTGGCTTTACATAACAAACGTATGAATTGCGTATCATTTTCCCCATATGAAGAAGAACGGCGTCAGGATTGCTTGTGCAGAGGACACAAGCCTGCTTGCTGAGAGCGAGGAGGACGTGAAGCCCTCGCTGGTGGAAGTCAAGGGCAGCAGCAGGGAGCATGCTGTGAGCTGCCACCAAGCCAGTTCTGAGCCGTATTGAGCCTGTGCCCAATCGCCGCCTGCTCCTGCGCCGTCCTCACCAGCGTGCCTATCTGTGAGCCCACGGCGCAGCCAGAAGGATGCGTAACTCAGAGTAAGGAAAGCAAAGAGCCTGACAACTGGACGGTTAGGACAACATCCCGATAAACAGAGCTGATCGAAGGTTCCGAGATTTTATTTTGCCTGGAACCACAGCCAACACTCGTGGAGGAAGCCGTCAAGAAAGCAGGTAACATATTACCTGGGACTAACCGGCCACACAAGACCTCTGTAAAGTGCTAAAGAGCAAACTGCAGACTAAGGTACACCTGAGTCAATCACCTCGCGGGACTGTGACATCTGGGGAATGCGTAAGGCAGACCTGAGAAGAAGCAATGCGCTCGGATCTGGTGCCGCAAAGATATCGAACGTTCCGTGGACTGCCAAAAGAACAAACAAATCTGTCTTGGAAGAAGTACCTTCGTCGCACCTACTTTAGACACGTTATCAGGAAAAAGACCAGTGCTTGGAAAAGGGTCTCATCCATGGGAAAGTGGGGGGTCAGCACAAGAGAGGAGGGCCTTCGATGAGATCGATGGGCACTATGACCCCAACAAAGGACTCTAAATCCAAACCAAACTCACTCCCACGCAGCCCCTTCCACTCAGAGGGCCCTGGCGCGTCATGGCTTTAAATAAAGGGCAAGCGTCGTGACCATCGTGAGGAGGCTGCAGGACTGGGCAGTGTTTTGTTCCGTTGTGCACAGGGTCCCTGTGGTCAGAACCACCCGGCAGGACCTCACGATGACCACCCCGTCCCATGTTGGAGGCCCGGGCAGGTTAAGTGCATAATGGCTTGAGCCCACTCAGAGGCACCTCAGGAGAAAGGCCTGGCCACCTGCCCCTGAAAGATCAGAGTCTTGGAGACCCCACCCCTGGGTGCAGCTCCCCTCTGCAACATGAGGGGTCACCTGCATAAGACTCAGCAAATGGTGGAGGGGTGGGTGGGATGGCATCTCCATTTCACAGGTGAAGAAACTGAGATTCGGCTAGGCAACGTGGCTTACTGGAGAAAACACAGCCAATAAATCAGAACAAGGTCTTTCCTGAAACTTCTTCATCATGATTGTCCAAATTGTTTCAGTGCCCACCCCGTCCACCCTTCTCTCTCTCTCTCTCTCTCTCTCTCTCACACACACACACACACACACACACACACACACACACACACACACACACGTCTGAGGTTAACATATACAATAGTGCATGCAAACATCTGCATAAAATCATATGTATCATGGAGGAGAAAGAAAGGAGGTATAACATCAGTCAGCTGTATGTGGACCACTCTACCCGGCTGTAAACATGTTAACATAAAATATTTAGGAAATTCTCAGGAACAAGCTGGGGTGTCTTTGACCACACAATGGGGCTTTGTCCTTCATTCCGCGGAAACCGCGCACGCTGGGCAGAGTGGCTATTCTGTTGCTTTGTGCTTTTTCTGTTAATAATATTCTGACTTCGCTTTGGGAAAAATGACTCTCTTCCCCCTAGTCAGGTGGGGCAGGGGGACAGTTAATCAAAGGGCCTGTCCTACTTGCAGGCAAAGATTAGCCAAGAGATGATCTCCCTGGAATTTTAATTTGTAGTGCCGAAGGACAAGAGGTCCCAGACATGCATGGCATCCGCTCAGCCGCATTCTGGCCAGACCAGTGCCGCAGCCTTGCTCACCGTCTTTTCCAAAGCAGGCTCTCTGGGCTTTCCCTTCAGCCCATGAGCTAAGCCAACTCACTCAGTGCTGTTGGTTTGTTAAGGGCAGAAACCCTCCCTGGTGGTACAGCAGTTAAGCACTCCCCTGGTCACCAGAAAGGGCCAGTGTTTCCCACCCACCAGTCACTCCACGGGAGAAAGAGGTGGGCATCTGCTTCCCTAAAGATTGACAACCTTGGGGGGAAGGAGCACTAGAACTGATTGTGAGGACACAACTCATTTTAAAGGCAATTTAACCAGAAAGGGGGGGAGGAGGATGTTCTAAAATAGATGTGGTAATGATTGTACAATTCTTTTTGCTATGCTTGAATAACTGAACTGTATGATATCTAAATTATGTGCCAATAAAACTATTGGGGGTGGGTGGGGAGAAGATTCAGTCTCGGAAGCCCACGGGGGCAGTCCTACCCGGTCCTTTAAGGTGGCCGGGAGTCGGAATTGACTTGATGGCTGTGAGTTTAGTTTTCAGGATTTGGGTTTTTTCTTTGCTCTTCATGTGAGGGAGTTCAAAGTTTCCACGGGTTCACGGATACAGGCAGACCTTACACCGGAGTTTGATGGGTTTTTTTTTTTTGATGGACAAAGTAAAGATTGGAGATTCTGAACAGCCCCCACTCTCCCCCAGTACCCCACCACCACCACCCCACACAAAAAGTTTTACATTCCTGAAAGTCCCATGGGGCAGTTCTACGTTGCCCTCGATGGTAAGGTGACCAGACGCCCCGCTTTTGGTGGGACAGTCCCAATTTTTAACAAATTTTCCCGCGTCCCGCAGCGTTTAAAAAAAATCCCAATTAAAAAAAAAGAAGTCCCAATTTTTGGAAAGAATGCAAGACAAGCTAGGGTATATGGTTTTCGGCTGTCATGTGGCTATTTCACCAGGATAGCGGTTTTATCAATGGTGTCCCGCTTTTGTCCCGCTTTACCAACGTTAAAATCTGGTCACCTTACTCTATGGCCCTGGTGACTCAGAATCGACTGGACTGCAGTGGATGAGCTTGAAGGACGGAGTCCATGTGTGTCGTAAAGAGTTAAGCACCGGACTGCAAACCAAAAGGCTGGCAGTTTGAAGAGGGCCCTGGGGCGCTCCTTCCCACTGGTCAGAGCTTTGCAAACTCTGGGGCTCATTTCTTTTCTGCAGCATGAGGACTCCAGGTGAGTCAGAATTGGCTTGAAGGACGCCCCCCTCAGGTCTCTAGCTTCAGCCCAATAGACAAGGCCTATGAAGGGGGTCATCACCCCAGGGAGCAATGTGCTGCTTGGTACCAGCCAGCACGTGGACCCAAAGGGGCATCACCCCCCAAAACAAGCTCAAAAGGCAGGGAGGGAGCGGTAAGACGGACAAAGGGGAACAGGAAATCCAGAGAGGAAGTGGGAAGAGCAGTTACACTGAGGAAATTGCAACCGAGGTTGGTGAAACAAAATGTGCATAGCCTGTTGAGTGGAAAACGAACGTGTTCTATGAACTTTTACCCAAACTACAGTAAAGGGGGGTTGTTTGTTTGCTGTTTTTAATTGACGTGAAGGCAACTTAAAGGAGAATGGATGCTCATGACATCCCCACACCATTCTTTCAAGTTCCTTCTCTGCTGGGCCTGGCAGCATGTCCTAGCATGTCTTCATGGGGGCGTGCTTTCTGTTGCTAGCCACAGAAGAGAGGTGCCTGCCTGCACTGGAATTGCCACCAAATTCATTTCTCCTTCCAGTGGCCTGGTCTCAGCCTTCACCCTCCCCTAATTCACAGCCAAGAGGGTTCAAACCAAATCCATTAGACCAAACGCAAAAT
>NW_022109491.1:11248111-11249600 GCF_000313985.2 Echinops telfairi
GCCCTGGATTCCCTGTGTTCCCGGTTCCTATCTGTACCAGTGTACATCCTCTGGTCTAGCCAGATTTGTAGGTAGAATTGGGCTCACGATAGTGGGGGCGGGGTGGTGGTGGAAGCATTTAGGAACTAGAGGAGAGTTGTGTGTTTCATCGCTGCTACCCTGCGCCCTGACTGGCTGTCTCCTCGGCGGCATAATCTTGAAGAAGAGGTTGACTTTCTGAGCCTCGGCTTGGGGGAATCTGAAACGGTGACGGGATCTGCCAGGGTGGGTTGTAAGTTTAGAGATGATGCATGTGCTCGGCACATAAAACTCAGTTTCCTGAGTCCATTCCAACTCATGGCACACCGTGTATGTCAGAGTAGAGCTGTGCCCCAGAGGGTCTCCAGGGACTGGTTTTTTGGGAAGTAGATTACCAAGTCTTTCTTCCAAGGCACCTCCGGGTGGACTGGACTTCAGCCTCCATCCGACCTGTCCATTCCCAGGAGACAAAATGATTGTGTGTACCACCCAGGAGTCATTTGGCACCTAGTCAAACCAGACCAAACCCACTGGCAGGGAGTCGGTTCCAACCCTTCTCAACCCCACAGGACAGGTGAGAACTGCTCCATCACTTTTCCAAAGACCAAAATCCTTACAGAAGCTGATTGCCTCGTTTTATGACTACAGAGCGTCTGGTAGGTTAGAACCATTGACCTTGGCTAAGCAGTCCAACATCTCACTCACTGTGCCTCCAGGGATGCTTTGGCACACAGTCATATCCCGAATGAGTGGGAATGGGTATTGCTGCCCTTCTCCCAGCCTTACCTATAGCCCTATACCAATACCTTACCTAGCTCTTACCTATAGCCTTACCATTCCTTGGGTCCCTACTCTTCCTTCTGTACTCTTACCCCCTCAGACGTTCTTATTGACTCCGTGACTTTTACTCAGGATAGGGAACTCTGCTATTTTGCCATCTGTGGCATCAAGCAATCTCCTTCCCTTCTCTGAGTTTCCTCAGCTTCCTTCTACGTAAAACGGGATGATGATATCAGCCTGCAGGCACTCTGAAGGGCTCTTTGCAATTATGAATGCAAAACACCTAGCAATGGGCTCTGACCATGTCCATGTCTGGCCCCTAACTCTTCTCGGAGTTTACACGTCTCCATTCCTTTTTGTCACCTTCAATTGTTGGCGTTGTTTGTGGCCTGGGATAGAGAATGGCCACCTCTGTGTCCCACCCTCTGGGAACTCAACACCTTTATCAGTATGACCAGCGGAGCTCCTGTCTCATCTTTGAGGGCAAGATAGTCACAACCTTAGAATCACTGTGGACTCGTCCTCTTTTCCCTTGTCCAAGGATGCCAAGTGCATGCTGCCTCTGAACAGATTTCTTATTCATCCTCTCCCTTCATTCCTAGTGCCTCTTGTCCCTGGAAAGTGCCTAGTAACTCAAACTTAGATAGTCACACACACACACACACACACACACACACACACACACACACAC
>NW_022109491.1:11251968-11258480 GCF_000313985.2 Echinops telfairi
GAGGTTTTGGTTTGAGCCACCATCCTTATAACTCCCTCCAAATAACTGGGTAAGACAAGGCAAACCGGGTGTGTGGAACTCGAACGTAGGGATTCGTCCATTTTACCATCTTTCCGGGTTTCAAATGAGCCATCGCAGAAGCTTAGAAAGGGGGATCTCACTACCATCAAGAAGGAAAAGCCATCTAAAGTGAACGAGAGACATATAGAAACCGCAGATATCTGAATAGAGTTGGGCTCACGCTTAATCATAGCCCTAGTCTAAGAATAATTAGATCATATTATGTGGCCTGCTCGGCACTTGTCCTCATGAAGAGATCACTGAAGATACGGGGCTGTAGCAAAGTGTGGTGAAGAAATAAGATGGTGCTGGATATCAGGAAGAATAGAGTCTGGGGTCTTAAAAGCTTGTCTTAAAACAGGCAGCCATCTAAGTGAGGTATCTGCTAAATCCACACAGAAGACACACACCAGCTCATGTGATCTAAGGACTGTAAATTAAAAAAAAAAAAATCTAAGGCCGAAGGATGGAGCATTATTAGAGCTTACATTCTGAGCACCTAGTTTACAAAAGGCTATGACAATGAAAGCCCAAAATCCATTTGCATGGGGTAAGCCTCTGGTAAAGACATTCTGACCACAGACCAGGGGTGGGAGTAGCCTTGCCACCACACAGAGTGCATTGAGAAGCAGAATTGTCCAGATGCTGCTAGGTTACAATGTAACCCCTTATCATTGGACCTCCCTTTTGACCCATTTTTAATTTGTTCTTGTTTTTAATTTTATCTTCGTTTCTATCGAGGTTTTCCTCTGTTTTATCTTGTTCTTGTTGGTGGGGGTTATTTGTCTGTTGCTGTCTTGTATATTTTTCTGTCTGTGAAATACAGGATAGATAAATCTATAGAGACAGTAACTGAATTAATACTTTCTTAGGGGCATAGTTGGGGAGGTTGGCAGGGGAATGAAGAGCTAATAACAAGGAGTACAAGAAAGAAGAAAATGTTCTAAAATTGATGACAGTGAGGATTGCACAACTCTTACTATGATTGAACTATTG
This sequence comes from Echinops telfairi, assembly GCF_000313985.2. NCBI lineage: Eukaryota > Metazoa > Chordata > Mammalia > Afrosoricida > Tenrecidae > Echinops > Echinops telfairi. The sequence continues at coordinate 11,253,025 of NW_022109491.1, forward strand.
AATTATATGGATATGGGAATTATATGTCAATAAAGCTGTGAAGAAGAAGAAGAGGGGAGAGGATAAGGCAGATGTGTCAGTCTGGGTTGACTAGAGAAATAAATTCATAGACACTCATATGTGTATAAGAAAGAGCTTTATATAAAGAGTAAGTGTATATTAAGAAAACATCCCAGCCCAGTCCAGATCAAGGCCATAAGTCCGAGATTAGCCCATATGCCCAATACTAGTCTATAAATTCCTCTTCAGAGCTCACACAACACATGCAATGACGCCAAATGCAGGAAGATCACAGGCCAGTAGGTGGAAAGTCTTGTGGATCCTGTGGCAGTAGAAGCATCTCAGAGCTGGTGTGGGTCTCCACATGGTTCCTCCAGCTCCAGGGCTCTAGTTCCATCAGTGTGTCTCCATGTGGCTTGTCAAAAGGAATGTCAAGCAGGGAGAGTGTGTGTCCCGCCTCCAGGGAGGAAGACAGGAGTTCCAGAATCCTCAGGAGAAGGGCACGCCCACACAGAGGCCTCACTGGCTATGACCTGATTGACAGGCTAGACTCCACCCCTTCACAAGTTGACAGGAGATGATGTAACTGCCACAGCAGGATGAGAGCTTGTTCTTTGGATCCTGAGACCCCCGTGCGCTGAAGCTCCTTAATCCAAGAGACAGAGTTATGACACCAAAGGAGCCGCAGAGGAGTGGTGGCAGGAGAACACAGAACACAAGATGGAGTGGTAGGTTTCCTGGTCCAAAGAGTGGGGGAAAAGCTTACATTCTGCTGTCAGGAGGCTACCTTTCAGTGTGGGGTGCCTCTAGGCACTTAATTCGGGCAGCTAAGCTTATCACCTCAGGGAGATTAGGGCTGGGTGCCTTTGGGCTGAGGGTTACTTAAAGCAGAGTGGGATGCCTTTAAGGCATATATCAGCAACACTAAAAGAGCTTTGTAATATTGTCCAAGCAAGGCACAGACGAAGCGCATGCCCATGCCCAGACTAGAAGAGGCTGTTACGGTGCAGAATTGTCTCCTGAACATTTATGACCCTGAATTGTAACCTGTTAACTTGCCTAGCGAAAAAGACAGGACTTTCGACTCCCTTGTGGAAATCCACAGGGGCAGTTCCACCCTGTGCTATATGGTCACTCTGAGCCAGCATAAACGCGATGCTGGTGAGTTTTTTGTTCTTGAGTTTAACTTTGCTAATAAATCCCATCATCATCAATATGGTCTGGATTTCTTTACGGCCATTGCCATGAAATTATCAAACCCAATAGAAAAGTAATTTTGAGAAATGATGTACAAATGCGCTTTACACAATTGATGTGTGTATGGATTGGGATGACAGTTGTATAAGCCCCTAATAAAATGTTTTAAAAAATAAAAAATTAATTAATTAATTTTTAAAAAACAAATCGAATCCTGGGGGAAAAAAAAGAAAAGAAAAAGAAAAGTAGAGTGTGCCAGGGATGGGCAGACGGTGTTAGAATTGATGAAGAATGGTGGAGGAGCAACGGCATATCTGGCCTCTGCCGCCAACGTATCCTGGGCCTCTCCTACCTGGAAACCTCCGAGTCCCTCACACTTAGCTACACCCCCCCCACACACACATTTCTTCTCAACGCTCTCCTGGAATGTCTTCATTTAGATCTCTAACACACATCCCGGACCTGATTCCTGCTCACAATTCTCTTCCACCAGAGAGCTGTGAGCCTCACTTCCTCACCTCCTTAGCCTGCTTCTCCCATCTCAATAGATGGCAACTCTGTTTGCCCATGAGCTTAAGTCAAAAGTCTTATAGCCATTCATGATGCATCTCCCTCTTATAATACAACTGGCAACCTCTGTTAGTTCGCCCTTCAAATCCATAGATGCACCCAGAAGCTACTTCGTGTACCTCCACCAGCCTAGTCTCAGTATGATTCCCTTGTCTATTCCATCCATGCTCCTGGGATAGTCAGAGGGAGCCTTTAAAAATGTCAGTCAGGCCAGGCAGGGTGGAGGCACATCTCACCTCTGCCCGCCAGGTACTGACCTCGGGCAGATGTTGTGTTTGAGTCTCCTTCCCCTTTGGGAAGGCAGAAACCACCCCTACCCCATTTTTGTGCCACGGCACTCTATCCACACATACCAGTGGCTCCTATCGCACTCAGACTCTCAGAGACAGCCGTGCCAGCGCCCTGCCAAGTCCCATGCGGTCCACGTGCTCCCTACTCCCTCTCCAGCCCTGCAGAGAGCCTAGGCTTCTTCCTGGGCATGTTGCACACCCACCACCACAGGGCCTTTGCACCTGCTGCCCTCCCCCTGCCTGTGATTCTCTCCCACCTCCTTTCCCCTCCTCACTCTACTCAGGCCTCTCCTCAGATCACGATCGCTTCCTCCCAGAAGCCTTTGTTGACCACAGTCTGCAGAGCAGCAGCCTCTGCTCCCATCGTTTGCTCTATTGCCCACCGAGCCGCCCTTTGCAAATGTGTATGTTTCACGGTCCGTTGTCTCTCTCCCCCTCTGGGATCGTCACTGCGTGTCAGCAGAAATGTTGCTCGATTCTCTGCTGTACCCCCAGGGCCTGCCGGGTCCTGGTAGTGCTCGCTTAGCCAATATTTACTGAATGAATGAATGAATGAATGGAATAACTCATTCTAATAATAACTACCATCTGACCAGGCTTCTCCCCAGGTTGGCTCACCACCTTACACAGATTATATCTTTTAATCCCCAGAACAAGTCTTCCGGGTGGCTATTATTATCTGCTTTGTTCGGGTGAGGAAGCCAGACTCGGTGAGTTCACATCACTTGCCCAGTTCCTGTGTCCTGAAATTGACCGAGTTAGGGAGCACAGGAGCTGGGGGCTAGTTCCAGGCCGAGGCTTTGTCAAAGACCCCTAGCCGATTCCAGCCAGAAACCAAGTTATCTTACTCAAACCTTGACCTCCCCAACCTCACCTCTTGACTCACCTCCTGGCTCTCCATGGCCTGACTTTCTGATGCCAACCCTTATGCCCAACCCCAGCTTTCACTTTGTGTGATGCCCACCTTCCACAGAGTTGTGCCCCAACAAACACCCCTCGACCAAGTTCACTCCAGAGTCCTCTTTCCCAACAGCCCCCTGGGGCCAGTCCACAGGTGTTAATAGTCGCCTTCTCTGAGGATGGAGAGCTAGTTTGGGAGCAGGGTGGATGCTCAATGGAGCTTTTCTGTTATTATTATTATCTAACTTTACGGGTTAAGGTTAAAAAAGGAATGCCCACTTCAAACGATACACTGGGAATCAACTTTTGCTTGCATTTCCCTCCCTTTTAATTTAATTTAATTTGCCCATTAAACAAACTTTTCCCTACAAGGTGTCTGACACTGTAGAGGGTGTTGGGGCCACAGTCTGGCAGGTTCACTTTTTAAAGCGGGCCACGGCAGCATCTCACAGGCTTTTCTATTATACGACCCAGGTCCTCCCCCCCAGCAAAGATGCCCTGGGAGACTTTAAAGAACAGATGCTTATTTTCTCACGATTGGAATGCTGACCCCAGAGGAAGCCTGGCTCTGTGGGCCCTGGAGGAAGGTCCCGTCTCTTTCAGCGTCTGTAGTGGGCGCGGCTCCATTCCGTAGCCATCTTCACGTGGAGTCTCCCCTCCCACGCGTCTGTATGAGCTCTGCCACGTGATCTGCTCTCTCACATCTCAGGCATGATTGAGGAAGCACCCCATCTCGGCATGGTCTCATGACCATGAGAGACACCCTATGACCAAATAATAATAATTTCTAAAGTATCAAGGGTTCGTGAGGGAGTGGGGAGCGGGGAGGGAAGGGAAAATGAGAGCTGATATTAAGGGCTCAAGTAGAAAGCAAATGTTTTGAGAATGATGAGGGCAACAAATGTACAAATGTGCTTGACACAATGGATGGATGGCTGGATGGATGGTGATAAGAATTGTACGAGCCCCCAATAAAATGATTTTTTTTAAAAAAAGAGAGACACCCCTATGCTCCAATGGGATTATCTACAATAGTTCCCATCATCCAGGCACATGCAAATTAAATGCCCTCATAGACTGACATTTGCCCCGACTGGAGTTTGTGTTTTGTACCAGCTTGTATCTTCCTAGGAGATGGTTCTGAATGCTGAGGACACACACACAGGCCGCCAAATGCTTGAATAGACAGGGAAACAAACAAACATCTCCCTGACATCCGGCCGATTCTGACTCAGAGGGGCCCTATAGGACTGGGTAGAATTGCCCGATGGGTTTCCAAGACTGTAACTCTTGACAGGAGTAGACAGCTCATCGTCTCCCTCGGATTGGATGGCGGCTGGTTTCCAACTGCTGACTCGGTAGTTAACAGCCCAGCAATAGCCACCGCACCCCCAGGGCTTGTTAACGAGCACACAGTAGGTACATTTGAGGTGCCACCTTAGGAGCCGGCTGTCTGATTGTGAGCTGTGAGCAAGACCGAGGCCATTTTCATTTGTATCCGCCATGCTGCGGGATAATCACGTTTGTTGAAGTGGGTTTTGTAGTTGTATTTGGATGCTTTAACTGCTTCCCAAGAGTTCAAAGAAGAGCTTGTAATGTTCAGGACTATCTGAATTCTGCTTGGGGCAGTTCGACTCCTGCCCCTTAAGGGCCAGTGGGAACGTGCACGTCAAGGTGATGAGCGATACAATTCTTTTTATGAAGGTACAATGTTTAATGGCATTCTGTGTCCTGACATGTATTTTGAGAACTATGACTCACCTGCACGGGCGCCCCAGTGGGCTACATGTTAGGCTGCTAACCCTGCCAACCGTGAGGTCAGGAGTTCAGAGCCACCAACAGCTGTGCTGGAGAAAGACGGGCTTTCTACTCCTGTAAGCAGTTACAGTCTCGGAAACTCAGAGGGCCAGTGCTGCCCTGTCCTATCAGGTCGCTGTGAGTCGGCACCGCCTCCATGGCAGTGAGGTCTGGTTTTGTTTTCTTAGCAGTGACCGCAGGCCATTGTGATGAGCGATATGAGAGCACAAGGGAACCTGGGGGCCCCCTCTTTGTCCTCCCTCCAGTTGGGTCTCAAATCCTCCCATTCCCAGCATGCCTTGTGGCTGATGCCAGTCCCAGGTAATGGCTGTTGGAGAGCTGATAAGGATCCAGATCTGACAAAGGAACCTTGAGAGATTCCTCAGACCTAATCCAAGAAACAGGAAACAAATGGGTTTGGTGTAAGTGACTCAGGAGAGGTGGACAGTGGGTTTGGCCTGCACTCCGCAAACACGCAGTGGTTCCCATAGACTTCCAAGCACCGGAGACCTACTGGCCTCCACCCCCTCCCCGCCCTTGAGGCCTGATGATTCAGTAAGAGAAACAAGGAAACAGCCAGTTCCAATAAGAGAATGGTTTTTATAAAGTCCCCTACGTGGCCAGTAGAGAGGTAGTGCCCATACCTAGGGCAAACGAGGGCTTGGGAGGCATTTGATTCACTGGGAGGTAGGGGTGGGGGGG
>NW_022109491.1:11259323-11260781 GCF_000313985.2 Echinops telfairi
TTGTGGGTTTCCAAGACTGTAACTCTTTTTCATTTTCATTTTTTTATTGAACCGTTTAATGGGCATATATTTCACAAATCATACAATTCAATAGATTTATCATCTTAAGAAGAGTTGTATAATCATCACCACAGTCAGTTTTAGAACATGTTCTTCTTTCTTCTGCTCACGGGTGTTAGTTCCCCATTTCCCCCCAAGCGCCCCCAAGCAACCATTAATGCAGTTACATTCTTTATAGATTCACCTACTACAGAGTTCATGAACAAAAAGACATAAAAAAAAAAAAAGACTGACAACAACAATACCAAAGTAAAACAGAAAAAAACCTCAGAGGAAGCAGAAAAGATTAAATAGTAGAACAAACTTAAAATGAGTCAAAAAGGAGCTCAAAGGACCAGGTGCCCAATTTTAGCCTCACTGCATTTGCACGCTGCACAATAGCCGGCTATTCACATCCCGGCTCTGTGGTCAGAGGGGATGCACATGTATTTACCCTCACACCTTTCTTTTAATGAAACAACTTTAAAATGGGTCAAAGGGGAGATCAAATGATAAGACGTTAACCTAACAACTCTGCCACGACTGACTACACCGGCTGTCTGAGAACACTGCCCGTCACAGCCCTCACCTGACGGTCAGAGGGCAGCGCCAGATGCTTAATCCACGTACGAACCTTGCAAATGGAATTTGGGCGTCCACTGTCATTCACAGCCTTCTGAAAATCAGGCGTTCAGCTCTGATACCATTCCCTCTTTCAGATTTGGATTTCATTATTTACAATCCTTGGATCACACAGGCTGGTGTGCTTCTTCCATGTGGACTTAGTTGATGCCTCACTTAGATGACTGCTGGTTTGAAGACAAATCTTTAAGACCCCAGATGCTATTCTTTCTGATAGCTGGGCACCATCTAGTGTCTTCATCATACTTTTCCCCATTTTTCTCCCAAAGAGTGACTGGTGGTTGCATATCTGAGTGATCTCTTCATGAGGGTGAGCATCAAGCAGGGCTATGTCATAAGAACTAATTGTTCTTCGATTAGGTCTAAAATTAGTGTAAACCCAAAATCCATTCATATATCTATGGTTTATATACGTCTCCGGTTCACCTTAGAGACATTATTGCCAAGACTGTAACTCTTGTTGAGAGTAGAAAGCTTCATCTTTTCCTCATAGTGCGTTGGTGGTTTCGAACTGCTGCCCTTGTGGTTATCAGCCCAACACACAACCCTTACACCACCAGAAAAGACCTAGTGATTTGTTCCCATAAAGATTACAGTTTAGGAAACCCTATGGGGTGGATCTACTCTGTTATACAAGGTTGCTGAGAGTCAGCATTGCCTTGGCAGCACACACTAAGAAACTAAACATAGGTTTGTATACATTATATTATTATACACTTACATTACAATTATATGATGATAATTATACTTTGTAATATTTATATAATAGACATATTA
>NW_022109491.1:11260881-11263412 GCF_000313985.2 Echinops telfairi
TCCTCGCTTTTGTGGTGATTTTTGACCAAATGCTCATGTTTCTTAGAGCATCATCTGTGGGAATTCTTTGAGGCATTTCTTGGATTTTTCCACCGGAAACCCCTTTTCGCCCAAAAAATTTGCAGTCCGGGCAAACACTTCCTGGAACATCTCAGATTCATAACACGTTTGATGTTGAATTAATTGTTGGTCATTGTACATTCAAATTCCATTCACTGTTGCCAAATTCTTCATGACCCCCACATTCCGTCATGTGACTCCGCAGTTTAAGCAGCTTCTAGATTCATCCAGAAAGACTTTGTTTCTGCCAAGCTTCTAGAGCCTCAATAAGCCCAGGCTTAACCAGCATCAAACTCACTGCCGTGGGCTGAGTCCGACCAGTGGGGGGATTCAAATCATTTAACAACTGGTTTGCTGCCCCGTGCCTTTTTAAGTATTAAAAAGCGGTCTACTGAAAAGTAGCTTATTATTTCAAAATTACATCAGAACACTGCTGCTGCTCAGATTAATGTTTTCTTTTTTTAAGTGAGGAATGTAAATTTGTGATTTCCATATTGGGCTTCTGCCCAATAGCCCACACACATGAGAGAATCCTAATTACAAGTGCCACTTTAAAACCGGTTTGCCAAACTTAACCCCCCAAAAATGAGGTTTCAGTTCTGCCAAATCAGTGTGAGCCAACTGAATCTCGCCCGATTCCGACTCCCAGTGACCCTGTGTGATGGAGCACTACTGCCCTGTGGGTCCTGAGACAGTAACTCTCTACAGGAGTAGAAAGCTTGGTCTTTTTCCCAGAGCAGCTGGGAGTTTGGAACTCCTGACCTTGTGTTTAGCAGCCCAACACATAACCACTTCGCAACCCAGGCTCCAGGGTGATCAACCCAGGAGCCCTTTAAACCAAACTTTCATGTTTTTCAGCTCATACAAATAAGGTGTGCTGGGGCTCAAAATCCACATGAGTCCCAGCTTGCAGTTTCTAATTGTCAACAGATGTTATCTCCCCCGTGCAGTAGTTTGGATCCCTGGTGGCTTAATAGGCTATGTGGTAGTTATATAATCTGCTGTCGATTTGAGAGGATTGAGAGTGAATGGGGTAGAGTTTAGCCTGTCAATCAGGTCACAGCTTGATGACCTCATTTGGAGGTGCTAAGGAGATAAATAGCTCGGTAGAGGTGGGACATAAGCTGACTCCCTGTGACACATTTCCGTTGACTAGACACATGGGACTATGCTATAGCTCTGGAGCCTAAGAAGCCATGTGGAGACCTCTGCTAGCACTGAGCTGTTCACACCGCCACTGGATCCACAAGACCTTCCACCCACTGGCCTGTGATCCTCCTGCATTCGGTGTCATTGAATGTGTTGTGCGAGTCTGAAGAGGACTTGATTGATTGGTATCGGACATATGGGCTAATATCGGACTTATGGACTTGATCTGGGCTGGGATGTTTTCTCAATAGTCAACTGCTCTTGTATGTAAAGCTCTTTCTCATACACATATGAGTGTCTATGAATGTGTTTCTCTAGTCAACCCAGACTATCAGTCTGCTAACGACAAGGTCATCAGTTCAAACACACCAGCCACTGAAGAAGAAAGAGCCGGCTTTCTAGTCCCATAAAGACTTACAGTCTCAGATGCCCCTGGGAAGTTCTTCCCTGAACTGTAGAGTGAGTGTGAGTCAGAATTCACTCCATGGCAAAGAGGGGTTGTAAACTCAGTAACAAAATTTGAAGTAAACTTTGGAAAGTGGCTCGTTGCAGATGCAGTTAGGTTAAAATGTGGCCTCTTCCTGCCTTCGGAGGAAGACCTGCAAGGAGACGGACTCCGACACCATAGTGTCGTGGTGAGGCTGGCCCAGGGCTGGGCAGGGAGTCCTCTGTGGCTGGAGGGTGGCTTTCAGTTGGAACCGACTCAGTGCACCAACAGCACCGACATGTTCTGTATTCTGACCCCCGAGCTCCACCAGGTAGCAGCTCTCAAGTTCAAGGACAGCCGTGCCCCCCGCACTTCTCCGGGCTTGCCTTTGTCTACTTTCATGGAGTCAGGATTTGGAGCTTCTTAATTCCTTGGTGGTCAAGCCACCAAAGCCATGCAGACCACCTTAGTCTTAACCGGTCTTTAGTTCTTTTCCAAGCGAAGGCTAGTTCCTCTCTGGAAACCACACAGCCCTGTGCGTCCTTCTGTTTTATTCTTGATGTCGGTCTAGGGCATCGGGGATGGGCCCCCAGCAGGGAGCTTCCCTGCCAGAAATGGCGAACCCAAAGCCCAGGCCACAGTAGGTTACCAAGAAATCAACAACTCGCCCTTCACAAGGAGAGAAGAGTCTCCAGGGTTGACAGTTTATCCCAGCATCGGGGGGACACCTCCTGCACCCAGTCCAGCAGTCTGGAGGGGAATTCAGCCTGAAAGGGGTGAGACAGGAAGAGGCGGCTCTGTGCACCCTGCTGGAGGGAGAGGCCCCGACACCTAGGGGACATTTCTCAGGGCCTTGGGGAGAAGAGTAAGAGGTGCCCAGAAATAGCCTCTCACG
>NW_022109491.1:11263512-11264732 GCF_000313985.2 Echinops telfairi
TTTTTTTTTCTCTTGGCCTCGGAAGTTAGATGGAATCTTGTAGGAATCTTGGTAGAAGTCTTGTTCTCGCTCCGATTGCTGTGTGTCCCTGGGTGAGTCTCTAAATCATCGTGACCCGTGATTTTCTTCAGTCACGTGAGCATGTGGAGGAAGTGCAGAGAGAGAAGAACTAGGCAGTGCCCTTGGCCTTGTGAATGGTGAGCAAGACTACGCTCACTTGGCGTCTGAGTCACCCACGTCTAAGCGCAATCCCCCTGCTGAGCGTTGCATGTACTTTTATGAAAGACATGATCTTTTTTACTTTATGATTAACTGCTTCCCAAGCAAGAGTTTGGAGTGTCATTACCATTTCAGTCCTGCTTGGGGTCCATCTGACCCTCCAGCTTCCTGGTACAAGAATAATAAGGAACAAAACAAGAAACTCCCGGCCAGCGAGTCCCTGCCGACTCATAGTGACCCTGCCGGACAGGCTAGAATGGCTCCTCTGAGTTCTGAGATTGGGACTCTTCACGGGAGTTGAAAGCCCTGGTTTGCTCCCTCAGAAAGGCTGGTGGCTTCAAACTGCTGACCTTGGGGCTGGCAGCCCACCACATGACCACTCTACCACCAGGCTTCCTTTGACAAGGATCGGCCTCTGGAAAGTGGACATCAAGATCAAGGATTCCAGAGTGAGGCTTTCTGCTCCAAGAAAACCGTCTTGGGAACTCCCAGGGGCCCTGCACCTCTGTCCTGCAGGGGCCCTATGAGTCAGAATCAATGCCACGGCAGGGGGTGTAGTCTTGGTTGGGGTGTTTCATGTGCGACTTTACAGTGTGTTGTGGCTTTTTGTGGCCTTTGTAGTCTAAGAATGAAAAGAATTTTGATTTAATTTTTTAAAAAGAGTGCTAGCCCACCTGCATGTCACATGTGCTTGATATTATCAGGAAATTAGCATAACTGCTGTTTGCGAACTGAAATGAGTTGAGCCCCATTAAACAGCCTCTGTGGCTGTAGGAGCTCCGGTAGCCTGGCTTCCTAATAAACATCGACTTCTCTCCCTGAGCCCTGGTGGCAGAGGGATTATGCATCGGGTTGTGATCTTCCAGGTCGGGAGTTTGAAAGCACCACTTGCTCCGAGGGAGAAAGACCGGCTTTCTGCTCCTGTAAAGAGTTAACATCTCGAGAGCCTCGTGGGAAACAGCTCTGCCCTCTCCTGTAGGGTCTCTAGGAGACTCCGTGGC
>NW_022109491.1:11265637-11270569 GCF_000313985.2 Echinops telfairi
CACAGAGGACTATAACAGCTAATTAGTCCACACAGCAGTACAGAGGGCTCAGTTCAACTCACTTCCATGGAACAGTTAATATACTAGAAGTCCTTCAACTCACGAGGGCTGCCGGTTCCAAGGTCAAGGAAGCAGACAACTAAATCTTCACTTGGGCAATGCAGGCAGAATCTCCCCACAAGCAGAGAACAGCAGGGCTGGTCCCCAACAGTCAGCAGCTCAGGAGCTTAGTGAGGCAGACCCAGGTGGGATAGCAAACACAAGACGGCAGGATCCACCAGCCTCAAGCTCAAGCAATGTACGCACCAGCAGTGTGGCGAAGCAGGTCTCAAAGGTAGGTCAAGTTCTAGCAACACAAACCACAGGTTGGCTTGTCCCACAGGTAGCTCATAAATTGAACTAGCTGAAGCAGCTGCATGCTGGCCCAATCACCAGAGAGCAAGACAGCGAGGGGCGGGGCTTGCCAAGCCATTTATCTCTTTGCCCTCCAATCAAACGGTGACCTGATTAATCCCACATGTTCCTATCAGCCAGGGTAGCCCAATAAACCTACTTCTCCCAGCTTCTCTTGGTGAGGTGTGTGGTGTGAACTGGGATTATGATGCTTGGTAAAGAACCGGGGCAGCAAAAAAGAGGAAAACCTTGGACGAGATGGATTCACACAGTAGCTGCACCGATGGGCTCAGACCCAGGAACAACTGTGCGAATGGCGCAGGACTGGGAAGCGTTCCGTTCTGTTGCGCCCAGGGTAGCGAGTCAGAACCTGACAACAACGACAGACGGCCCAAGGGCCGGACGTTGCCCACGCCTGCAGGAGCGTGGCCCCTGATAAGAGCTGATTCTCACTAAAGAGTGTGCATGAGTCGGTTAGAGAGCCATCGTCTCACAGCCAGTCCTAGGAAAGCAGGGTTCTGACTCTTGTCCTTCTGGTGCCCAATCACATGTTCTTTGATAGGCTGGCATAGGACACAAGGGTAAGGTGACCAGACGTCCCGCTTTTGGCATTTTTGTTTCGTTTTGAACAATGTTTCCCGCGTCCCGCAGCGTTTTTAAAAAGTCCCGATTTTTGGAAAGAATGCACGACAAGCTAGGGTATACGGTTTTGGGCTGCCATGTGGCTATTTCGCCAGGATAGGAGTTTTATCAATGGTGTCCCGCTTTTGTCCCGCTTTACCAATGTTAAAATCTGGTCACCTTACACAAGGGTGAAGTGCTTCCCTACAGACTAAAAGGCGGGCTGTTAGAACCCACCAGGCTCACTCCTCGGGAGAAGGATGAAGCTTCTACCCCCGTAAAAACAATCCCCTAAGGGCAGTTCTACCCTGTCCCATGGGGCAGTGGATCAGAACCGACTTGATGGCAGTGGGTCGGAGAGCCTCTGCTGTGCCCGTTTGTAAGGAAGCAGCAGGTGGCGCCATCTCAACAGGAACAGAAGAGACATCCTTGGATGGCAATCTGGATTCTCATCCCAGCTCTGAAAATAATTTCTGTGTGGTCTTAAGCAAGCCCTTCCCTCTTCCCTGGACCCTGAGCTTCTAAAATACCCATAATGTCTAGTCCTACCCATATAAACCCTGAGTGTTGGTGTGATGCGCCGCATTATGGCATCGATATGGTGGGAGAATGGGGAGGTGGGAAGGGCATGCATGGGTGATGGAGGTCCCTAGGGGCACCAGGGGCTTGGTGCAGAGCTCCTTTGAAGGAGGCCTGGTGGTGTAATGGTTATTCATTGGGCTGTTAACTGTAAGGTCAGCAGTTCGGGACCACCAGCGGCTCCAAGGGAGGAAACTGGGCTTTCTACTCCCATATAGTTACAGTCTCGGAAACCAACAGACAGTTCTTCTACCCTGTGCTACAGGGTGGCGATGGGTTGGCATCCACTTGATGGCAGTGAGCAAGCTAACCCTTTGAAGGATAATGAACTTTTACTGAAATCATAGGGGGGGGGGCAATAATGGAAGGTATTTTGAATAAATACATTAAAATATTTTAGGTAATATGTATTTTAGACAATGTGTAAGACACTGGTGTCCCAAGAGGGTATAGTGAAATGAGACCCTTTCCACCACCGTCACCACCCCCAGCCCAGCGCCGTTTCTTCAGATTCATGCAGTTACACATACGTCCACCAGGGGACAGCACGCACGAAATGTGAAAGAACTCTGTGCCCTAGAGTTTGTGCCAGCGCAGTGACCCTCCTAGAGGACAGGGTAGAGTTGCCCCTGTGAGCTCCTGAGACTGTGATTCTTCAGGGGAGTAGAAAGCCCCTTCTTTCTCCTGCGGAGTGGCTGGTGGTTTTGAACTGCTGCTGACCTGACAGAAGCCTAATGTGTAGCCAGGGGAATAACAGTGTTCCACTAAATCGCAGAAGCAGAAAGTGGGGGTAGGCACTATATGTCCCATGGGTCATGAAAGTGTTAAGGAAGAATCAACTCTGATAACAGAAATCCAAAGGGCTAGCTAGGAAGCTTAGTGGGCATTGAGTTTTTGTTAATGGGGAAGAACCAATTCAGGAAAGAGGGGAGAGTCCTGTTACAGGTTGGGGAACCTAATCAACATCTCTGAATTATATAGGTAGCAATTGTATCGATAGCCTCATCGTTCTCCCAAGAGATATTGCCAGAAGAAGCCAGCTCCTAGCACAATCACTATGGGTTCGGTAGGCGCAATTGTACAGCGATAATAAGTAAATATTATAGTAAAGTTATAGAGAGCATGAGAGATAAAAGAGATATATAGAAATAAATGTAGTCAGACACATTTCATGGTAGCATTGCTCACCTCAGCCCCGCTTGGTAATTCACGTGGAGAGAGAACTTTAATGCTCCCCAAGCTTTTATACTCTCTGGGGATGTTGGGGACGTGCAAACCCCCACATTACAGGTGAAGACATACGTCACAGGAAAGGGTTGTGCTACAGGTATTACCGTGCTGGGAGGGGGTGATCTATGGACATACACTCTATAGGAAGAGGAGGGACAGCCGGTTTGGCTTGTCCCTGGCCCAACTGATAGAGACCATTATCAGTAGGATGCGAACTCTGCCCACAGGAGCCTGTCCATTGTCCCCAGCAGGAGGGAGCAGGCCCACCCCTGTGGTGGGATGAGACAGCAGTCTGGCAGCAAGGATCTGACTTCCCCCCACAAGATATCACGGTGGAGACTTAAAGCCAAAAGAAAGGGCCGTGAACTTGTATTAATGGCCCTGGTGTTGCTATGGGGTAAGCATTGGAAGGCTAACCACAAGGTCGGTGATTCAAAACCACCAGCTGCTGGAGGTTGAAAGACAACACTTTCTACCCTCTGAGGACAGAAACCCTGATGGTGTGGTTACCCAGTGGGCTGCTAAGCTTTAAGTTTAGCCCTTTGAAGCCACAAGCTGCTCTGAGCGAGAAAGACGGGGAGTGACCGTCAGAAACCCACAGGGGCAGCTCTACCCGTGCTGTGGGGTGGCTGTGAGTCAGCATCGACTCCACTGCAGTGAGCAGGTTTGGTTGGTTTGGTGCCGTGTTGGGTTGTGCACTGTTGTTTTTGTCTGCTCCAGTACAGATTTGCCGCCTGGACACGCTACACAGGGTGGCTATGAGTCAGGACCCATGGCAGTGGGTGTCCTGTTGCTTAACAGCCAAGGGGGCTGGGAGCAAGCCTTCAGCAAACTCAGGGAGATGCTGTGTCTCTTGCTTTCTGCCTACAGCTGCTCAGCCGTCCCAGGCCTTTCTGAGCCCTTGTGATGATGGGGAAATAGTATTATGTGACATTTGATCTGTTCGCCTCCACCAACACCACCAGCCACCGCCCCCGGGGAGGAACGAGGTAGGTGAATCAATGCTTTCTGAACATGTGGAACGGGCACCATGCACCTGAAGTGAGATCGACTCCTTACGTGTGATCGATCAGGAATCAAGACACTGGGTGGCAGGACACCCCTGCCCCCTTCACAAATTGAGGAAAAGTGACCAAACCAGGGCACACTCCCCCTTCGCCACAACCCAACCAAGCAGGAAGCGCTGGCCTCCGCAGAGCTCTTAAAATGCAGAAGGCTGGGGAGGGTTCATGGTGGCACAGCTGGCCCCTCACGCTCTCTCCCCTGGCCCTGAGCCCCCAGCCACTGAAAGCCCAGGACTGAGTGAGGTTCCTATATGGGGCTGAGGTCAGGGACGGGCGAGACCCGGGATAGAGGGTCTCAGAGATGGGGTCCAGGACCTGGTAGAGCTTACCTGATAGGTATTTGACCCGAGGAGTTTCTTAAAGCTGAAAGCATCCTGGGCAATTTTCTGTGTGTGAGTATCTACGCAGCGAAACCCTTTGACATTTCAACCAGCTTCACCTGTCCAGCTCCGGGTGGTGAATTATGGCCTCCATCTGCAACCCACCTCATCGGTTCCCAAATTATCCCCTCGACTGCTGTAACAGAAGCTCTGCCTCGAAGCCGTTTCTTCCCCTGCTGGCCAACCACTAGCCACTCTGGTCCTTCCACCCGTGTTCTCTAAGTGGGCTCCGACAGACAGGTTCTTCCCTGACTGGCGTGCTGCAGCAGCATGAGGTGGTCAAGGTTATCTAAGCTGCGCGGGCATCGGGGCGTCATTTCTCCTCCTGCGTGGTCTGCGCGTGTTTGATTAAAAGACACAAGAAGGCAGTCAGCGAGTCCATACGGATTGACCGACTGTCCAGCCTCCCCGGGAGGACCTCCAGAGACAGGGGTTCATCTCCACCCCACCCCCACACACCCTTAACTTTAACTCCCTCAGCCCTGTCCACGGATGCACCCTCATTGTCTGCCCCAGATCTCAGAGTAGGTGGGGGGTGGGGGAGCTTGGCTCAGGAAGGGGGCACTGATCACGTTCCATTGGGTGCCAAGCCCCAGCGGCCCCCAGGAGTCCCCGAAGAGCGGCTGAGAGGCGGAGCTCACCTGAGGGGCGGGCCCTGGTGGGTC